>NW_025767557.1:1782500-2340000 GCF_003918875.1 Haliotis rubra | reverse complement strand
TTTATTTTATTTTTTCTCTTTTTTTTTGGAGGGGTGGGGGCGGTTTAACGCCGCACTCAACAATGTTCCACCTGTACTGTGTGAAGGTTGTAATCGAGTCTGGACCAGAAAACCCAGTGATAAATACCATTAGCAATTGGGATACGATGGCATGTGTCAACCAAGTCAGCGAGCCTGACCACGCGACCCCGTTAGTCGCCTCTTTGGACAAGCTTGGGTGGCTAATGATCTTTATGGAGTAGTAGTACTAGTAGTAGTAGTAGTCGTCGTAGTCGTAATCGTTGTAGTCGTAGTCGTAGTCGTAGTCGCAGTAGTAGTCGTAGTAGTAGTAGTCGTAGTCGTAGTCGTAGTCGTAGTCGTAGTAGTCGTAGTCGTAGTCGTAGTAGTAATAATAGTAGTAGTAGTCGTAGTAGTAGTTGTTGTTGTAGTAGAAGTAGTAGTAGTGGTAGTGTTTTGTTTGTCTAATAATGCACATAAAGCTTGTACATATGCGAGTCTGAACCAGATAAACCTGTGGATGATATTATGAGCAACGATTCACGAGTTGAGTGAGTGAGTGAGCTAGTGCTTGCTGTCGTGCTGGCGGGACTCGAAGCAAAGATTGTATTACGTGTCTTCTACCTAATCTGACATAAGTTCTCCCAGTGCATTGTACACACAACTCCAGGTAACCTACGTGTGTATACACACTTTGGCCAGCCCGTGAGGAACAGTGGCAGACATATATCATTAGTCAACTGTTTAAGTGCTCGACAAGTACCCTAACAGGTGTTACGTATCTAAATATATAAAGACAAACAGGCACAGGACACCATTAACAAAGTCGACGACATGACGTCATACCATTATCAAGGAAGGGTTGGTCGCAGAGTGGAATCATTAAAGGAAACAGACAGGCTTTAAAGCAACACTTAGGGCTTCCATACAACCATATCAATTAATTATGCAGCTTTTTTATTTCGGATACGGCTTGAAATATTTACACATAAAAATATCGCTATTTATATAGCGTCTGTTTCCATGTACTTATGCATGCTCAAGGTGCTAATACATTATTACCCCGGATAACCCAAGCTACCTGTGAAGCCCAAGAAGGTTATAGTCACATGACTTATCCCACCGGGTACCCATTTTCTGCTGGGTGAACTGAGGCAATTTTGAACAAACTCACTTGCCTAAGGTGAGACCACATGTATCACATGTGCTTCGTTGTGGGGCAGGACTGAAGTCCTAGAAATTCTCAGGGGTCAAGCTGCCAAACACGGTCGCCCATCCAAGGATTCTCCGCGCCCAACGTTGCTTAACTTCAACTGATTCGTGACCTGAGCTCTATGCACCGGACCACTCGCCGCACATCATTATCATATTGTGCTTTTGATCAGCTCGTTCACGGAGCCCAAATGACAATTACACTGCCTAATCTAGACAAACCAATGATTGATATTGTGAGTAACGACTCACGCCATCGGCTACGATGGCACTCAACCAGTAATCCAGAATTAATTGCCTCTCAGGGCTGATTGATTGCTAGGGACCAATTCGAACTCGGAATCTGCACACGGGAATTACCCTCTTACGTGAGCCGATGTATGGAGAGTTTTTCTTTGAATGAATATTACAATATAATCCCACAGGGGGCGGGGTAGCCCAGTGGTTAAAGGATCCGCTCGTCACACCGAAAGCCCGAGTTCGATTCCCCACATGGGTACAAAATGTCAAGCCCATTTCCGGTGTCCCTCGCCGTGATATTGCTAGAATATTGCTAAAAGCAGCGTAAAACAATACTCCCTCACTCACTAACCCCACAGCTCTGACCTGCAAGTGTCAGTCTGCACTACGGGCAAAAAAACGTAAAGAGTGGTGTACTTCCTGGTAGGACGTGATCGATCAGGCCTTGCGTCGTCTCCTGTTCACGCAGATCAACATCTAATCATTATCGATCACGCAACGCGCCACTCAGCTATTGAAGTAAGTGCCACTTCAGGTGTATATCCGCTGAACTGGTTGCGCTCGTTATGCGTCTGTTTGAATGGTATTTGAAAACCCGGAGTTAAAGCAGTGATTTAATACCCAATAAATATCGCTTACGAGTTATCGCTATTGTCATTGCTGTTATTGCTTGTGATTGTCTCCATTAATGTTGTTATTTTGTTTGTTACAACGTTGTTGCTGCTGAAATGCAGTAACCGTAAGTGCTTCGTTTGTTTGGTGTTTAAAGCCGTTATTCACAGCCCTGTTCCAGCTGTGTAGCGACTGACTAGACAATCTGGTGGTAGATATCGTGAGCTCCTCTCCGCTATGGGATATGATGACATGCAATCCACAAAGTCCGACCATCCGATCCACTGTTGTAGCTTAGCGTTAGTTGTTGCAGATGTAGACGTTTTGACTGGTGAAAGCTGCGCCCTTATGGAAATAATGATAACTGTTATGGTTTAGTAGCGATTATAATAGCAAGTAATAGTAGTAGTGGTGGTGGTTGTAGTAGTAGTCGTCGTAGTATTAGTAGTAGTAGTAGCAGAAGCAGTAGTATTAGCAGTTGTAGTATTATTGGTTGTAGTAGTAGTGGGAGTGACAGTAGTAGCTGTAGCAGCAGCATCAGTAGTCGTAGTTGTTGTTGGTCTTAGCGTTGGAGTGACAGCAGTAGTAGTAGTAGTAGTAGTGGTAGTAGCAGTAGTAGTAGTAGTAGTAGCAGCAGCAGCAGCAGTAGTAGTAGTAGTAGTAAGTAGTAGTAGTAGTAGTAGAAGTCGTAGAAGTAGTAGTAGTAGTAGTAGTAGTAGTAGTAGTAGTAGTAGTAGTAGTAGTAGTAGAAGAAGTAGTAGTAGTAGTCTTAGTAGTAGTAGTAGTAGTAGAAGTCGTCGTCGTAGTAGTAGTAGTAGTAGTAGTAGTAGTAGTAGAAGTAGTAGTAGTAGTAGTAGAAGTCGTCGTCGTCGTAGTAGTGGTAGTAGTAGCAGCAGTAGTAGTTGGAGTGGTGGTGGTTCTGGTGGTGGTGGTGGTATATCATCGCTGTCATTTGAAATCGGTTGTTATTTTTAATACGTATGCTCTAGCTCATGTAACCTAATCACCTAATATTACGTCGTTTTGTAAATACAAGCTATATAATTACTCCATGAAATGGTAAACACAACGTGTGGGACAGGTATAAGAATTAAGTATATATACCATATGCCCTCCGGAAGTACAGTTTATTACCCTTTAACAATATATGTCTATATACATTTACGTACAACACACACTATGCCATATATAAAGTTTTATCTATGCACGTAAGTAATGGCGCGCCTACATATCAATTACCTGTACATTTACATACGTCCACTCAGCGCCTCACGTGTTTGTCAGCTAAATACGTAATGATACACATAGCCTTAAAATTGTGTGCTGGCCCCGCCCACTTTAGTATCGAGCGCCTATTGGACGAGACAGGTGTATCTCAGTGAGCTACAAATATAGACCTATATAAAGCCGTAAAAGGCTGGTGAGCGAGTCACGATCTTCAGATCACCTCAGTGTAATACACAGATGGATAACGATTTCACAACCACGTGGTGTTGTAATGTTGCTACGTGTTAGGGTGGGATATATACCTGACCTGCCAGATCTGTGTCATGACGAGTTATCCATCTATCGTGTTATATATTTGTTTAAAAATCCTCTTATCAAGATGTCCCATCACGCAGTGTGACTCATGATTTTCATGTTAATGTATGTACATCGTAAACTAGAGTGAGTGAGTTTAGTTTTACGCCGCACTCAATAAAATTCCAGCTATAAATATAATTGAATCTGGATCAGACCATCCAGTGTTCAACAGCATGACCATCAATCTACACAACTGGGATACGATGACATGTGTCAACCAAGTCAGTGATCCTGACCAACCGATCCCGTTAGTCGCCCCTTACGACAAGCAAGGGTTACTGAAGATCAATTCTAACCCAGATCTTCACGGGTCGTGATTTTAAGCCGTGTCTAACGCTACTCCAACAATCACGGCGGGGACATATGAAAATTTTCAACACACTTTACCCATGTCTGGAATCGAAAACGTCTTCGGTTTTACAAACAAACGCTTAAACGTTGGGCTAATATCGTTAAGAGGATGGAGTGGTTAAGGGGTGTGAAAGTCCAAATCCGGCCACGAAGCATTCAAGTATGTTTCATCAAAATGAAAGAATTAAACCAATCCGTAATACATCAGATTAATGGTAATCTGCAAATATGTTTACCAGAAAGGGCTGCATAACTTTCATTATGCCATATTACATGATATTTATTAGCGGTATAGCGATATCTAAGTAATTTACTACGGGGTGTTGTGTGTGTTGTGCGGGAAGGTCGGTAGCGGTAACTATATAAAAGTATACCTTGAAAAGGAGATTTTACAAATGTTATCAAAACGTTATTAGGCTAAAATAAAGTTACCTAAACACGTCCAAAACACGACGATGATACCAGTATCAAATACATCACCACCGAATCACCGTTTGTTGTTTGTTTCATTTCGTGAGTGAGTGAGTTTAGTTTTACGCCGCACTCAGCAATAGTCGAGCTACATGGCGGCGGTCTGTAAATAATCGAGTCTTGACCAGACAATCCAGTGATCAACAGCATGAGCATCGATCTGCGCAATTGGGAACCGATGACATGTGTCAACCAAGTCAGCGAGCCTGACCACCCGATCCCGTTAGTCGCCTCTTACGACAAGCATGGGCTACTGAAGGTTCATTCTAACCCGGACCTTCACGGGTCTGTTTTATTTCGACCGACCATCAAACATGGGTGTACATTTTCTTTTGCCTGACAGTTAACGAAGCACTGTCTGGTGTCCCCCGTCGTGTTATTGCTACAAGCGACATAAAACCATACTCATTCACTCATGGTGCGAGTGAGTGAGTGAGGGTTTACGCCGCTTTTAGCAATATTCCAGCAACATCCCGGCGGGGGACACCAGAAATGGGCTTCACACATTGTAGCCATGTGGGGATTCGAACCCGGGTCTTCGGCGTGGCGAGCCAACGCTTTAACCACTAGGCTACCCCACCGCTCCCTTCCCAATATTCAGTTCATCAAGTGATGGTAAGATGCGCATATTCAGCCAAGCCAACTGTGATGTACAGGGGTGTATCCATTATGTATTCATGCTTCGTTTTCCTGAAAAACATTGTAATTACATTTTTCACACGATTCAATTGTCAGAATGCCTTACCCTAGGGCGGGGATCGTGTGAATATGAGTATCGGTTCAGCCGTTGAGTATATTTGCCAATTGGGAAATACTTCAAAGCGATGTGTAGCAATAGCTATATCTAATATTAACCGACGCATGCGTCAGTATAATCGCACAATTATCAATATTTGTTTGTGACGTCATCGTATGATCTGGTAAGGGTACCACCCGAATTGCCACAGACCAGGAAGATACGGAATTCATCATTAACTGTTCGTCTTTCACCCGGAGCAATGAACCGTACAGGGACTATACAGATGATGTACGCGTGGGCGAGGGCGGGTACATCATCATCATCAGCCCAGTAAGACAAACATGATTCCTTCAGTGAACATACAGAGCCGTGACGGTAGTAGGTAGCGTCATAGTCACGATTTGATGAACAATGTCACGTCCTAAGTCGTAGTCGGAATACATCACACAGTATTGTAAGAAGCACATGTTTACAGGGGAGGGTGTATGTACTTACACCCAATGTTATCTGTTGTCACAACACAGGTAGATCAGAGATAAACATAATAACAGAGCCGTGAAGGTCCGGGTTAGAATGAACCTTCAGTAACCCATGCTTGTCGTAAGAGGCGACTAACGGGATCGAGTGGTTAGACTCGCTGACTTGGTTGACACATGTCATCGGTTTCCAGTTGCGTAGATCGATGCTCATGCTGTTGATCACTGGAATGTCAGATCCAGACTCGATTATTTACAGACCGCCGCCATATAGCTGGAATATTGCTGAGTGCGGCGTTAAACAACCAACCAAACAACCACCTCATAGGTAGATTTCTTTTGGTCACTGTGCTGTCCAGTTACAACGGGTGAGTGCGTGAGTGACTGACTGAGTGGTTTTACGCCGCTCTCAGCAATATTCCAACAATATCACGACGTCGGACACCATGTGGGGAATCGAACCAGGACCTTCAGCGTGACGAGCGAACGCTTTAGCCCCTGGGCATGGGTTTTGAAAGTAGGGCCAAAGTGGATAAGGCACTGAGTAGAAAACCACTGGGTTAAGAAAACGTTTTAAGTTTGCTGAGTAGAGGGCTATTGTTTTCATAATGAAGGATGATCGGTTAAATATCTCAGCAGATCATAGGAGGTAGGACTAATGTTACATACTGAGACCATACATGTAAGGGTCATACCTATTCTCTAAGTAAGGTGTATTTTCAGTTCCCAAAGTGCCTACACAACCTTTGTAGGCAAATTGGGATGTAGGCACACTGGAAACAAACCATTCAAACAAATGCGTACCAAGCGCAACCTGTTCAGCTATATAAGCTCAACGTGTCACTTACATGCAAAGCAAAATGACGAAATCAATAATGATTTGCTTTGATCAAACTGCGATCGAGGCAAGTCCTGATCGATCCTGCCAAACCAGAAAGTAGTCAAGAGAAATCCAACCACTTTTACAGTTTTCCCGTACTGCAGTTTGAAATGTTAGGCCAGAGTGAACTGTGCTCGGACATTATGAGAACTATGTTACAATATTTATACCAAAGAAAAACTCTCCACATTATGAATACTATAATTCCCGTGTGGGGACCCACCATCCTTTTCCCGTGGAGAATTGGTCTTCAGCAACCCATTTTTGTTATTTTAGATTTTAATAATATCTGGTCTACACACAAAATCCCAGGCAGCAAAAAGAACCACTGGTAAATATTGTTCTACATTAGCGCCACTTTAAAATCAATAACACTGGGCATGTGGACACACCGACAGTATTGCCTGGCCACGAATGCAATATTAACGCCCGGAAATCCCGATATTGCCTGTATTGCACGTTGCCTCTCACTGAATAGATCACGGCATTTCCTGCTCACACACGTTATCGATCTCTGTAAGCCAGTAACTGATCCTATATTAATATTGATAAATTAGTATTCGCTCATTCTCATAACTACGTCTGTTGAACGAGTTGCAAAGAAAACCCTGTGAAATTTGCCTTTGGATTAAACGACCAATTATCTGGATAAAGCACCGTGGGCATATCTTATTGACTTATCGTCTAACACGATTCCTGCCCGGTTCTTAAGCACACATATAACTTCAAACATACGTATATCAAAGGTGCAGTTTACTATTAGGGCTAGAGAGTGCAACTGCAAAGGGTTCATATAGCTATTGCCGTTTCATATGGGTGGTTTGTTTCAATAGAACCATGTCATATTTGATCACCGACACTAGCGGCTCCGAGTAGAAGGAAACGTAGATATTTTCTAATCTCAGTCTCAGCCGAGAAAGGCGCAATAAAGATATACATGTATGCTTAAAATTGGACTTCAACTGTCAGTTAAAAATCTTATCGGGACGGTGGGGTAGTCTAGTGGTTAAAGCGTTCACTCGTCACGCTCTAGACCGGGTTCGATTCCCCGCATGGGTACAGTGTGTGAAGACTATTTCTGATGTGCCCCGCCGTGATATTGCTGAAAAACTGCTAAAATCTGTGTAAAGCTTAACTCACTCACTTCTTTTGCCTCAGCATATATGTATCTGTCCTTCCTGTTCTTGCCATAGTTTTCAATTTATGTTACAGACCAAACTCACTCACTCATCCGTTAGAAATCTTATCAGGGCGGTGCGGAAGCCTAGTGGTTAAAGTGTTCGCTCGTCACGCCGAAGACCCGGGTTCGAGTTCCGACATGGTTATAATATGTTAAGCCCATTTCTGGTGATATTTCTGGACTATTGCTAAAAGCTATGAAATACACAATGTCATTTTAGAAAGTGTTCAAATGTAACATACGCTAAAAGCGGCGTAAAACTAAACTCCCTCCCTCACTCATTCACTCAAATGACTGAAAACAGTCACCGAAACGGTGTAAACTTAAGTGTGATAATGTATCAAATGCATCACCATAAAATAACCTTTCATTGCTAGCGTCAGTTTAAGTCACCGTCATACGTGAATGTATACTTTTTTTTACCTGTCAGTATAAGCCGGAGGGAGTGAATTAGGATCTGTGGCCCGTTCCACAAAGCTGTTGTAGCGCTACGACAGTTGTAAGTCTATGCTAAAGTATGGGAGTTACGATCATCTTAGCGCTACGAACGCTTTGAGGAACGGTACCCAGGTGGTACAAGGCTGTACCTCACACGCTTGAGGAGCAATGTTGAGTGAATCTAGTTTTAGAAGCAAACGTTACAATACATTTGTGTTGTATTTGAAGATAAATTAAAATTACGAGTGTACCTTTGGCCGTGATTGAGTGAGTGTGTGAGTGAGTGAGTGAGTGACTAATTGAAGGAGTTTAGTTTAACGCCGCTTTTAGCAATATCCCAGCAATATCACGTCGGGAGACAACAAAATGGGCTTAATACATTATACCCATGTGGGGAATCGTACCCGGGCCTTCGGAGTGACGAGCGAACGGTTTAACCACAAGGCTACCCCACCGCCCCTTTGGCCGGGACACGGGTATCCGGACTTTATAGGACCGTACTAACAGGGTTCACTTTATAGACATCACGTCACAGAATTTCTGCAGAATGATAAACGCGAATTTGCTCTCATGTTTGAACGAAACAGGAATAATCCTAAACCAAACATCTATATATCTTTCTGACACCCCGCTCCATCAATAACACAGCTGCCCGACCCAGGAACATACTTCGGCTGTATGTTGTCTGGGGGGGTCATTAATGTCTTCATGGTTCATAGGTGGAACTACTCAGATCTCCACACCAGGGAAAACACAAGCGTTAGCCTTGACCTTGAGATTAGTTATAACCCCATTTGTTAGAAGATATCTGTATTATCGTCATATGTAATGATCTCAACACCCGTCGTAAATCCCTATAGATTTACTAGTTACTGACCCAGAAACCATAATAAGTGATACGTTGATGGTATCGGCCTAGAACTAATCCCAGAGCTAGCGGTGAGGTACCTACTGAGATACGGGACGATAAAATCGGACAGATCCGTTGCACAAAGCGATCGTAGCACTAACTGCTGGTGCTAAGAAGATCGTAACTTCCCTACCTTACCATGGACTTACGATAGGCGTATCACTTAGGTGATCGTAACTCACGTACCTTACCATGGACTTACGATAGGTGTATCACTTAGGTGATCGTAACTCCCCTACCTTACCATGGACTTACGATAGGTGTATCACTTAGGTGATCGTAACTCACGTACCTTACCATGGACTTACGGTAGGTGTATCACTTAGGTGATCGTAACTCCCCTACCTTACCATGGACTTACAATAGGTGTATCACTTAGGTGATCGTAACTCCGCTACCTTACCATGGACTTCCGACAGTCGTAGCGCTAAGATGATCGTAACTCCCATACTTACCATGGACTTCCGACAGTCGTAGCGCTAAGATGATCGTAACTCCCACACTTACCATGGACTTCCGACAGTCGTAGCGCTAAGATGATCGTAACTCCCATACTTACCATGGACTTCCGACAGTCGTAGCGCTAAGATGATCGTAACTCCCACACTTACCATGGACTTCCGACAGTCGTAGCGCTAAGATGATCGTAACTCCACACTTACCATGGACTTCCGACAGTCGTAGCGCTAAGATGATCGTAACTCCCATACTTACCATGGACTTCCGACAGTCGTAGCGCTAAGATGATCGTAACTCCCACACTTACCATGGACTTCCGACAGTCGTAGCGCTAAGATGATCGTAACTCCCATACTTACCATGGACTTCCGACAGTCGTAGCGCTAAGGTGATCGTAACTCCCACACTTACCATGGACTTCCGACAGTCGTAGCGCTAAGGTGATCGTAACTCCCACACTTACCATGGACTTCCGACAGTCGTAGCGCTAAGATGATCGTAACTCCCATACTTACCATGGACTTCCGACAGTCGTAGCGCTAAGGTGATCGTAACCATAGGGGCGTGTCTCGCTTAGAAACAGCGTTAGAAAGACATATAGGTGTATAGAACCTACTCTATACTATATAAAAGGAAAGGGATGTAACGACGAAACCACCCTCTCCTCAATCAAAGTTACATTTCACCACGTACAATGTTTTCAAGGCCCCGCCGAGGCCTACGGACCGAAAGCTAGATGATTTCCCTACAAAATTAGCTATAAATGGTCACAATCGGAGCATTATTTTCAAAAGTTATACGCCACCACTCACCAAAAACAGCTACCTCCACAATTCCAAACCAAAATCATGGATCAGCCAAGACAGCGAAAACAAACCTTTTAAATTCGTTTATTAATTCCAGCCACGTTGACAGCACCTATGTAGTGCTAGATTCGATCGGCAGCCACATTCCACGGGTCTAAAAACTGATTGCAACATCTACATATCATTTCCTCAACAGTAAGCAGGCATTTTCTCAAAAATCATACTCACTTGTCGGCCATAGATGACCTTAAAGGTCACATGCAACCAAAAAATCAAACATAATTAAAACACAATTATCACTTATTCGTGACATATAATATACATTGCTGGTTATGAAAAAACATATAAACAAAATTATAAGCGTACAATCGCAAATCAAAAGTGCAATATTGTGTACTTCGGTTTACTTCCCAAGAAACGAAGCAGCCGGGATACCGAACCCAGTCAGAGCGGGTGGGTGTGCACTCAAGTGTAACGGCTGGTTCATTTGCGTATGCCCTCACGGCTTATTGTGTGTGTATATGTAGAGATGTTGGGTTTTGTAAATACATGCTAATTTTTTGTGTATAACATTTTGCAATCAACAGACATCATAACATGTCAAGTGTTCAACTATAACACCTGCCTGTCTGTGTAATTACATAATGTGACAGAGACCGAACTCGGGCCATAAATCAATGCATTTTGTTTATGGTGTATAGCCTGATTGGTGTTAAGTTCAAATTGCATGTGGTCAGTGATAGCAGCTGTGTATTAAATATTGCCATTAGCAGACAGGCAGGCAGACACACAGGTGTCAATAAAACAAGACATTGAATTTTGTCTGTGACAACGACATATCTATATCACAGTTAGAAATTCTGTCAACGCTAAATAATGACATTGCTTTTAAGTATCGAATTGAATTTGCATTTTTGACGATTTGTTTCGGTAAGTCCATACCGAAAGGTATCAGAATCTGCAAAGTTGTCTTTTACGTTGCATGTGACCGTTAACATTCAAGTGAAATAGTCATCTATGGCCGACAAGTGAATATGATTAGGTGATTGTATTTTGTAGAAAATGCCTGCTTACTGTAGAGGAAATGATATGTAGATGCTGCAATCAGTTTTTAGACCTGTGGAATATGGCCGCCGATCGAATCTAGCCCTACACAGGTGCTGTCAACTTAAAAACACAGGGGCCTTTAAAATATTTTACGTGGTGAAATCTAACTTTGATTGAGGAGAGGGTGGTTTTGTCGTTACATCCCTTTCCTTTTATATAGTAATAGCGTAGGGTCTATACACCTATATGTCTTTCTAACGCTGTTTCTAAGCAAGACACGCCCCTATGATCGTAACCTCCCACATCTTACCATGGACTTACGACAGTCGTAGTGTTAAGGTATTCGTAACTCTCATACCTTTCCATAGACTTACGACAGTAGTAGCGCTATGGTGAGCGTAACTCCCATACCTTACCATGGACGTACAACAGTTATAGTGCTGAGGTGATCGTAACTCCCACACCTTAGCATAAACTTACGACTGTCGTGGCGCTAAGATGATCGTAATGATCAAATCGTACCATAGACTCACGACTGTTGTAGCGCTAAGATGATCGTAACACCCATACCTTAAAATAGACTTACGACAATCGTAGCGCTAAGATGATTGTAACTCCCACACCTTACCATAGCCACACGATAGTCGTAGCGCTAAGGTGATCGTAACTCCCACACCTTACCATAAGACACACCAAGATATGAGTACATATTACACAGATTCTACAAAGGAAAGCTGAAAGGTCCGGGACCAAACTTCGAACAACGTGTAGAACACCCTCAACACTTTTCCTGCCGTGGTTTGGCTGGTATATTGGAGATTATGGTGTTCATCAACGAACAATCTTAATACTTTGCATTTACTAAGTACAATACTGTTCATGCACAGAGGCTACATTTGAACCAAATACAGATCCAGACACCGTATTTCCCCTGGTATTAAAGTCACTGGGTATTCTGTGTTGACGAAAATGGACATAATTGGCCACCGCGCTGTCAGATATCACCAACTCCACCAGCCATCCGTGAACACATTGTGTCAGCTCAATGGGCTAATCTGTGTCGTTGTTAAAGATGGCAAGTGAAGTCTCTGGAGGCAAAGAGTGACCCTCGAACTGACCCAAGATAAGGAGTGAGTGAGTTTAGTCTTACCGCTTTTAGCAATATTCCAGCAATATCACGGCGGGTGACACCAGAAATGGGCTTCACACTTTGTACCCATGTGGGGAATCAAACCCAGGTCTTCGGCATGACGAGCGAACGCTTTAACCACTAGGCTACCGACCTCCTCCCAAGATAAGGAAGGATTTCAACTGACAAACTAACTACAACACAGAGATATGATTTTAATGAGACTGAATAACCATTAAAGACAATCTGTACACCGAGCGCACAGTGACATAACCGGTTTAAGTTTCTAACCTAATATTTACAGTAGATTTGCCAGGCTGGGAGAAACAAATATAGCTTAAGTGTGACCCTGGATCGATGGTTGTCGAGAGCGTTTTCAATTACAACACGTTAATTCTAAGTGTTTTTCCTCCCTCAGCCGGGTTGTCAGACGCTGGTATATATATTTGTCATCAATTAGGGTTTCTTATATCACTTCTCATGTCGATTAAAACAGAAAAAAAAACATGGTGATAAATTGAATGTCGAAGGTCTCTCTGGCTGTTTATATTTGGGCCGCTACGCATGTAGGGTGGGAATTTGTCGCATCTGGGTCGACACGGAAGGACAATGTTAGGCCTGTGTTCTGTCAACTGGAAATACGTCTACATGTGTAACCGAAGGCGTGTGTTGTTTACTATGGGTAACCTCTAGAGATCTTACAACAAGGGCTTCAATCTTACTCTAAACTTGAACTGTTCTTTGCTGTAAAAGATCATTTTTTTCATTAACATTGCTGGGTTGATATATCGATGTAAAATTATTTCGAATTAATATTTTAGATTTTCTTGGATCTAAAATCTGTCTTCTAATAGAAACAGGCAGATATTATAAAATTCCAAGAAATGAACGTGTTTGCCCTTTTCGTATTATACCAATTGTTGAAGATGAATTTCACTTTTGCCTCGTGTGCCGATTTTACCTTGATCTGCGATCCAATCTCATACCTCAATATTACCACATGTTCCCAACTCGCGAGAAAATGTTCGAGTTATTTTGTTCCACTAACCATAATATATGCAAGAATTTAGAAAAAAATATATATTTCTTGCCGCTGAGAAACGTAATTCCTTTTTCAAAGGGATATCTGTAAAATAATATTTTAACTACATTAGTGTTCTCAATGTACGTGTATTTATATACAGCGCTTTTGTTACAATTGTACTTAATCATCCTCCGGTGCCCCTTTACCTGAATAAAGCATCATGTCACAAGGGCTCCGACCCGTCCTTAGCGTTACGAGCTGTCCTAACTATATAGTTTATCATAGGCGTAAGATTATCGCAGAGATACGTGCGGTTTGTGGATCGGGGGACAAGCGATCTGGGTTCTGATGCACAGCGCGTTCGTAACGTTACGACCTGTCGTAACTTTATAGTTTATCATAGGTTTACGAATGACGTAGCGCTACGAACGTTTTGTGGATCGGAACCCAGATTGTCGATCCTCGTGAACAGATATATGGGAACGGATTTGAAAAGGAAAGCAGTTATTGTTTAACTTTGTAAATGACATGACTTTGATTGATATTACACAAATGTATAGAAGAGAAACTTATCGCTGACATCCCGTGTCATTAGACTATATATAGTTTCACACAGTCAGGTCTCGCTCGTTATTTCGCGAGGGCGGTGGGGTAGCCTAATGGTTAAAGCGTTGGCTCATCACGCCGAAGACCCGGGTTCGAATCCCACATGGCTACAATGTGTGAAGCCCATTTCTGGTGTCCCCCGCTGGAATATTGCTAAAAGCGGCGTAAAACCAAACTCACTCAGTCAGTCAGTCAGTCGTTATTTCGTTAACACCCGGTGTTACATCAGACTATATATATACTGAACATCATTGAAAACGCACCACTTATAAAAGTTCAGATTATTATAAGCACGAGTAAGGAATTGATATTTTTGAGTGGATAATATCAGATGGACGACTGACAAAAACAACAACACAGAAAAGACGCTCATTCATTGAAATGTTCCACAGTCAGAAAGGATCAAACACACGTGGGGTCAAATCGAAAAGTCAATATCGCGTGTGACCGCCATTTGCATTGACACATGCAGTTCAACGTCTCCTCATTGAGTCAATAAGCGTCCGAATATAGTTCTTGAGAATGGCATTCCACTTCTGCAGTAGTGAAGCCTCAAGTTCCCGGATGTTTCGCATCTGTTGTCGCCGCGAATGACTTTGAACAATTTCGTCCCACAAGTGCTCCATGGGGGATACATCTGGCGACTGTGCTGGCCAATGCATAACCTGGATGTGTTGCTGGGCCAGATACTGCATGGAAAGTCTTGTTGTGTGTGCCCGTGCGTTGTCCTGTTGAAAAGTATGGACATCTTGGTGGTGATTGAAGACAGATACGATGTGATTCTGAAGAATCTGCTCACGGTAATAAAGGGCATTAACTGCCCCTTGACAGACATGAAGGCAGTCCTGTGATTGTAATTTATTCCACCCCAGACCATGACGCTCCCACCACTCTGAACCACACACTCATCAGCATAACGTTCACCACGTCTACGCCAAACACGTAATCGGCCGTCAGCATTACGTAGATGAAGACGTGACTCGTCAGTGACTACCACACCATGCCATTGTTGTAACCTTTACTGAACATGCCTGCTAGCCCATTGTATACGCTCATTACGGTGTCTGTCATTCAGAATTGGTCCAACCTAAGGACGTCGAGCATGCAGCCCTGTAGCGTGTAGACGGCGTCGCATGGAGTCAGCCCTGATGACCCCCACGTGAACTAGTGCAGCAGTCCTGGCAGTCGGCAGTGTTCAATAACTGATTGGGTACAAGGTCTATATGGCGATCCTGATGGGGCGTCGTAACACGTTGTTGCCAAGGTCATTGAAGGTCACGGGTGCTGTCTGTCTACTGATGTCGTCTATGAAGCCTAACGATGGTGGAGTGGCCAAGTTCAAGTTGTCGAGCAATATCCCTGCTGCTGGTGCCAACCTGGATCATGCCTAGTGCACCTTCTCTTTCGTGAGGTGTTAACCTCGGCATATCCGTCCTCGTTTCACAATCGTTAGTGAAGCAATGAGAATCGGTTCTCATACACCCGCTTTTAATGTTACAGTCAGTATGATTTCAGAATGAAATTCGCGCTTTTTTCATGGCGTGGCTGCACGTTGATGCATTTTGGAATTAAGAGTCATACTGTGGACAGAAATTTGTTTCTAAAGGTGAGGTTAGGTGAAATTGGGTTTCGGTCATCAAACGAGATTTCGCTACACACGGGCAGGACACCCCCGTTCGCCCCGCAACACCCGGGGTCATCAAACGAGATTTCGCTATAAACGGCCAGGACACCCTCGTTCATCTCGCAACACCCGGGGTCATCAAACGAGATTTCGCTACACACGGACATGACACCCGGGGTCATCAAACGAGATCTTGCTCCACACGGACATGACACCCTCGTTCACCTCGCAACACCCGGGGTCATCAAACGAGATCTTGCTCCACACGGACAGGACACCCGTGTTCACCTCGCAACACCCGGGGTCATCAAACGAAATTTCGCTACACACGGACATGACACCCGTGTTCACCTCGCAACACCCGGGGTCATCAAACGAGATTTTGCTCCACACGGGCAGGACACCCTTGTTCATCTCGCCAGCAACTGGTGTCATCAGAAAAGTACAAAATGGATAAGAAAATCGACTTGGAGACGTGAGAATACATCGTAACGCTTGGGTGATATTCCACAGATCTTGGGAGCATCTTTAGTGGAATATCGTCGGCCTTAACAGTGTAGTTTCGCTGAGAATTCCAGACCCAAATTGTATAAAATACTACCTCCCCTCTCCCTAAAAAACAACAACAAGAAACAACAAAAAAACAAAACAAAAAAACCCCAGAAAACATCAACAAACAAGCTGAGGAACAACACAAAACAAAACAAAAAAAACCTCCACACAAACAATAAATACAAAACAAAACAAAAAACCAAACTCATACTTTGGCACAAACGTACAAACAAATCACAAGTTGTTATATTTTCAGTAGTGACGTGTGTAACCAGATTAAACAAGAACTTAAAGGGCGCAGTGAAGTGATTCATGACAACATTTTACCAGGTGTATAGTTGCTAAAGTGCCGGTCTCCTAAATACAATCCGACATTTGTGTAACATCTTAATATACCAATCAGATAACTATTAATAGTGTAAATATTAGAGTGAAAGGCGTGTGTATTTCAGGGGAAGGTGTGTCGACAATATACAGTTTCTAACAAAAGAATACACCCACAAGATTCCCCTGAAAGGGGGTGCGGTACAAAACGGCACGAAGGGCGTGGCTGTTAAAATCAATTTCCACACCTCATAACGTCATCTGTCAATGGACGCTTGACAAGATAGCAACGAGGCGATTTAGAAAGGTTTGGACCAAGAAAGGTAAGATATAAATGATATAAAAGCAAGTTCGATATAAAAGATATAAAAGTCTGTAAATATTATATAGAGATCTACAAACATAAATCATACGTGATTCCGATTTGTCATACTAGAATCTATATTCTAATTATATTGTACATATTTCCATATAAGATCTAATTCCCATATACACTGTATATGGCCATATATATACTCATGCCAATAATGGTTGTCACCCCCTTCAATTTTTTAATTGGAGAGGGGTGGGGGGTGTGAGTGTGTGTGGGGTTGGGGTGGGGAGGGGTGACAACCATTATTGCCATGAGTATATATGCCCACATATATACATAATTTAATATGTGGGAGAGAGAGAAGAGAAAGACAGACAGACAGAGAGACATAGAGAGGATAATAAGATGACGTATGAATATTATGATCAGTGACTAAAGAAAGCTAACCTACTGCCCTGTTTAAATATGGCCCGTGTTTACTGATACTGTTTACTTTACATACATATATCACTATCAAAGTAGGTCTAGAGGTTTATTTGCTGGAGATAGACCGTTAAGCTTACAGCTTCCCGGTATAAAGCGAGGCGTTGTAAAGGGGTACTGTTTTGTTTAAGATAAGGGGTATGAATTATATTGAAACGAATGTTGAGGGTAATTCAATGACGTTAGGTTGTTCAGAACGTAAAATGGGATATTTTTCAGCTAAAAGTAGATATGTTTTCAGCCGACATGGGTTTCTTTCCCAGTGAAGGTTTTGACGTATAAAGATACAATGGCCAACCACATTATGGAGACATTATCATCTCCTTGAACCAGGACTTTGTATGTGGGTCAACATCGTCCAAACATCACCCACAAGTGCCATAACGTTCATCTACCTACCTCAAGTATCACCTTCAGACTGTTACGGCCAAAACTGTATATATTTTGATTTTTTTGTTTTGTGAGTTTGTATGAAATATGTTATGTTGACAGAAACGCCTATACCTTTGTTTGTCGTTAAATATTTTAGCGGGTTACTCCTGAACAATGATAGATAACTTTTATAATATTACTAGTATTTTATTAACCTTTATGTAATATTTTTGTCTTGGCTAGCTCAGCAGAAACGCAATTTCCTCTCAGATTTATCAACAAAACGAATGTGGATGTATTGGGAAAATGTTTTTAAATGAAAGAGATATATGTTTAGTTTTGCAATAGAAATACGTTTGGAAAGTTGATATGTTTTACAAAGTCTGGTCTTCTTGTCATTTTCTGTTCATGTAATTGTGTGATTGATTCCTGTATTTACTTTGAAATAAAAGTTTAAATAAGAAAATATTTTTAAAAACAAGTACGTTTGGAACACACCAGAGAAGCTGCAAAAATGTGATTTGATTGGTAGAGGTTCGAAAATACCCAGGTCCGTCGGAATTAGCTAAAATATTGGCTATTTTGGTGTAACATAATGTGCAGGGGCGGATACAGCTTTTTGAGAAGGGGTGTGTGGGTGTGTGGGGGGTGCACACACTTCATTTTCACCCGAGTTTCAATGGTCATTTAACAAGCTTTCAGCACAAAGAGGGGGGGGGGGGTTAGGATCCGCCTATGATGTGTACTCATTCATTTTAAAATGTTGGTAAAGATTTTTGAAATAAACTAAAGATCTCCAAGCCGGAAATATGTGGCAATATCCTCACCCATGTTGTAACATAAGGCTATACAGTTGTCACATGAAAGGGTTTATCTCTCCGCCATCAACAGAAACAGCGCTGTTAAAGTGCTTCGCTTGTTACAAGTTAGCTATCTAAACGTGAACGTGCATACAGTAAGAACTTTGACTTTGACCTGGACATTATAACAATACAGTCTATTCTGTACCGCCGACTATGTTAGGTGTCGAATTTCTCCCATTCTTGTGTTCAGTGGTATGTTCACACGCCATGTTCGTTTTTTACTCCGCTGTCTGTCTTTTTGAACACAATAGGACAAAAACGGAAATGGAATTATCTATTTCCGTAGTCACGAACGTAAATAGTTCGTTATCTTCGAATATTTCTGATGGACCATAGGCAGTAGTGGGTTCCTGTGGTGTGTTGAGACACAGTTTGGCAACCATAGCTATCTGTACAAAAGCTTGGGTAGCCATACCTCTGTCTGCTCCTTATGAATGATTTGGATATAGACTTAGCGTGACCCAGTTGCAGGACACGTCCCATAGTGTTTCCCTCACAGATTCCCGATTTAAATCTGCATCGCGGTCATAAATGATTCCGCAAAGTACTAGTACATGCAAATGACAAATATGGCATGATTCTCTTCCTAAAACGGTACGGCGGGTAGCCTAGCGGTTAAAGCGTTTGCTCGTCACGACGAAGACCCGGGTACAATGTGTGAAGCCCATTCTGGCGTCCCCCGCCGTGATAATGCTGGAATATTGCTAAAAGCTGCGAAAAGCCACACTCACTCCACAAACGCCTGATTTTAAATGCTAGCTCTTATATCTTCCGTCAGCTTTCTATGTACTTATCTGGTAGGAATCATTTACAAGACGGTACGGATCTTTCGCCTCCGCTGTGACCGTAAAGATTAACTTCCTCACTCACTCACCTGTGATGGATAAATAGCTAAACATCGTTATGTCGAAGTTGAATGTAACCCGAAGTTCGACACAACCGCAAAATGATAACAAGGTAAGAAAAATGCGTGAACCAAGCCGTTACTTCGTTTGACACATCGAATTTCGACACCACGGTGTTTGGTTTTATACTACTTAAAAGAAGTTGAGGATCTGTGGGGTAGCCTAGTGGTTAAAGCTTTTGCTCGTCACGCCGAAGAACAGAGTTCGATTCCCGCATGGGAGCAATATGTGAAGCTCATTTCTGGTGTCCCCCTCCGTGATATTGCTGGAATATTGCTTAAAAGCGGCGTAAAACTAAACTCACTCACTCAAAAGAAGTTGAAGAACACTTGATGTTCTCATTTGGCTATGTTTTATTTCTCATAGCATGTTTAATAGCATTCAAATGCTATCAATAGTTATTCAGAAATCACTTTATTACAATCGTCTATCCAAAGCATCACTTCCCAGTGTTTCTGGACAGGTTTAACTTGATTACTCGTCACTGTATTCATAAATATTGAGGGGCGGTGGGGTAGCCTAGTGGTTTAAGCGTTCGCTCGTCACGCCGAAGACCAGGTTTGTTTCCCCACATGGGCACATTGTGAGAATCCTATTTCTGGTGTCCCCCGCCGTGATAATGCTGGAATATTGCTAAAAGCGGCGTAAAACTAAACTAACTCACTCACTCACTCAAATGAAGTTGAAGAACACGATGTTTTCATATGGCTATATTTAATTTCAGATAGCGTATTTAATATCATACAAATGCTATCAATAATTAATCAGAACACAATTAATTAAAATAGTCAGTCCAAAGAACCACATTTTACTGTTTCTGGACAGGATTCATAATTACTTTTCGTCACTAGATTGATTAATATTACTGAATTGACCTTAAACTTTCGCCACACAAATGACGCTTATGAAACCACAACATTGTTCATTTGCTAGGTCAGGAAGCATGAAGACCCATTCCTTCGAACGATTACATCGACTTCTTAAAACCAAAGCATATAAGATGTTTGCAAAGCAACTTGAAATATTGTTCAATATAAACACGTCATGGAGACCCAGCGTTCCCCGTAGCTTGTAGCAGCGTCTGTTCCGATTACCACTGCTAACAGTCAGACTACAAAATATTTAAACTAGACACACGAATCTTTAAAAAGATGAATGTTGTGTTTGGAAGAATCTCAATCAGAACTTAATTGCTTTGACAAATAGTAAGAAACATTTCAACGAAAACACATCGTGCCTTAGAGCATTCTATAAATATTTATCAAATGAGCGATTAACTTGAGACAGGCCTGGCCGTGTGTAGAATAAAATGTTGATTCGGAGATTTGCATTACAAAGAAGGCTGTTGACAGTGAGTTGCATACACACTCAAACACCTGCTGTGGTGACTGAAGGACCATCCAGATGATTATGTTAATTATAACATGGTAATACATTTGCATAATTACCTGGATGTTCACACTCATGTTGAATAATACAATGATAAAATGATGGACTTTAAATGAAATCAATATTACTGACTGAGTATGGTTTTACGCCGTGTTTAGCAATATTCCAGCAATATCACGGCGGGGGACACCAGAAATGAAATCAATATTAAAAGAAGGGAATATAAATTTATATTCGCGCACTATCACTGGGTAGACTTTTTTCTTCTTTTCTAAAAAATCCAGTTAGCGTTTCTTCATTTCTCTGACCATGTACACTGTCAAGGGCGGTGGGGTAGCCTAGTGGTTAAAGCGTTCGCTCGTCACGCGGAAGAGACCCGGGTTCGATTCCCCACATGGGTACAATGTGTGAAGCCCATTTCTGCTGTCCCTCGCGGTGATATTGCTGGAATATTGCTAAAAGCGCGTAATATATAAACCCTCACTCACTCACTGTCAAATTTACAGGCACTGTGATTAACTGCAAGACGACAAGGAATAAAGTGATTGATTGAAAAGATGCAACATGATGACTTGCATAATTTGTTAAACCAATACAAACAAATAACGCGTTCATACAGTGTGTTATATCTACTGCTATTTGATACCATGGCCCCAACCTATAGTTTCGCTTTGATCTTTGATCATTCAATGTCAGGAAGCAAAAACAGCCATCGACTCAATTAACCCTCATCCGCGAAAGACATTTTGTTACTGACAGGACGGACGGACATATATATTGACGTCAGTTACGAAACAAACTAGATAATTGTGGAATTGTGTATTGTCCCCGTCCTCTGAGTTAGAGGTGAGTGAGTGTGTTGGGTTTACGTTCAGTTAAAAACATTCCAGAGATTTTAAGACAAACATAATGTAGGTCGCGAACGTTTCCCGGGTCACGGGTCTGGTGGTGCCAAACCATGACACATATTAGGAATAGAACTCATGGTCATAGGTTTCTGGCGTGCCCAAGGGGTTGTAACTCTGTACAATGCATTGCTGCTCCGTGGCAGAATTAGTGAGTGAGTGAGTGAGTTTGGTTTTAGGCCGCTTTTTAGCAATATTCCAGCAATATCATGGCGGGGGACACCAGAAATGGGCTTCACACATTGTACCCATGTGGATAATCGAACCCGGGTCTTCAGGTCACGAGCGAACGCTTTAACCATTAGGCTACCCCACCGCCCCCGTGGCAGAATTAGAAAAGAGGAAGACATTATACGGGTAAAAACAAACAAAAAACGACATGTATGGAGTAACAGCTGATTCAACAGATATATTACCTGCACGACAAAGGAACCCGACAAGTAGCACATGTGATATTATTCATCTGTTTAACCCGAGATATGTTGATTATTCATCTGTTTAACTCGCGGGATGGTGTTACCTATCTCATTGACAGTGCAGGTAAACGCTCATCTGTTTAACTCGCGGGATGGTGTTACCTATCTCATTGACAGTGCAGGTGAACGCCCATAGTGGGGCCCCGGGCTGTATAGTCTTCGAGTTTAATTTAAGTTTTATGAGTATTTAAACACACCCTAGAGCTTTTTACAACATGATAAGAAGAAATACTCCTGCCGGGGGTTAGGCATGATATCTGTCGAGTGTGTCATAATTCCAGTTAGTGGTACAGCTTTTACAAGAAAGTGGACTTGAATGGGCCACAACTTATAAAACATGCTCCCCATTTGACGTTGGTTCTAGGAGTAAACAGCTGAAATTGTATGTTTGGTTTCATAGTTTTTTGAAGAGGATCATATTAAGAATGTGATTACATATCTCCGAAAATATAATGTTTGCTTTTAATTAAAATTAAATTCGTCCTTTGAAAAGGATAAGAATATGACAGCAGTAGATGAGCTTGGATGATGGACCAAGTGGGGTGTTGCATGTTTTTACTTTCGTATATTAAATACTACATTCTTTTCAAGTTTAGAATATATTATTTTTATGTAATTTGACAATAGTTATGGAACAGCTTCAATAAAACATTTGTGAAAACACTGTCTACTATACACAGCTCGTGTTATCTCTGCACCTGTGCGGCAAGCTATCACTGATGCCGGTGAATGAATGAAATTTTAGGCTTCATCAACCCGGTCCCATATTATAACAACCTGGGCCTCATTTAGCTACCATGAACCACACGTTCTGGGGCTACATTCTCTTGAATCCCACTGAAACTGCAAGACATACCTGACTAAAGCGGAATCCGGACCTTTCAACATCTTCTGAGAAACTAGGGGGTATTCCAGTTGCTAAGGGTGTTTCTTACTCAGAAGGGCCGAGTTGGATTCCATACATGGGTAGTATGTGTAAGGCATTTCTTGCCCATTTCAAACCATACTCACTCACTCTAAGCGGCGGTGGGGTAGCGTAGTGGTTAAAGCGTTCGTTCGTCACGCCGAAGACCCGGGTTCGATTCCCCCACATGGGTACAATATGTGAAGGCCATTTCTGGTGTCCCCCGCCGTGATATAGCTGGAATATTGCTAAAAGCGGCGTAAAACTAAACTCACTCACTCACTCACTCACTCTAAAATCAGCTTTGATTGGTCCTCAGCTCCATGTGTTGTTTGTTTGTTTTTTAAACACTCATCAATATTCAAGCTATATCGCGGCGGTCTATAAACATTCGAGTCTGGATCAGACAATCCAGTGATCAACAACATGAGCATCGATCTACATATTTGGATACGATGACATGTCTCAACCAAGTCAGCGAGCCTGCCCACCCGATCCCGTTAGTCGCCTCTTACGACAAGCATTGGTTGCTGAAAGTAGGTGTTTCCTTGTCATATTTACAGCATTAAATAGATTGAATTAAAACATTTACGATCAATGTGACGTTTACGTTGATAGATTGGAGTACAGCTGTTTCATCATCTGTCCTTGCGTACGTGCCCTCATAGTCACCCAGAAATATCTTGTCATTGGACCGATTTACAGCAACCTCCGTCTGAAGCAACTCACTTATTTTGTCAATTTTTTGTGCTGGTCAAAACTCATATTGTAAAAGTAGTCGTAGTAGTAGTAGTAGTAGTAGTAGTAGTAGCCGTAGCGTCGAATTATTTAGGCAGCATTGTTTATCAGACAGCAGTGTCGATGTAATAGATCATATGTCGCCATGTCGGTCATTTAAAACAGGGTCACATTGGCCTTCATGCTACCATGATGACGGCGGTCATATTGTGAAAGGAATCTCGACATAATCTGTTCATCAGCTGAAGCTTTTCTCACGTCCATGTTGTTTTGGACGTTTTAGTTCATCAAACATAATGTCCATGTTCTCGTGCCTCACGTCAATAGCGCACAGACAAAATACCTATCGCATGAGTGTACGCAATAGTGTTGGACAAGTGTAAAAGCTATCTCGTGTGGAACTGGAGGGCGCTGCGGACTGTTCTGGAGAATAAACCCAGGACCGCCGGTATTGAATGTGAATGATCGAGTGTGGAGTAAAGGGGTCAGGTCATACAACGTAGCTTGCTGAAGGTGGTTGAGTGGGTGACGAAAATCGAGGTTCAAGATTCGCAAGTGTGATCAAAGTGGTCATTATGGCGATAAGTTATGAATATAAATATTCCGTTGACCATTCCCAATCTAGGGGCGTAAACTAATTTATGAAAGTATTGAAAATCAAAATGAAATTGTAGTTATGGTAAGGTAGATATGGTTTCGTCTTGAAAAGTTGGAGCCAAGCCCCCGTTCCTACGCCCTGCAATCTACTCCCCAACCCCAACCCAACACGCCCTACACACACGCGCGCGCACGCACACATTCACATGCACACACACGCCCCTCAACACTCTACACTCACATCCTACATACATTCTGCACATTTGACCTCCTCTATCTCTCTCTCTCTGTCACCTCTCTCTCTGCCTCTCTCTCTCTCTCTCTCTCTCTCTCTCTCTCTCTCTCTCTCTCTCTCTCTCTCTCTCTCTCTCTCTCTCTCTCTCTCTCTCTCTCTCTCTCTCTCTCTCTCTCTCTCTCTCTCTCTCTCTCTCTCTCTCCTCACACATACACTACACACATCCATACCTGTACACCCACACACAAGCTCACACACAAGCACGTTCAACTACCCACCCACCACACTTCAACCACGAATGATGCCAAAATGCAGTACGTCACCGTACAGAGTCTGCATCGACCTACCCCACGTCATACAACGGCTTTTGCATCACAGGGCAGACATCACGACGAAGACGTTCGTGTGAGCTGCATGATCGAAGGTTGTACACGAAGTCGGTGAAGGGGCTACCCCACTTACACCATGACAATCAATGAGAACGTGATTGTATAATCAAGGACGATCTACTCTTGGTGTCGTGGGTTCCATATTAACCTGTCCACCGCCCTCCAGACAACGATTATAGTGAAGGAGGTTGTATTCCATCACAGTAAATGGGATCAGTGTCCTTATGTGGTAGTACTGAAGCTCACCTTCTTGCTTTTAAGTAGTATGGTACTGGTGAATACTATAGAAGCAAGAGCGTAAGCTCACATTCCCGTCATTAGTGTATGTTAATACGGTGAAGAGAGTCCCAGCACTTACTCGTTGGTTGTCAAATTTTGGCCGATATACAAAATGTAAATAAAGAGAGTCCCAACACCTCTTGCGTCTTTTTTGGGTATGTTCCAATGTCTAATAAACTAATGAATAGCTAATATCACAATGCTCATTCGTCGACTGCATTTTACTCCTCTGAAATTAGAAATTCGACTTATTGGTATGCGGTCCTTAGAAGCAAGAACGTAAGCTCACACACTCGTCACCTGCGTATGTTAATATGGTACTTATTGGCACTATATGGTAGGTACTAACAGCTAATCTAGTTTATAATGAATGTTATTTTCTAAGCACAATATGGTAAGTACTACAGCTCTTTTGGTGTTTTATTTATGGTATTAGTTGAACACTATGGCTGGGTGTCCTGGGTTGTATCGCAAACATAGGTAAATAAATGCATATATTGATATTCATACATGGTTTTGAAATCAAAAGAATTAAATGTCATCATCTATTCATCCATGTCCGACATTTTCATATCTCATTGGGGACGGCGGGGTAGCCTAGTGGTTAAATCGTTCGCTCGTCACGCCGAGGACTCGGGTTTGATTCTCCACATGGGTACAATGTGTTATTGCTGGAATATTGCTAAACTTAACTCACTCACTCACTCAGATCTTACTCAGACATCTGGTTCTCTGCAAGTGAGAACACAAGTCATCAGAACACTCAACACGCGACGTGATATTGCCAGAATATTGCTGAAAGCGGCGTAAAACCATATTCACTCACTCTCTCATTCACTCAACACGCGTGATTATTGACGATGGTTACGTCCAGTTTAGGAATACATCTATTTATTTTTATGAAGCCATGGTTTCAAATCAAGAGTCTTCACAACACTCAACATGCGACACATGGGTACAATGTGTGCAGCCCATTTCTGGAGGTGATATTGCTGGAATGTTGCTAAAAGCGGCGTAAAACTAAACTCACTCACTCACTCACTCAACACACGTGATCCTTGGCAGTCATTTACGTCCAGTTTAGGAATATCTATTTTTATGAAGCCAATGTCTGGTGTCCCCCCGCCGTGACATTGCTTGAATATTGCTAAAAGCGGCTTAAAACCATACTCACTCACTCACCCAATACACGTGATCATTGGCGGTGATTTACGCTCAGTTTAGGAATGAATACACAATGCCATTTAGAAAGTGGTCAAATGTTACCCACACCCTCAGAGTCAGGCACCTAATAGCCAGCACACAAAGTCAGATGCCTAACCCGCTCAGCCAATGTGAGAAAGTGTAATCCAAAATATAACATATGTTACAATTTAGGAATATTTATTTATATGGAGCCATGGTTTCAAAACAGGGTGTTGTGAAAATATTATCAGAACACTCCAGCTGTTTCATTGAGATTATCAGCACACCCCATTGGATCGATGATACGCATACAGCCTCGCTCAGACTGGATCGATAGGCGGCTTTCTGAACCGGCTTTATTGTGTATACTAAAATCACATCATGGTATTGAATCAAGATTTTAATCGTAGTTCAAATAGAGGGGAGTAGACCGACATTCAATTGTATCTGTAATTGCCACAATAGAGGGAGAGAGAAAGGGGAGAGGGGTTGAGATAATTGCGTGGCAGTTTAGTCAAACAGAAGCGAGTAGAACGATATGAACTTTAATGTGAGGTGATCAGAAAACAAGAAATTTTACAACTATTTGAGTTGAGGTAGTGACTGTTTAACTGCATACTGGGGACGGTTCAGTGGGGTAGCCTAGTGGTTAAAGCGTTCGCTCGTCATGCCGAAGACCCGGGTTTAAATCCTCACATGGGTACTATCTGTGAAGCCAATTTCTGTGACCCACCACCACCACCACCATCCCCACCCCCGTGATATTGTTGGAATATTGCTAAAAGAGGCTTAAAATTAACCTCACTCATTCATTTGTATAAAGCGAAAATAATCTTCATGCCTATTATATTCTCCGTGTGCTTAAAGTGTATCACTTGCTTGGTAACGGCGTTAGCATCTACACTAAACGTCGCATCTATTGTAATGAAGAAGTTGTCAATAAAATCCATATAATTTGTTCGTCTTCACCATACCAGCTTCTAAAACCGCCTCCGTGGTGTAGTGGTTAGAGCGTCCGCCCGGAGAGCGGAAGGTCGCGGGTTCGATCCCCGACCGCGTCATATCAAAAGAAGTTAAAATATGGTACTTGTTGGTCCCTGCCTGACGCTCGGCTTTAATGGGTACAACAAGGACTGGTCGGCTCGGAGTCAGTACAATGTGTCTGAGTGGGGTATTCATGCTTCACTGCGGCATGGTATCTCAGTGGGCTAGCACTATAAAACCAGCTTCAGCCTGGGCTAGTACAAGCAGCCGCACATACAGGTACACACGCATGAACGTCGTCATATGAGCGAAATATTCTCAAGCACGACGTAAAACCCAATTTCACCTCACCTCACCTCACCACCTCACCTCACCACCTCACCTCACCTCACCTCACCTCACCTCACCAGCTTCTAAATGTCACTTAAAGAAGAAACATCAAGAGCGATATGTACAGGTAGACGCTATTGTATAAATATCGTAGATATATAAAGGGTTTTCATATCTACAAGCTGTGTCTAACATCGCTTCGGTACGCTATTTGCCCAGGTACGCTATTTGTAGGTTACAGATAATATCTGCGCTGAACACCTTCATGGTTATTCATGAAAGCGTGTGAAACTTGCTGCAGCTCTTTGTCAAGACGCCATTGATGCAGAGTGATGCATACTGATGAATAGATGATGGGACCCTCGGTGTCGTTACAGAGAATCAGGTGGTGTCAAGTGCTGGGAGTGGTTGTTAGGCCAACTGTTTGGAGTGAGTGAGTGAGTTTAGTTTTACGCAGCTTTTAGGAATGTTCCAGCAATATCACGACGGAGGGAAACCTGAAATGAGCTCCACACATTATACCCAAGTAGGGAATCGAACCCGGATCTTCGGCGTGACCATCGAACGCCTCAACCACTAGGCGACCCCCACCGCCCCTAACTGTTTGGAATATCTTATATAGTAGAAATCTGGGGTCCACATTTGTTGATCTTAAAATAGGCGTAAGAGGGGACTAACGGGATCTGGTGGTCAGGCTCGCTGACTTGGTTGACACATGTCATCGTATCCTAACTGTGTAGATCAATGCTCATGCTGTTGATCACTGGATTGTCTGGTCCAGACTCGATTATTTACAGACCGCCGCCATATGGCTGGAATATATTGCCGAGGGCGTTAAATAACAAACAAACCTGTTGTATTTAGATAGCCTGTGTATTTAATTAAACTGAACAACGTTCATAACAAACACCCTTAATGTCGACTGGCGGATTTATCAATATGTTTCTGTATTTTAGTCAAAATGCGAATAACGTACTACGGTTATATCGAACTGCAGTTAGTGGTCCCTCGGGGTTCGCTGTAACTGCAGTTTACTATACATTGTCAGTTAACTTACTTCCCAGGTGACCCGTGAAGGTACCGGTTGGAATATTGATCTTCCGTAACCCATGCTTGTCGTAAGAAGCGACTAACGGGATCGGGTGGTCAGGCTCGCTGACTTGGTTAACACATGTCATCGTATCCCAATTGCGTAGATCGATGCTCATGTTGTTGATCACTGGATTGTCTGGTCCTATCTCGATAACAGACCACGCCATATAGCTGGAATATTGCTGAGTGCGGCGTTAAACAACAATCAACCAACTCTCTGATAGTGATGATTAGCTAAAGGCCTAGGGTATTCCCTAGGAGCAGGTCCTGTTCCTATTTATCAGCATTTGTGAAAGAGCGCACACTATAACAATAGGCGAACATAGAAGTTTCGGAAAACCAGCAACTTGTGAGTTATGTGATATATGTATTACCCAATGACGATCGCTCGTGATTGACATGTCACCGCTCTCAAAACCCATACCTGTCTACCTGAATTACCTAATAATTTATGTCCCACGAAGAAAAATGTTCTATTTGTGTTCCGTTAGTGACGTTTTCACGAGAATTCCAATTAATTTTAGCGGAAAGGGGTTAAAAATAGACTGTGTGAGATTCATGTGACATGTGTTGAGTGAGATATGATTATCTAACAGAGGCGAGCTGAAACGCCCACCGCATGATGAATCACGTTTAAAGACGACATTTACAGTAGCTTATTGCATACTCTTACTGCTACTGTCACAACTACTACTACTACTACTACTACTACTACTACTGCTGCTGCTGCTGCTGCTGCTATTGCTTCTATTGCTGGTTATACTACTACTGAAACTACACTGCTAATTTCTACTACTATACTACTATTGCTGCTGGTTCTACTGCAAATTCTTGCTTAGCTTTATGCCTATAAACGTAATATTCATAATATTAGTATGTTTGATTTGGGGGCGGGAGTGCTTTGTTTTGTTTGTGTGTTTTGGGGGTTGTTTTTTTGTTGTTGTTGGGGTTTTTTTTGCTTTTGTTGTTGTGGGTGAGTGGATGGGGGTGGTTGTTTTATTTCTTTTTGTCTTAAATCTTAAATACCACCTATTGTAAACAATCAAGGCTATGCGCAGATCTCGATCCTCAGTAGACATTGTACCTGTTGGGCCAAACCTATTTGGGTGCATGAACCTACACGTAATCAGGCACGTCACTTATGTTACCATAGTAACTGCAGGAGAGGCACACGTCGCCCACGCTGCTGTCGACAAAAGAAGAAACGATCCTCGGTAGATATTAACTATTCTTTAATGTGTCTATTTCACATAATTGACCGCCTCCGTGGTGTAGTGGTTAGAGCGTCCGCCCGGAGAGCGGAAGGTCGCGGGTTCGATCCCCGACCACGTCATACCAAAAGACGTTAAAATATGGTACTTGTTGGTCCCTGCCTGGCGCTCGGCATTAATGGGTACAACAAGGACTGGTCGGCTCGGAGTCAGTATAATGTGTCTGAGTGGGGTATTCATGCTTCACTGCGGCATGATATCTCAGTGGGCTAGCACTATAAAACCAGCTTAAGTCTGGGCTAGTACAAGCAGCCGCACATACACCTACACACGCATGCACGTCGTCATATGAGCGAAATATTCTCAAGCACGACGTTAAACCCAATTTCACCTCACCTCACCTATTTCACATAACATCGCCAGGGAGTGTCGGGAAAACCTGGGCTCTGTCTTCCTGAGTTCGCAGGAACGTCACATCTTTGCCGTGTATATAACTTGATTTCCACGTGGGTAGTGACACGCCGGCAATCCTAGCCATTTGTCTCAGGGAGCACCCAGTTGGTGCCGGAAGACCTAACGTGAAGCACGTCGTCGACGACTATCACTGCACTGAAGCCCACAAAGCGGTGGCGCTGACGGAGAGGGGGCACAAACTGGATGAATCATGGATCCAAACTCGAACCATCAGTTTACTTGATACCACTATCACTTGGCCCACCAAACTACAGTCACTTCAGTGCGTTAATAAATGTCTCTTGTGCTGAAGAATAAAGTTTGACAAAACTCTGCAAACACGGGTGTGAGTATACTTAAGTAAAATCATGACGCAACCAAAATACCATTCGACATAATGTATATAACAGTAGTGGTGGTGGAGTACCTCCTGTCTTAATGAGTTTTGTCCTTTACGAGGTTTTCTTCAGATTAGTTCTTTATGATCTTTACCGGAAGAGGTTTTGTCCTTTGGGTCATGGTATTAAGGACTTTTGTCCTTTACGATGTGGTCTTCAGAAGGGTACTTCATGACCTCAGCTGGAAGGGGGTTTGTCCATTGAGACTTGGTTTTAAGGACTTGGTTTTAAGGACTTTTGTCTTTTGGGGTTTTGTCTTTTGGGACTTGGTTTTAAGGACTTTTGTCGATTGGGATTTGGTTTTAAGGACTTTTGTCCTTTGAGGTTTTGTCCATTGGGACTTGGTTTTAAGGACATTTATCCTTTGAGGTTTTGTCCATTGGGACTTGTTTTAAGGACATTTATCCTTTGAGGTTTTGTCCATTGGGACTTGTTTTAAGGACATTTATCCTTTGAGGTTTTGTCCATTGGGACTTGGTTTAAAAGACATTTATCCTTTGAGGTTTTGTCCATTGGGACTTGGTTTTAAGGACTTTTGTCCTTTGGGGTTTTGTCTAGAGGTGATTTGTGATCACTTCGGCTTAAAGAAATTCTTCCTTAATGTGACTTTGTCTGTAGGAGTTTTGTCCTTTATGATTTGTTTTAAACGGTTGTGTCTTTTCTGATTTTATCTGAAAGAATATTCACCTTTGGAACTTCGAATCATAAAGGAGTTTGTCCAAAGATGTGCCTCGTCACTGCATGGAAGGCCAGTTGGGTCACAATCCGCCGTGGGGTAATAGCAGGAACTGTTTAAGGCAGCATTGAAGAACGTCTACTTACATGATATGTGTAGCGTGCTCATGTATATCTGATATTGAAAATATAGTATCAGGTATTGTTATTGAACACTGGACGCTAATGTGCTTACCTTACTGAATCACAAGAACCCTCGTGATCCGTGCATGATTTCAAGTATACTTAAACTTCCTTGTTCGTTGCACGTTCGTGGTACCACTCGTAAGTTGGCAAAATGCCACCTGGCTGTGTATCACGTGGAAGCGCGTGGTACAGGAAGTCTGTAGAATGAGGTGCCTATTACGTAGGTGGCAGGATACGATCGTGCTGAATGGCCCCAGGATTGATTCATATTTACATTTGTATTGTCAACATGTACATTATAATGTATGGATGTTAATGTAATACTTTAACATGGGGTTGACGACAGTGGTATGTGACACCCATTACATACTATGATATGGTGTCCTGGAGAGAGGGACGGGGGTAGAGGGCGGAATAGTTAAAACATAGGGCTGGTGGGGTAGCCTTAGGGCTGCGCAATATAACCGGTTTACAGGTATTTACCGGTTCAGACATGAAAACGATACGTATTGCGATAGGCTGATCGAAAACCAGTATTTTGACATGCATTCGGAAAACTTCGTAACACTCGGAAATCTTCGGATATTTCCGTTTTTTGAATTGTTCTTTTTCCTGTTTCATTAGTGCCAATTGTTTATTACATTTTTATTTTGTCATGATTAAAAGTTTTTATAAACGGTAAATCAATCATAGCGATTTTGTTGTGTTTTTGCCTATAATCAAGCATTAACTCGATTATAAGTAGTTTTTGTTAAAAAAATAATCCTTGCAATATATTGCAATGCATATCGCAATATATGCTCCCGCATCGCAATATATCGCAATATGAAAATTCTCTGCAATACCCACCCCTAGTTAGCCTAGTGGTTAAAGAGTTCACTCGTCACACCGAAAACCCGGGTTCGATTCCCCACATGGGTACAATGTGTGAAGCTGGAGTAAAACGGCGTAAAACAATACTCACTCACTCATTCACTAACTGAAACCTAATGGGAGGGGGAGTGTGTGTGTGTGTGGGGGGGTAATTTATGTTACGATATCTCTTGATCACAAAAATGAAGGAATAAGCTCCCGTTAATGCAGTTTCACATCAACCCTTTGTGTCCACGACTTTGTGCAACTGTCGCCATATTGAACATCTACAGTTTAGCCTTGTTCGTGCCTCCTAGACTTTCAAGTGCATCGCATCCCAGGGATATTAAATAATCATGTATTATAAATGTATCAATACCCGATGCCATTTAGTGGTCAAATGTAAGACGTGTTAAATTTGGGATTAATACTTTTATTAAGTTGAGTCCCATCTGGGATTCGCTAACACACAAAGGTAGCGATCTAACCCACTCAGCCAGCGCTGCTTCCACAAAATGGAAGTCGGACAACTGCTGGTCCAGTAGTCTGTCTCACAGTCCCTGAACCACATTATTTTCCCTACCGCCAAGCCCTCTCTGCAGTGCTGAAGTCCTAACTAAAGCAAGTCTAGATTCCCTCAGGTCTGAATCTCTGGTCTCCCTGGGGCTCCATTTCAATTTAAATGGGCTTTTTGTTACAATCAAAATTATATATATTCAGAGACTAAGTGTAAGTCTAGTGGTCCAGATCACAGACTTTAAGTACCCCCCTGAAGCCGTGGTAGTTTGGTGGTCAATCGCCGACTTTGTGTGCTGGGAATATGGGTTCCAACCTAACAAAAGTACTAGAGTGAGTACTTTGCTAAGAATGTGTAATACCAAATATAACATATAATGTACATGTATCAGTGAACACTGGAGGCAGTGGGGAAGCCTAGATGTCAACGCGTTCACTTGTAACGCCGCAGTCCGTGTTCGATTCTCCATATAGGTACCATGCATGAATCCATTTCATGTGTCCCTTCGGTGACAACGAACCCCACCCCATCCCATTCCCCCATCTCACATCATGGGAGGCATTGTCCCAGAGTACCAACAGACGATTTTAACTCACTCACAAAGTTGAGGACCCTATATGGGTATAATGTGTGAAGCCCTTTTCTGGTGTGCCCTGCCGTTATATTGCTTGACTAGTGCAAAAAGCGGCGTAAAACCTCACTCACTCACTCACAAAGTGAGGAAGACTCATAGCTGCAAGACATGTATAAAAAATTTGTTTGTTTTTTAAATTTAAAATATATCATTTCATTATCTGTATATTACCATGTATAATTATTCCGCATCAGTTGCTTGTATATATTAGCAATTTAATTTTCATTATCTGGATAATATATACTGGACAAAATAAGTTAGGGATATTGGTATTTTTATGATTGATATTTTATCAATGTGTCAATGAATAAATAGATCATTATTCATAATTTCAAAAGTTACATATATCCCTAATTATTTTTGTCCAGTATATTTGTACGCAATATGCGTCGCATACAACGTGGTGTTTCACACAACGGGCTTAAATTCCGATATATACTGTAAGCCATTAAAAACGCAATTGGTATTTGTTGTCCTGAAACTTACAAAAGTTCTATTGAAGATTCTTTCCTGCGATACATGTGCAGAGGATGTAGAGATAAAAGGCTGTTATTCTGGCCCATTTCAAGTTCGAGTCCCGGAGCATTCCTCTCACATGAACTTTGATACTTAAAACTGAACCTTTGACATTTCTCGTAAACACAACCACATTCATGAAACACGTTGTGCACATGCATTGCTGATCGTCCGTGACCTGGTGCACCACCTGTGATAACAGCTCGACAAAACCGCAATATCCAAGTTTCACACTTGCAAAATCGGTTCCAAACAGCTGATGATTAGGCAAGGAGGACCATTGGGACAAGTCAACGTCATTTCAGCGCCCAAAAGGTGCATGGACGCCATGCTGCCTTCAACATCCGGTGTCGTCACCCGTACCGTGGTCCAACCTTATTGCATCGCCACAGACTTGCCAGACAGCGATGGGCAGCAAATGGGGCCAATCTTGGCAACAGGACATGGCCAGATGTCATTTTTTCAGATGAATCCAGGTTTAACTTATCCTTTGCAGATGGACGTCAACAGATTTATCGACGTAAAGGAGAAAGACTTGCGCCAAACTGTGTCCTTGAACATGATCGTTTTGGAGGGGGTGGTGTCATGATCAGACCACAGACCATCAGAGGCTGCAGACCATCCAACAGCTGTTCCTGAGAAATGTGTGTCTTTCAATGCCCCAAAGACTGCGAGCATGTCTTGCAGCGCACGGTGGACACACACGATATTGACTGCAAGTTACCCCTCCTTTGTGTGATGTCGATGTTGCGTCACTGATGTTGTTGTTGACTGGACATTTTCAGATGAAATTATTCACAGATGTTCACCTTAAACATATCTGCCAGTTAGGTTTATATATGTTGAAATTAGTGTGAGTAAAGAAAGTATGAATGTCAAATTGCATTTTAAATGGCTTTCAGTATATAAAGTATACAGCATTCTACTTCTGTTTCTACTGCCCGTGAAGGTCCGGGTTAGACTTGATCTTCAGTAACCCATGCTTGTCGTAAGAGGCAACTAACGGGATCGGGTGGTCAGGCTCGCTGACTTGGTTGACACATGTCATCGTATCCAAATATGAAGATCGATGCTCATGTTGTTGATCACTGGATTGTCTGATCCAGACTCGAATGTTTACAGACCGCCGCGATATAGCTTGAATATTGCTGAGTGTTTAAAAAACAAACAAACAACACATGGAGCTGAGGACCAATCAAAGCTGATTTTAGAGTGAGTGAGTATGGTTTGAAATTGGCAAGAAATGAGCTACACATACTACCCATGTATGGAATCCAACTCGCCCCATCTGAGTAAGAAACACCCTTAGCAACTGGAATACCCCCTAGTTTCTCAGAAGATGTTGAAAGGTCCGGATTCCGCTTTAGTCAGGTATGTGTTGCAGTTTCAGTGGGATTCAAGAGAATGTAGCTCATGCTCATGCTGTTGATCACTGGATTGTCTGGTCCAGAAACGATTATTTACAGACCGCCGCCATATAGCCGGAATATTGCAGAGTGAGGCGTAAAACTAAACTCACTCACTCACTCTTTCTACATTGACATTGTATTTATTTCATTATATTATCGATAGTTAGCTATGGGAAAGGGTACTTGTGACGATGACGATGACGATGATAATGATGATGATGATGATGATGTGGTGGAGATTTAACGTGCGCTTTCCAATATAATGCGTATTTCGCAAAACAGAGGGTATTTAAAAAGCACTGAGCTTTTGTACTGCAGTCTTTTATACTACGTGCATGTGCACTGGTCCGCTTTTGGGCTCGGCAACCATCATCTAATCACACAACAAACGAATCAACGTATCATGGATGTTTGGTCGCTTTGAGACTAAGGTGTGTTGTGAACCCTTATTAAATGAAACAGCTTGAATGCTGCCGGGTGAAGCGTTAAAAGACAAACAGTAGTCCCATTAGTCCGTCTAGTAACTGATGTAAGGACAGGGTAGAGTCGGAGCGGGGATTTCTAAAAAGGTGGGGCGTTGTCTCAAATTCCATTTATAACTTAGTGAGTGGGTGGGCGGGTGGGGCGAAAGTCCAACCAAAAGCCCACCCAGAAAAAGTAAACGTTATGAATGTCTATTTTAACCAAATCAACATGCTATCAAAACGGCAGTCAGCATACAGAATGTTATCAGAATGTGTGTGAGTTTAGTTTTACGCCGCACTCGGCAATATTCTAGCTATATGGCAGTGGGTTGTAAATAATCGAGTCTGGACCAGACAATCAAGTGATCAACAGCATGAGCAATCTTAGCAATTGGGAAACGATGATGATTGTGTCAACGAGCATGACCGCCCGATCCCGTTAGTCGCCTCTTACGACAAGCATGGGTTGCTGAAGATCAATGCTATCCCGGATCTTCACGGGTCAAATGTTATCATATGTAAAAGGGACAGTTTTTTTCTGCTATCATACTTCTTTGGCCTATTTCTTCCTGAAGGTCTTTTACTCTTTTCTTTCGATTTTGACTTCATGAGTCTTTGGGGCGGTGGGGTAGCCTAGTGGTTAAAGCGTTGGCTCGTCACGCCGAAGACCCGGGTTCGAATCCCCACATGGGTACAATGTGTGAAGCCCATTTCTGGTGTCCCCCGCCGTGATGTTGCTGGAATATTGCTAAAAGCGGCGTAAAACCAAACTCAGTCAGTCAGTCATGAGTCTTTGTTCTATGCATTATTTTATGGCATATGTTTTATATCTTAATGGATTGTAATTGATATTTAGCTGCAAATTGCTACAAGTAGACGCCCAAAACATCGCTGCATAATTTGAAGAAGAGAAAAAGACTTGTGGTTTCTCTGATTTTAGGTCATTGTACCTTGGCTGCATGGTTTGTTTGTTTGTTTGTTTGTTTTATTTGTTTGTTTGTTCCACACCACACGGGGCGGCAGGTAGCCGAGTGTTTAAAGCGTTCGCCTGTCACGCCGAAGACCCGGGTTCGATTCCCCATATAAGTACAATATGTGAAGCCCCTTTTTGATGCCCACCGCCGTGATGTGCTTTAATAGTGCTAAAGGCGGCGTAAAAGTAAACTCACTCAAGTAGACGAGGGCAGGGATTCACTGACCAGAACAGCACCAACACACAGTACAGGTTCGGATTGATTCCCGTTTGACAGGTGCGACTTAGAAAGAAACGCTCGCCGTTCATGAGTCGTGTACGGGTTTTAAAAGAACCGTATTAGATACAGCTTGCTAATTCCTCGTCTTGCAAGAAAATTTGAGAAACGCGCCTCCGTTTGTTTACAGATTAATTAACTTTGTTCGAGTTATTTACCCTTCCATTGCGAGTAGCAAACCTCTGCTGACTTTCACCCCGGACAGGCTGGTCATGTGATGCGAGGAATTTACGGCTGTTCCAACAACTGTACTTACACAGGTAAATATCCTGAAATTGAATTCTGACATTGTAAATTATGTTCGTTTGAAGTGCACGTAGAAAGCATTAAAGATAAACGCGATTACGTAGTTAAGTTGGCCTAAACACAGATGCGACCGGGTTTGTTACTCCTTCGTATTACCGAGGGAGGACATACGCTTACCGGAACAGCCAAATACACAGCCTCGCCCAATTGCAAACAATTTCGGTGTGGAGACAAGAATGGCGTAGAAAGATCGCCTGTTTGCTAAAGAACACTTTAAATCATTGGAATTCAGCCGACAGAGGAAAAAGGGCTGGTCAAGTAAGTAACATATGTCTGTTGATGGTATTATGGCTTGTAATATCTCTCCTAGCCAGGGGAACTACATATGGGACGGGCCGCCATGTTTCGTCGAATCGGTGACTTCGTGGTCTTATCGAAATCCCACCCAGAAACTAGTAGGGGGTAGTCAGTGAATACACAACGTGTATATTCCACAGGATTGATCTCTTATTGTGTTCAATATACAGGACGAAATTCAGAACTGTTAACCCTTTCCCCGTTCTGGACAGCCCACAGTAACAGGTGTATACACATTATATCACACGTCATTTCAGTCATACAACTATATACCGTGCGTCTCATAAGTGAAAGTAAGTCATATTTATGACCCAGTCCTACAAGCTGCGTTCCTTTATCACAATTTTCCAACATGCGTTCGTATACGATGAAATAGCCTTATTTTACTGTGTGTCACCTTTTTTCGACCTGTGTTTTCAATCAGTGTGTTTTGACCGAACTGTCAACACTAAAAATGTGTGGTGTCGGTTGAGCAACCGAAGTCCGTATGCCAATGTTGACGACCAGTAGAGGAACACAGCCAGGACACGGAGCCAGGAAATTAACCTTTACACTAGCATCACAGCCCTAGTGCTTTCTAATTAACACAGTATGCTTGGTACAAATATTGAAAATTATAATTTGATCATTATCAGGTTGACTTAATTTACCCGAAAAGAAGTTTATCAACACGTTTCGGTAAGAGTTCCGCCTGTAACCCCTGCATGAAATGTATTCTATTTATTAGGGTTATTTCGAGGGTTTAGGGTTAGGTTTGTGGTTAGATGTTAGGGTTAGGTACAGGCTGTTTATAAAAAAAAACATAGGTGTATATTCTTTGGCATATAATGATTTAAAAAAATAAGGGGGTTACGGGCGGAAGTCTTTCCCACGTTTCTCTCATACTGCTAGAGTTCATTCTCCATGACAGACTGACTATAATATTAAAGGCTCGGATCGTCTTCAGAGGTACAGATAAGCTGCATATCTGCATAAATTACGCAAATATTTCTATGAAAACTCAATTCCTATTTAGTCTATTGCATACAAGTAAGCGTTAATTTTTGTAAATACTTAATAAATTTGATCTTAAATGCGTACACACAAAAATGGCGAATCTTAGCTTGCGTACTAATGGATAGATAAAATAACTGAGGAATATTGAGAGGATCTATTTTAGCAACTTGCAGTCTTTAAATGTAGTATGTTACTCAAAGGAAAATTAGGATACCCAACTGAGATGAACATAAGAATGTACATAACTCAATGACGTAAAATGTTAAAATTCTTTTCAGTCTTACATTTATAAAAATACAGCCATTATGTTCAGAATGCTCCAGTGGTTTTCTTCTGTTTGACAAGATTGAGTTCGAGAGACTTTGTCATTGTGCAAATGATGCTTAGAATATATCTACAGTGAAGAATACAAACGGGATCACATTTGATTTCAATATTTGACAATGTTTGTAATGACTTGCCCCCTGCATGACACATTACACATCCCTTATGTGGCCACTCCCTTCTTACAATGTTGGTATGACCAGTGTTTCTGGGCGTTATAAGAGTATATACAATACATTATATACAGTTAATAATAAATGTTGGTTAACATGATGATTGTTGGGTTATTCTTTAAGCAGATACTACGAACATAATATCTTAGGCATGTCCCCTAAATTTTGCATGGCTCTTAACTAGTTTTATTCAGTATACTTATAGGAGTTGGGTGTTTGTGTGTAAACTTTCAATTGAGATTTAATGTGTTTCTTGGATCTTGTTTACATACTCAGTGATTGTCAGCATGCACCTAAATACAGGAATTACAGGATGACAGATTCTTAATTATTTTGAGACACACTAAGCTGGATGGCTTATACTGATCTTCAGGTCATTCTGACCTGGTGTAATGTGATGATTGATTGGCCTGTGTGTACTGCTTGCTGATTAACATGCATGATAACTGTTTCCAGGAGGTAAGACTTGATACGGTCTTGATAAGCAATACTGTATATCATGATATATACTGCAACATTAATATGCAGGTTTTGGTGTTTAAGATTAAAAATATATCATTTGTATTCATCTTTAAATTATTTTTTTATATATATTTGATACAAAATCTCAAAATCCTTGACATATTCATTCTCATGCCAGTGTTTCTTGACAAAATCATATTTATGACTTAGGTTGTCAGATTTGCATGCAGGAAATATGAGCTGTATTTCCCGGTGATATATGATACAGAATCAGGTGATATGAAACAGGGTGGAACAAAGTGTTATGTTAAACAATAGGAATACCCTGAATGTTAGGAAGGGAATGTGACCTATCCCTGCTCAGGGTGAAATGTATGTCATATGACACCAATGTTTCGTTAGCATTGTGTGACAGGTTCTGAACTTTCATAACATTAATGAGGTTATTAATCACATATCTGATAAGATATATACTGATCTACAACAGTTATGGTTTGAGATAATAATTATTGTTTTTATATTTTTGTAATATTGAGATAATTTTTGTTTTATTATTATTATTGTAATATTTTTGTATATTTTAAGTGGTCTGACCACACAGTGTCATAAAAACTGTCCCCAAAATATTTATTATCCTCATAACATTTTTATTCTGTATGTAATGCAATGAGAGGCTGTTATGCTAAATACTTCAGTTGTTATGTGTTAGGAACGAAGCTCAGCTTGAATAGTTTATCTTGCAGTGACCTGTTTATCTTGAAATATGAGCTAAGAGAACAACAAGTAATTAGTGTAGCCTGTTGAGAGCTCCAGACAGCCATTAGGAAGGTCTGGTTTTAAGCCTGCAAAGATGTTATGTGTCATGCAAGGGTTAACCTATTAAGTCCTTTTCAATCTTTTTTTCTTCTGTCTCTGTTTGGCAGACTGAAATGGATCATAGCCAGTTCACCCTGTCAGTTTTGTCCTTGAACAATGCTATATCCAACCATGATGATACAGTTACATATGTCATCGGTGTGATACAGAGATATAATAATAGAATATCTTAATTTGATTGGTGCAATTTTTAATGTTTATCTCTAGATAACATGGTTATGAATTAGCATACAATGATACATAGCTTTGGAGGGATCGTGGTGATCCCTTTAGGGGGATGTTTGTGTTTCATTTGTATGGATTATCTGAGTGATTCGTAAACAAAAGTTTTTTGATAGTTTTAGTATCTGCCCTCTTAGGTGATGTCATTCTTGCCCCAGGGTGTTTTTGTTTATCTGAAAGTGATGCAGCTGTGAAATGGGTCAGTGCTTGTCTACTTGTATACCAGTGATCCCAAGATGTGTCCCAGAAACACAAGCTGTCCATAAGACCTATGCCATGAGACAGTTATAGTTTGAGAGTAAAACATTTTTTATTGCTTTTTTTTTGTTTTTTTTTTTGGGGTGTGTGTTTCTTGTTTATTATTTGATATTGATAAACAGGATACATATGCTCCCTATGAACATCTTAGCAGTACCCCTATGAACATCTGAGCAGTACCAGTTGTGTTTTTTATGCTCGTCCACAGACTTTGACAAGCAGCATTGGTAACCATGTGGGTAATGTGTTCAATCATCAATTGCCCCATTTATTGATTTCGAGCCATGTTTAACCCAGAAATACCCATACATCTGGAAACCACAATCCTTACTTATTAGGAGCATCAGACATTAATTTATTGATCAAACAGACTTTGCTTCCCTGTACGATTAGGTTTGGGCCTTTAAAGTAGGTGAACTCATTTGCATATTTATTGGATTGTGATATGAAATTTATTGCATTGGTTTATTGCATCAATAACAATATCCATTATGTGATAAACAGGTTTTCTGCATGGTTGTTTTTGTACACTAAACGAAGTGAAGCTGGGTGAGAACCTGGGATTTGTCATCTTACAAAGTCACTTTTGGCAGGCTATAAACAGGTTTATGGGTGCTCAGGAGAATGTCAACATTCTATTCCCCTGTAGGTTTTCAGGTCTTGTAATACATCCACAATCATCTCAAAATCTCTCTGTGTTTGACTGACGATCACGGTCAAACCTCTGCTCAGGTTCGCCAAGAAACTATTTGGGAAGTACTTAAGAAAACTGTTTCAAAAAGTACATAAACAAGTTCCCAAACCAAACCTTTCAGTGCAGGGTTACAATATGACAAATGAGGAATAACTTGGGAAAGCTGTGTCGACATGAATCCTATATGATGGGGGGACTATTTGCTGTGATGGGCCTTTTAATGACCTACAGAGAAGAGGTCAGGGAAAGATCCGCGTTCAGAAGCAAGACTTGCCGAGCAGGGTTTCAGGTAGGCAGCCTAAGGATTTAATCGCGCCTGAGTGCCCTGCTGGAATGTAGTGGTCTACACTTCAGTGTTACCAGAACAATGGGAGACAGCAAGGTACGATGAAGGCCTGTGAACCGTCACCCAACTTGTCAGGTGCACTACAGTCTCGGGGCTTTGTAAATGTGCGTTGAGGATAGTCAAGAGAGGAAGTTATTGTATGGAGGAGGCCGAGGGCCACTCTGTCTTGTTGACTTGACCAGTAGTTTGTGTTATTTTATTATTGCCATGTTGACATGGAGATCAAGGATTGGTCATCCAATTGGACAATCAAGTACTCACAGCAGCCTGACTGACCTGTTCTGGATGGGAGAGTTCACTAAAGTCAATTACATGTACAGAATTTCTGCTGTACATGCCAAGTTTCTCACTTTCATGGATTGAAGGATGTTGTGTATGCTTCAAAAGCCATTGAATTCTTCACTATAAGGCTGCAAATATTTTGTGTTTATTGAAATATGGTGTTGTGCAACATGCCATTTCTTTGCTGCATTTAATTGATGGCCCAGTCAATAGTTGTTATTATTACCAGACTGACCTTAATTTAACACGTTTAAGGTGCCAGCCTTAACTGTTCGTGACATTCTGGCAAGATTGTTTCAATAATTGGCACCAGACAATCAGGTGCTGTTTGGTAGACTAGTGGTTATAGCGTTCTCTTGTCTGGACCAGTCAAACCAGTGGTTATAACACAGGCAATGATCCATGTGTTTAGGAGATATAATACATAATGAACCAGGTGGCACATTATCAACACCTGATTCCCTCTTTTGTCCACTCAGGCAGTACTGAGGACCTTTTCTACCCAGGAATCTATGGGGTAAACTGATACTGACATGAACTCCTAGCAGAGGGAGAGGCTCCAAACTTTCCAGGGAATATTTTACTTTCATTTCATACAATCTGGGACCTTATTAAGTATGTTCAAGAATGTAACTTGTCCCATCCAGACTTTGTGTAAGACAGCAATATTTATTAAATTGTTGAGATTAATGTTAGCAGCTTCTGTAATACAAACTATATTTCCCAGCTAGGTATTATACCCGGTATTACGGGAAGTATATCACCTCCCTTGTAAACTGATAGCTGTATTCACCAGCTTATGAAGAGCTGTCAGTGCTGAACACTGGAGATCAGCCATGCTCATATTCCCTCAGGCTGAGGCATCATACGAGCCCATTAACCTGAGAACCTGGTACAACCAGTTACCTTTACATAGTAGATATATGTAGCAATTACTGACTAGACATTAAGGTAATTTGGTAACAGGTTGTATAAACTTTGACCACATATTTACATTATTACAAGGGTAACTTTGTCATGTACCCTTAAGTGCCTGGAGGTGGCCTGTAATAAGGTATGGCATATATTTGATTGTATATCATTTTCTGTTAATATATCGATGCCCACTTGTCCAGTGATCTGTCTGGACCTGTTCAGAGGTCAATATTCAGTCCCAAGTCTGTTGTAAATGACTGCAATTTGAATGAAAATTTTCCCATTTTGAAGTACCCGGTATATAAAAATCAGAAAATTACAACAAATCATTATGTACAATAGAGCTTAAAGTGAATCCTCAGGCAATTTCATTGTTAGATTTGAAAAAATCCCAATAATTTAAAAAAATAATGTGCGATATAGTTTGACATGCAAACAAGGTGGTGGGGATACCTAGTGGTTATTGCATGGTGGTTAACGCCATATCAGTGACATAGGGGACAGTATGTGAAGCCTATTTCTGGTGTCCCTGTCAGTGATTGATTGATTTTGCCAAAAACAAAATATAACATTACTCACTCTTGCATGTTCATGAGAAATCTCTGCTAACAGCTGAGTTGACTGTACAATACAGGGCAGGTACAAATGATAAATGATACTTGGCAAGTTCAGGGTGTGGAATAGGGAGGCGCCTTGTAATCTGTAAAAGGGTTGACCCATCCAATACTATTTCAGTATTGCCAAACCTGACATCCAAGCCCTTTTATCAATGAAATGGATCCGATCAGCTACGTCAATGAAACATTTATGAAAGACTTTTCGACCTATTTAGTACCACCAGTTAACATGTGTAGTATTATGCGGCATTGTCCATGTCTATTACTAATGCCATGCTTGCCTTGAACACTGGATCAAGTGGGCTTCGCCCAGTTTGAAAGTCACTTCATGTACAGTAGCCACATACAGTACAAGCCGGCTCGCATGTTTGTATTTAGTTTCATTTGAACCTTGTCCTAACGTAATCAAGCGGATTGTGTTGGTTTTAAACCAGCTCTTTGGTTGAGCTAATGGTAGGATTAGAACTGGTTTCAATGTTTGCGTGTATGTTCTACTCACCAGAACTGTTATTTTAAGTGTTGTGTGAATCCAGCATGTGTGAAATGTGTGGTTCGTGAGGTCTGATTCTGTGGGGTATTAATCCCTCATTTCTATGAGAAATGTAGATCTATTGACCCTTGTGGGGACCTGGGGATTTAATTGGTTCCCAGCAACATATGTTGGTTGCAAGAGGTAGCTTACTGCGTCGGGTGGACAGGCTATTGCTATATGTACTCACTGAGTCACTGACTCTCTCTCTCTCTCTCTCTCTCTCTCTCTCTCTCTCTCTCTCTCTCTCTCTCTCTCTCTCTCTCTCTCTCTCTCTCTCTCTCTCTCTCTCTCTCTCTCTCTCTCAATTTTCTGGTAGTTTGGTTTAGTTTGGTTAAGTATGGTTAGATATTTATTGGATGTTAATCTTTTTTAAATTGTAATTACATGACCTTCCTAAGTGCTAGCACAACGTTCATTGTATTGAAAGAGTAATCATCAAAGGTGAAATCAAAAAGATATTATGGAGGTTGTTTAATGGGAAAATTACAGTATAGTGTGATAAATCAATTGTTATGAAGGATTGGTTTACTGTTGTGTTCTACATGCAGTAATTTAGCACAACAATGTAAAACTAACTTTTAACAATCAGAGTTGTTACATCCCATTGTCTGTGTGAAATACAGTCTATATTCACCAGCTGTTACCCAACTGCACAGTAGGCAATCAACCTTTACACCCCCGGGCCATGTCATGTGTGAATTTAGATGAAATCATTCCTTCTTGAAAAACTATGACCCCAGGTATTGTCCATGTCCAGTTGTAGATGTATACAATAGGCAATCAAACCTCATTGTCACCCTTGCTGGACAATCAAAAGAAAGCTGTGGCTCTCCAGACAGTTACCCAATTAAGCCAGGCCCCATGTCATCTCCTTGCCTGCTCTTTGTTAAGAGCATCTGCATGTGTTTGAGAAAGACAAAAAAAAAAAAACACGTGTAAACAGCCCAAGGGTAAACAATACTTGAGAGAGAGGGTTACCTGGGACCTTGCATGATCAGACTGGGGTAGGATTTTCTGCTAAGCCCCTCGACTCAATATTTACCTGGTCCCTGTATGGCTGTGGTCGTGGCACAGACTGATTTGCTCCAGGTATATTCATGATCAGTAATCACAGCAGTAAATAATTCTCAGCAGTTCATACACAGTAGGAGTGCCTACTGTTGTAGTATGCAACTTGAATCGAACAGCCTGGATAATTGACCGGATCAGTAGGCCTATCAGAGTAAGTGTATTTGGAAAACAAATGTTATGTTTGACACAGGGTTTAATATTTTACAGTTGCATGTTAAATGTAATTTAAAGGTTTATTTTTTTCGACAGAGGGGCAGTCGGGTAGCATAGTGGTAAAAGCATTCACTCGTCATGCCGAAGACCCTGGTTCAATTCCCCACATTGGTACAATGTGTGAAGCCCATTTCTGGTGTCCCCAACTGTGATATTGCTGGAATATTTCTAAAAAACATACTCACTCGTTCACTTTTTTCTACCTAGTAAATCACAGTATGTTGCTAGTCCAAACATAACTGACTGACTGACTGAGTATGGTTTTACGCTGTTTTTAGCAATATTCTAGCAATATCATGGCGGGGGACACGAGAAATGGGCTTCACAAATTATACCCATGTGGGGAATTGAATCCAGGCCTTCGTTGTGAGGAGTGAACGCTTTAACCACTAGGCTACCCAACCGCCTCCCCCTAACATAACTATTCAGTTGACTTTAACAGATTTAGTGCTAGTATGTGAACTATACATTATTATCGGCTCTGTTTACTTGACCAAACAGATTTTTATTGGACTCGGGCTTCGGGCAAGTGGTTTCAGCATGTTCAGTGACAGTCCATTTATCACATGATGGATATGACTGGGAAATGAGATATATGAAAGGATATATGGTATGAAACAGTAGATATACAGTAAAATACAATTAAACAAAACAAGGTTCCACACTGAAGCATTCTTACAGCATTTGCTGTTTTACTTATTACCTGTGTAAGAACTAGTTAATTATATGACATGCCAATGTGTCATGTTCAAGGTTATGAACAAGTTTGATGACAAGGTTCCAATATGAATATAGCTATATCCATCGTCCACTGAGGTTGGCGGCACATGCATGAAGCCCACAGTGACACAGCATTGATGAACCTCGTAAATCCCATCATACAAATGACACTCAGGATATTCATAAACCTTCATCACACTGACATCCAAGGCACCAACGTTCACTGCAGAGTTGCAGGCCTAAAGGGCAGTGGGGGAGCCAAATGGTTAAAGCGTTCGCTCATCACACTGAAGACCCAGGTTCGATTCCCACATGGGTACAATGTTTGAAGCCCATTTCTGGAGCCCCCTGCCATGAAATTGCTGGAATATTGTTAAAACTTCACTGACTCACTCTTCTGGAAACCTATGAGTTTGAAGCCCAGCTTTCTCCAGATTTACATATGTCTGCACTATTCCTGGTCTCGGCGGTGGGGTAGCCTAGTGGTCAAAGCGTTGGCTCGTCATGCCGAAGACCCGGGTTCGATTCCCCACAGGGGTACAATGTGTGAAGCCCATTTCTGGTGCCCCCCGCAGTGATATTGCTGGAATATTGCTGAAAGCGGCCTAAAACTAAACTCACTCACTCACTCACTCTTCCTGGTCTCGGGTGTTTCATCAGAGTTGTTAGTTCCTGGATGTGATAAGTGTTCTGTTGTACGTCTATACTTTCTCGCTCTATACATGTTGGAGCAGTGGAGCTACCAGTGGAGTTGGCTTGTCACACTAAACACCCTGTTCACTTTCTCACATGGGTACTATGTGTGTATCCTGAAGTGATATTGCTGGAATATTGATAAAAGTGGCGTAAAGCCTTACTCACTCTCCCATCATGTTTAATACATATGAAGATCTCCAGCAACCCATACTTGTAGTAAGAGGCAACTAACGGGATCGGGTTTCAGACTTTCAGACTTAGTTGACACATGTCATCTAATCCCAGAAGTCAATCACTGGATTGTTTGGCCCAGACTCAGTTATTTAGAGACCACTATCATAGATGTGATGTGATGTGAAGTCGATCACTGGATTGTTTGGCCCAGACTCAGTTATTTAGAGACCACTATCATAGATGTGATGTGATGTGAAGTCGATCACTGGATTGTTTGGCCCAGACTCAGTTATTTAGAGACCACTATCATAGATGTGATGTGATGTGATGTGATGTGATATTTTTTAATTCAGTATAAAACAAGAAATATGAACTCATTCAAAACATTCATAGTGGAGATATTATTTACCACCACAAATCCTGTAAGTTAGTCCGCCTCTGTGGTGTGGCGGCTGGGAATGTCCTTGAGGCAGGTGTGAAATTCTGAGTCAAGCTTGTGTTGTCCTGAGGCTTCTCGCACATCCCCTGGAGGTGTGGTGGAAATAGGTGGCAGTTGTAGCCACGATGACGGAAATATAAAAACGCCCAAAACATTGCTGCATAATTTGTTGACTATCAAGAAGATTTGTGGTTTTGGCATGGGAATCATGTCATTTCTCTGGTTTTAGGTCTTTGTAACTTGACTGCATGTTTTTATGGTTATTTTTGTTTTAATGAGAATTGGGACAGTTGGGTGGCCTAGTGGTTAAAACGTTAGCTTGTCACACCAAAGACCCAGGTTCTATTCCCCACTTGGGTACAATGTGTGAAGCCCATTTCTGATGTCTCCCGCCATGATATTGCAGGAATGTTGCAAAAAGCGGTGTAAAATTAAACTCACTCACTCACTCTATTTGATGTTGTTTAGTTTTATATGCTAGTTTTATATTCATATCTGTGATACTCTAGTGTATTTTGACTGTCCATCGTCGACAGGTTTTACTCTTCAAAATGTTTTCGTCACGATATGGCTGAGATATTGCCAGGGTGACGTTAAATATTAACTCACTCACTCAATCTATTTGACGTTGTGGCCTTTGAAGCTGACAACAAGGAAGATCATGGGTGGAAATAAGTTTAAAATTGCTAGTGTACTCCGGTACAGTTGCACATGTAAAGTCACTTGCCCTGATTATTTTTCCACTATACAGGCCACTTTTCTTGTTGGTTTTTTAAATTAACAACATAATTAACATTGGAAAGTCAACTGGACACCGGTATAGCGTGATATTAGAATTTGCTTGCCTGACAGAAAAAAAACACTGGACTGGGGCGTCGGGCAATGATTTATTTCCACCCCTGAAGATGTGCTTATGCTAATGTGCTAATGCCTCTCAACCCTTCCGTCCTGTTAACCTAGTGACTAGTTTCTTTTGTATGCATGACAGATAACACTTAATGTTGTCACATGGTGGTGTAAGTTCCTCTGTCACCAAGATACCAGGCCCTGCCGTTCTCCTGCCTCATGAGATTTAGTTTAACATGGATCTTGGGTCTGAGTGAGTGAGTGAGGATGGTTTTATGCAATATCATGACAAGGGGACACCAGAAATGGGCTTCACACATTGTACCCATGTGGGGAATTGAACCCATGTCTTCAGCGTGACGAACCGATGCTTTAACCACTAGGCTAACCACCACCCCCTTTAGGTCCGAAAAAGGATGTGCAACATGAGACATTTCATTGATTTGTCGTATAGTTGTCTCTCTAAGCCAGTACCTTTATCTGTACTGTCTTCCGTTAAGGAAATTTCCTGTACTAACATGTATAATCTGTAATGAAACACTCTGTTTAGAGTGGAAGGTAAGATTTGCCTGAAATTTATGAAGGATCTTTTTAAAGTTCTGTATTTTTTAAACAGAAAACACTTATCTGAATCGCTGATGTTGGGTCATGTTTCTCAAAGCAAATATAGCCGTATAACTGTTGAAAGCTTATGTTGAAATGGGGACGCTGGGGTAGCCTTGTGGTTAAAGCATTCGCTTGTCATGCCGAAGACTGGGTTCGATTCCCAACATGAGTACAATGTGTGAAGTCCATTTCTGGTGTACCTTGCTGTGATATTGCTGGAATGTTGCTAAAAGTGGTGCAAAACTATGTATACACAACCAATGCTGCATTGAATAACGCAGTGATGTACACCATCTTGTTTATTGTAACATCGACATGTATACCAGTGAATAACGCAGTGATGTACACCATCTTGTTTATTGTAACATCGACATGTATACCAGTGAATAACGCAGTGATGTACACCATCTTGTTTATTGTAACTTCGACATGTATACCAGTGAATAACGCAGTGATGTACACCATCTTGTTTATTGTAACTTGACATGTATACCAGTGAATAACGCAGTGATGTACACCATCTTGTTTATTGTAACTTCGACATGTATCTCAGTGAATAACGCAGTGATGTACACCCTCTTGTTTATTGTAACATCGACATGTATACCAGTGAATAACGCAGTGATGTACACCATCTTGTTTATTGTAACAACGACATGTATACCAGTGAATAACGCAGTGATGTACACCATCTTGTTTATTGTAACTTCAGCATGTATACCAGTGAATAACGCAGTGATGTACACCCTCTTGTTTATTGTAACTTCAACATGTATACCAGTGAATAACGCAGTGATGTACACCATCTTGTTTATTGTAACTTCGACATGTATACCAGTGAATAACGCAGTGATGTACACCATCTTGTTTATTGTAACTTCGACATGTATACCAGTGAATAACGCAGTGATGTACACCATCTTGTTTATTGTAACTCCGACATGTATACCAGTGAATAATGCAGTGATGTACACCATCTTGTTTATTGTAACTCGACATGTATACCAGTGAATAACGCAGTGATGTACACCATCTTGTTTATTGTAACTTCGACATGTATACCAGTGAATAACGCAGTGATGTACACCATCTTGTTTATTGTAACTTCGACATGTATACCAGTGAATAACGCAGTGATGTACACCATCTTGTTTATTGTAACTTCGACATGTATACCAGTGAATAACGCAGTGATGTACACCATCTTGTTTATTGTAACTTCAACATGTATCTCAGTGAACGGTTATGGACTACGTGACACCTTTGGGCAGCACATCTAATTAGAATTAGAAATTACCTTAAACAGCAGAGAAGAGGCGTTATTTGTTTACAATATCAACTCAGAGGTTTACAAAACCCAATGGACGACCCAAGAAATTAAAACATACTGAAAATCAACACACAATGTAAATCAATGAATCCTCAATGGCTCAAAACATTATCTAGAACCCAGTTCTTATCTCAACTCAAATTAGATTTTACAAAACCTGTTTGGACATCACCTGCCTGTTTAACTCTCAGCTTAGCTATGACCAGTGAACTTCCCAGGTACCAGTAATAAATTGGTGCAAAGCAGTTAAACATACATAGAGAAGAGTGTGTTTCACATGAATGGAACACCAAGTCATAGCCTGGCCCCATTAACAACCTAGGTATTCATGCTGCTTATTGAACCAGTTCTACATGAGGCTTGTAGTTGGCTGTCACAAATCTGTGGTCTGGGATTAACTTTTTCATGTAGGATCTGGATACCGTTCCCTGATCTGGAAATACGTCTTCCAAGAAAACTGGTGATTATAGGTAATGGATATGTTTGTTTGTAGAACTTAAAGGTATTGTGTTTTTACTTGGATACACATACAGGTGCACCGGACTGACAGATGGTCTGTCCACATGTATGGAGTAACATGTATATTGGCAACTTGATACTGTGGGGATATTTAAATCTGTGTTGGTGTATAAGCATATGTATAGCCATGTTCTTGATGCAGGCCATGGTATAACCCAGATATCACATGTCCTTTGTACATACTGTGCTTGTTTGTTACAAGCTATCGAATGCTGACACATTGTCTATACAAGTAGGTGGAATACATTGTAACCACCTTAATATGAGATACTGATGTTACAACTTAATGGTGCACAGTATCAGCATGACCCACATGTAGATGTTGTCACTTATTACCAAAGTGGCATGCAGTATAGAACGTTATCACTGGCACTGAACAAATCCTGCGATTTTGAAAAAATTCTGGAAAAATATTTGTACTGTCCTGTCAGGGAATATGTAATTTCAGCAGTGCCATTGCGGCCCTAAAACTGTGTTTTGAGCTCTCATTCTTGGTTTCTTTGATAAAGATATTGTCTTGAGTATCAAGCTTGACAAGTTCTCTAACATGGCTGACCCGTGGAGGTGTAGAGGTCTTCCCGGAGGGCAGGACTTGGGCTTTATTGGGCAGATCGCTCAATAGGTATATATGTCATTACATGCGTCATGGTATTGAACCAGGGCTTAATACAGTGTACAGGTAGGCTTTACACAAGGTAGAAGTGATGGGTTTCCTGCTGGGTAGGTAACGACTGAAAGTGTCATGGACAATTTTAATCGTAAGTATGTTCCTATTTACACTGGACACTGACTGGTATACATTGGGTAACCTAGATCCTGGGCTTGAGCTGTGTATGTTTATGATCCTGGATTTCACAGACCTATGTGTGTGTGTGTGAATCTTGCCACATGGCACTCGACATGTGCTTGCCTTGGTCTCACACACTTATCGTACTGACAAACCCGTGTAAATGTATAACAGTTGTCCTCACCCATCTGTGTACATGTTAGTATTTGTTACCACTTTTCTCACATATCTGTGTACATGTTCTAAAACAATTGTGAGTCATGTTCCCACAGACGTGTGTATATGGTTGTTTATCAACTGTTAGCGGCCTGCCTGATGATAAGATGACTTTCTGAAGGCTGTCTCCTTCACGATTCGAGAATGTTCACAACAAGATTCTTGTTGGGACAGCCTCAGGTTTTGAAATAATCTCTCTCATGACTAAATGTTGTTACTGAAATGGTTCTTAACTAACAAAATGAAAAACTTGTAGTCACTTTGTATATAACATTAGGTTGACCAAAAAAAATGGCAATTGCCATGTGACTGAAGAGAACAGGGCGTGTAACTTCAAATAATAATTGGGGCGGTGGGGTAGCCTAGTGGTGAAAGCGTTGACTGGTAACGCATATGGCCCGGGTTCTATTCCTCACATGGGTACAATGTGTGAAGCCCATTTCCGGTGTCCCCCGCCGTGATATTGCTGGAATATTGCTAAAAACGGCATAAAACCCATACTCAGTCAGTCAGTCAGTTATGTTTGGACTAGCAACATACTGTGATATACTAGGTAGAAAAAAGTGAATGAGTGAGTATGGTTTTATGCCGCTTTTAGCAATATTCCAGCAATATCACAGTGGGGGACGCCAGAAATGGGCTTCACACATTGTACCAATGTGGGGAATCGAATCCGGGTCTTCAGGATGACAAGCGAATGCTTCAACCACTTGGCTACCAAACCGCCCCTCGTAACAAGAAGACGAGGAGCAAGCTAAAGTTAGGTTGCTAGGAATAGAATTGGTCTTCAGGAACGCTTTGACCACTATGCTACCCCATTTTCCCTCCATGTCCCGCCGTGATATTGCTGGAATATTGCTAGAAATGGCGTAAAACCATTCTCACTCACTCAAACAATAATTAAGAACAGCTGTCTGACTCTAAGGGACTAAGTTGGCGTTCAGGATTTGCTCATTGGCTGGTTGATAGTCATCACCTGATTAATGTTCCCTTATCAGTGAGTAATGAATTCTGGATTCATTCAGTCCCCAACCCATGAAGATCCGGGTTAGAATTGATCGGGTGGTCAGATAAAACCCAGACAAATTGATTTGTTTGGTGAAGAACTTCCAGAACTCCTGCTTATTTGAGAACATTTGTCCAACATCAAACTCTGAAGTTGTTGCTGAATGAAGCACCTGAATGCAGTGTCTCACTAAGGTTAAAGGGGGCGGTGGTGTAGCCTAGTGGTTAAAGCATTTGCTCGACACGCTAAAGACCCGGGTTTGATTCCCCTCATGTGTACAATATGTGAAGCCCATTTCTGGTGTCCCCCGCTGTGATATTGCTGGAATATAGCAACAAGCGGAGTAAAACCTCGTTCGCTTGCTCACTCACTCATTAGTTGATCACTGGATGGTCTGGTCCAGACTCCATTATTTACAGACCGACGCCATATAGCTGGAATATTGCTGAGTGCGGCGTAAAACTAAACTCACTCACTCATGCTCAGTCCCTCACTCAGGTTAAAGCAGTTTCCTAGAGATCTGGTTAGTCAGTTGATAAAGACGAAGTCAGCAATCCTGATGCGTTGAGTCACTGATAATATGTGTAATGAATCTGGTGTTCCTCTTTCCTGTGTTTTAGAAGGAAGCGTGTTTGAAACTACCAGATAGAGTCACGACTAGTCTGTCCTCAGACCCTGAAACTAACATATCCAAGAAAGCCCATGCAAGTCTAGATTATGTGTCAAGTCTCGATTTTCAGTTTCTGAAAATGAAGAAAGTCTCAGGGCTTCTTTTCGTAATATATGTGTGATGACATCTGTAAAATATGTTCATTTCATAGACTAGTTGTTATAAGTCACGAAATACTTTGATCTAGAGGTGGTTGTTAGGAAATTGTTACTTGACAACAATTATTTAGATACTGATCTGGGTATTCCATTTTGACAAAGTTTATTATATTAAGAGACTAAACGTTAGTCTAGGTATTTATCATTGTTTATATGTGAAATGAAATTGTAACTGCTTCAATGGTCAGATCCATGGTAAATTTGAATACTATTAGTTTGACAACATATCTCAGCAGTCAGCCACATTTAGACCCCACTTGGACACACCCAGACCTTGTCAAATATTGAGTATACATCTTCCTGGGATATATCAAGTGCTTACACAACTTAAAGAATAACTCCAGACATATTGTGTCCTATATTCTACAGTGATAAAAACTTGTCAACCCCAGGCATTGAGAGAGTCCCTTCACAATGTATTGTACAGACCTGCTTGGAGGATAGGTATTGCAGCAAGTTCTTTCTTCAGTGCCCCATTTTGACAAAGGACGTGTAACTGAATGAAATGTGAGAAACAAGACTATAGATAGATGAATGGAATGACCTCAAACATCCACTCCCGTAACTAAAAAGCTTAAAATATTGAAGCTCATATAAGAACTTTTGGGCTCAAGGGTCAGGACTTTTTTGTGGGAACGACTTCATTTGTTTAGATTTGTGAATCATCTTTTTTCCTTGTGGATTCCTTAGAAATAGGTCCACAATGTGCGATACTTTAAAGTCAACTAAGACGGGACTGGGTAGACATGATTTGTAACCTGGCTGGTATTGTCACGATATGTAAGGCAAGGGTCAGTGTCTATGGCAGGGATGGAAATAACTTTAAAATTGCTAGTGTACTCCGGTACAGTAGCACATGTAAAATCACTTGCCCTGATAATTTTTCCACTATACCGGCTGTTTTCTTGTTGATTTTTTAAATAAACAACTTCCAATTAACATTGGAATATCAACTGGACACCGGTACAGTGTGATATACACATTTGCTTGCCCGACAGAAAAAAACACTGGACTCGGGCGTCGGGCAATGGGTTATTTCCACCCCTGTATGGTCTCTGTCACTGAAACGTGTTCAGAAATCTGCAATAGTTTTGTAGTGTTTAACAGGTTGCTGACTCATTGTGGTGGATGCTACTCAAGAGATGATAAGGACTAACGATTCTTTCTCTACATGACTGATTAACTATTGTGATGGTTGTCTCTACTTCTTTTGAGTAGTATAGAACAATTCTTCTCGATGCTCAATACTTATTCATATTTATTTATTATCTGGAAGGTGATGTTTTTAATGTTAACTTTGTTTTTAACTCAACTTAAACAAAATCAGTCGAGTTAAAGAAAATCTGTCTATCATTATTTTTTTTATATTTAGAACTCCTTCACAGAAAGCCCTTGTTTTATGATGCTTCGACTTTTCAAATATGATCCCAGCGTTCATCCAAAATATGGCCGCCATGGTAGCCATATTGAAAACTGTATTTCTCAGTGTCCAGAAGTCAGTTGATTTTCATCACTGAAATATAAAAATTATTTTGACAACTTTGTGGATAATTGTGTGTTTGTGATTTTGTCTTATTCTGACTGTGTTTTTGCAGGTTAGATTGCCCAGCAGAGCATGCCGGGCTTGACGCCACGTGACATGAACGGATACGGTGAATATAATGGCCCAGTGAGGGGAAGGGGATCACAGTTTGTTGCCAAGTAAGTATTTATGAGAAAATATCTTAATGAGTGCAGTTTCACCTTCTACAGTAATTGCCGGTAATTACAAGTAAAATAGGCCATGTATCAGTAAAGTTTAACCCTACTTAGGCCAAAAAAATATGTCCGTTACCGGTTACCCGGTCGAACCCCCACCCACCCAACCAACCAACCAAGTTAAAATCATGACTGGAGTGCATTTCAACTCCTCTTTTTCGTCCAAATCGAGTATGATATTTTCAGGTTTTTCAGTGTACGTATGGCTAAAATGGACTGCATTGAATTGGTATAAAGGGCTCTCACTGACAACCTGCATATAAATAACATAAGTAGTGATTTGACATAGAAATCTTTCAGCGTTTCATCACAAGGCTTTGTAACAACATGATATTGTATCCTTGAAGACATTCTCAGGTACTGCAACTGAAAAAAAAAAAAAAAAAAAAAGAAGATAAAATCGACCCACCTAGCCTATTTTTAAGAATACACTGCTGACTGCCACATTATTAAAATGTAACATAAGGGGTGCTATGTTTGGATTCTTAACAGCTGCACATCATACTCCCTCTTCTCCCGACCCTTCTATCTCCACTTCAAGTGACGCTCGCTGACTTGGTTGACACATTTCATCATATCCTAATTGCATTGATTGATGCTCATGCTGTTGATCACTGGATTGTCTGGTCCAGGTTATTCACAGACCGCCGCCATATAGCTGGAATACGATGACGTGTATCATCACGGGTTACCCCAATATATTGCAGTATGTATTGCAACATGGAAAGCTGTGTTGCAATATATACACAGCCTTAGGGAAATGTAACCCAAATGCAGCGATGCCAACCCATACGATTTTATCGTATTCATTTCGAAAAAACAACACGAAGTACGCGACTATGATTGCAGTAAAAATATACGAAGTTTTAGAAATAATACATTAAATTAAATCATCAAATAGCATTTGTACCATACACAATAAATTTCAACCACATTTTATTCAGTATCAAGCTATATGTGGATACTTGCTACTGATTTAGGTGAGTACAATGTCAATAACAAGGTCTTAGACTATATATTTACATTTTTTATTTAATATGAAAATTCTTTGGAAAAGTTAATACTAATTTGGGCCCCAAAAATACTAATTTTTGTATCAGTTTTTGGCCAAAATACTAATTGGGCTAAATTAGGGTTGGCATCTCAGCAAATGGCATGCATTGTAGCTGACAGTATCAACCACTACCTTTCCTGATCCTGCCTCATTCATGCAAACAGCAAGTATATATATACGTTATATCGCTTACTTAGCATTGAGCATTGTTTTCTCATCCCATGACATATCCAATCAGAAGAGCTCCAGATCAGAAATATGTAAAACAGGGGTCTTGTCTTGCATGTCTTCAGTAGAAGTTGAGCATTGTTTTCTCATCCCATGACATATCCAATCAGAAGAGCTCCGGATAATAAATATGTAAAACAGGGGTCTTGTCTTGCATGTCTTCTGTAGAAGTTGAGCATTGTTTTCTCATCACATGACATATCCAATCAGAAGAGCTCCAGATAATAAATATGTAAAACAGGGGTCTTGTCTTGCATGTCTTCTGTAGAAGTTGAGCATTGTTTTCTCATCCCATGACATAACCAATCAGAAGAGCTCCGGATAATAAATATGTAAAACAGGGGTCTTGTCTTGCATGTCTTCTGTAGAAGTTGAGCATTATTTTCTCATCCCATGACATAACCAATCAGAAGAGCTCCGGATAATAATTATGTAAAACAGGGGTCTTGTCTTGCATGTCTTCTGTAGAAGTTGAGCATTGTTTTCTCATCCCATGACATAACCAATCAGAAGAGCTCCGGATAATAAATAGGTAAAACAGGGGTCTTGTCTTGCATGTCTTCAGTCGAAGTTAAGCATTGTTTTCTCATCCCTTGACATAACCAATTAGAAGAGCTCCGGATAATAAATAGGTAAAACAGGGGTCTTGTCTTGCATGTCTTCAGTAGAAGTTGAGCATTGTTTTCTCATCCCATGACATAACCAATCAGAAGAGCTCCAGTTAATAATTATGTAAAACAGGGGACTCATCTTGCATGTCTTGTGTAGAAGTTTGCAGGATACGGTTGCACATCTCCCTTGGGACTCATTTGTAATGCTCCACCTTCATCCACTGTTTCATTATTGTGGGCTATTGATTTGTGTGTTAATAATGTATCCCCTATGATTTCCAATTACCCTGCCCTTTGAATAGGACTGCATTGGGCCGTTGTATTTCCCGGGTTGTTGTACGAAGGCAGACTTAACGACACAAGGCATGTAATCCTCTTTGTGAACTGACATTTAGTCCCAGAATTAAGTAATCTTATTTAAAAACATGTACACAATCCAAGAATAAATAATGTCTTTAAGGAGCCCAGATCAATTCAGTTCAGTCAAGAGCTGAGGCAATCTTAATGTGTTCCATCATTCTTGACATTGTTGGGTGCCTTAATGTATTCTCTAGGTTCTTATGGGCGGTGGTTAAAGCATTCGCTCGTCACGCCAAATACCAGGGTTCGAATGCCCACATTGGTACAGTGTGTGAATGCCATTTTTGGTGTCCCCCCACCGTGATATTGCTGAAATATTGCGAAAAGTGGCGTAAAACCATGCTCGCTCAATCAATCAATCAGTCATACACGTTAAGGTAATAAGCTTATGTTCCTACCTACATCATGTGTTAAGCTCTTAATAAGAGCTCTCATTCATCAAAGGTTCATTGGGGTGGTGGGGTAGCGTAGTGGTTAAAGCTTCATTCGTCACATCGAAGACCCGGAGTTTGATTCCCCACATGGGTACAATATGTGAAGCCCATTTCTGGTGTCCCAGTGATATAGCTGGAATATTGCTAAAAGCGGCGTAAAACTAAACTCACTCACTCAAAGGTTCATTCTTCTGTGCTCTTATGATGGTGATAATCCAGGTTAAGAATATAACTTTTATCTTTATCCTTGAATTGTAAGGAGATTTGATTTCAACCTTGGCAAACACATATCAGCAAATTAGTTGGCATATCACACTGTCATGATTACCTTGTGGTTTTCCTTAAAAGAAGCATGTCCTCCAACAGCAGGTGCCCCTTGTAAGAACATGTTACCCACAGAACCAGTTAGGATATTGCTGTTTACATCTTACAGTTCACGGGTGGTGGGCTAGCCTAGTGATTAAAGAGTTCCCTCATCACGCCGTAGACCCTGGTTCAATTCCCCACATGGGTACAATGTGTGAAGCCTATTTCTGGTGTCCCTTGCCATGATATTGCTGGAATATTGCTAAAAGGGGCATAAAACTAAACTCACTCACTCACAGTTCACTTGTGTTTGCCTGGTACTGTAGATAACTAATATTTGGCATCTGTGATGATCCCGTCATATCAACTCCTGAGTGGTCTTCCCAACTAAAACTGTTGCCTGAACTGGCTATTTGAAACTAACAGCTTTCTCTGTCTGTTCCTTTGTTTCTGGTCTTCAGTTTCAGTAATATGCTAAGGAGTGTGGTGTTGTTCCTGCGTTGATGGTGGCTCCAGTGTGAGATGGTTTACATCATCCAGGCCTGACACAAGACCAGAGGCCATACTGATCATGGCTCTCCTTTTGTGCAGAGCCTATTGTTTTGATAACTGTCGAGATAATGTATCTAATGTTTCATCTAACTTGATGTCTCTCTCTTTTTCAGCGGAACCTATAATGATGATTATTACCGCAGGTAAGCTCAACGTTTCTTCAGTTTGAGGAAAAATATGGAAATCATTCTAACAATCACAATAATCTTTTTTATAAAAGTTAAATATGTTTACATCATTTCAAAGTTATATTGGATTTTGTTGTTGGTAAAAAAATTAAACTTAATTGAATTTTATCAAAATCCATATTGTTTGGAATGAAATAGGTCTTGCATGAAAAGAAGATGACTTTTAGCCTAACTCATACTGAAGTTATTTCAAACGTGACAAGTCATGGTTAAATATATATATGGTCATTGAATAAATATCTCCATATGTTGACATTAAAAATAACTCATTAAAAATAGTCCTGCTATGTTGAAATGATTGTGAGGTGTGTTGTAACTTAGTTGTGATCAATGTCATGTCCATGAAGTACCGTCAGTGCTGTTTTACTTCCAATACAACTGCCTATCTGGCTGTGAAAGCCTTTCAGGCCTATTGAACATGCACACAATAAAGGGAAGCGAAGTGAAGTACGGCATAAACTGCATGCATACACTGTGTTGTGATGAATCAGGTTGATGTATGACTGTCCCTCGGCTGTCTATTGAATTAACAATGATTGTAGACTTGGATGTTTGGCTTCGTATTTTGGGATGAGATGAACGTATTGAATCAGGTATTTGCTGTGTTCTCATGGCAAAGCCAGCTCCTGGTTGGAGAGCTTTGTAGACCGAAGTAAATCCGTGTTTCTGAGCCCTGCTGGCAAGTTTCGAACAGGTTATTTTTAGTCAGGTCCTTTCAAAAGCGACTTGTGGGCAGAATCATCTCTGTAACGCCCTTTGCCACAGAATTGCAAAAATGATCCTGTCAAAGACGCTGGGTGTGTTTCCTTTGGGACAGCAATGCTGATCTTGTGAGACGGACTTTCTGATTCATCTTGTGTGTTTAGCAACCTCGGACATACCCGAGTAGACAAGTAGAACAGGTGAATCAAGGAGGTTTAAATTCCTAAGTGCAGGGAAAGAATGTGATTTGGGCTGCCTCCTATTCGCTGACAGCTTCGTCGTGATTTCTTGGGAAAGACAGGAGTGTCAAAATACTGTTGTTTACAAATGTAGTGAAAAACAGTCGTGGATGAATTTATGGAGGATGCAGTGACTTGCATCATTCATTGACAGATTATCGGAGTAGTGCAGAAACTTTGCACCTGGTCTGTTGGAAATAAGTTGTGATGAAGCTGTAGTTAATCACCTGCCAATCCAGGACAAACTACAGAAGAAGTAATGGCAGATTGTTTTATCCATGTGTGCTAAAACTTGAAAAGCTCAGTTACTGTGTGGTATAACCGTGTTATATCCCGGCTGCAAGTTGAAGTTTGTGATGAAACTGTTATATCCTGGCTTCAAGGAGAGTTAGTGTGTGATGAAACTGTGTTTTACCCTAGCTTCAAAGAGAGATAGTGTTTGATACGAGACCCTAGGATAACTTGAGGGGACAGTTTACTGATATCTTGTACTGATGATGGTTCGTTTTAGTGGCTTTAGGGATGAGGATCCCTACAGACGGGTCATCAGAGAAGACCCCTACCGAGAAAACCCCTACCAGCGAAGGGAGGATGTGTATGGACGGGTGGCTACCAATGGTCGATTCAACGATGTCGCCGGTGGAGGTTGGTATATAATCAAATACATTGTGAACATTTGGCAATCTCTTAAGCTTGGTTAGATGATGCAGGTAAATGTCAATCAATTTCTCTGGAGGGAAGAAGGTTCAATTGTTTTGTTAGGCATGTTACAGTCCTACAATGATAGTTAATGTATTTGCTTGTGAGGGTATAATTCTTCACAAGGTTCTATTGTTAGGAGCCAATTTATAGCATTCCTCGCTTGGATATTGTTGTAATATTGCCCAAACCTGTATAAAACTATGTTCATTCACTCACTCACTCAACCACTCACTCATTATCTGAACCAATCACCAAGTATCAGTTCAAGAGGAGAATCTTATGTTGTTGAAATATCGTAATATTATACCAAAGAGCAAAGTGTTTGATAAGCTGTATAAAATGGATTTAATTAATACACCATCTGTAATTTTGATTGTAAAATTATCAGATAAAAGTGGAGAGATTGCAGATTGTCGTGAGATTGCGATTGTTGATGGATTGCGATTGTTGTGAGATTGCGATTGTCATGAGATTGTAGACATATCTAAACTTGATGTATTGTAGTTTTGTGATATATGCCAATCAAGGCTTGGGCTACCTACCTGATATACAGCATAGTTGATAATTACAGTCAGGAATGTTTTGAGTGGGTGTCCAGTTGTATTAAGTGTAGACAGATTACAACACTCCAGGGCTCTAGATAAGGGCCGTATCGGCGTATGTACGGATAAACAATATGCACGATATGGTAGGAAATAATTTAGAAAACGTAGCAGATACGCACCACAGCAATGGTGTACGGACTTAGAATCATTTACAGATGTATTTATCTGAAACATTATTGTTTTATTGTTTATTGACCTGTTTACACAAGAGTAGCGATGTTGTGGTGCATATATGAAACGAAACACACGATTACTGATACTCCATTAAATTCCATTCAGTACTCTAAATGTACTCTTAAGGTTTTCCAGTACTCTGTATTGAAAAAATAAGGAGTATCTACTCCTGAAGTTGAAAAATTATCTGGAGCCCTGACACTCCAACTGAGTGTGCTGACCACTCCCATGTTGCATCCAAGTTAAGGACTTCTGAGAGTCAGACCAGTGTAAAGAGCCAGCTCACAGAAATAAGGCAGGGATTTTCTTGTAGAATGCACCACCATCCATGATTATGAATTTATGACCCTGCCATGATATTGCTGGAATATTGCTAAAAGCAGCATAAAATTAAGCTCACTCACACACTCACTTACAACTAAGAATTTATGATTTTTCACATTTTGTATGAAAAGGAAAACAACTGCAAATACATTTCCTCATTGGAGTGGCACTTAACAAGGCTTGGGGTTAGTACTTTCATAGCTGTTTCATTTACTGATATGTTTTCAACAAAACTAACCAGATTGTAAGTGTGAAAAATGACCCCACTTTTCCAAAACATATCTCCTCTTGACGGACTAGTTGATGCCTGACATATGAAGTTTGGTGGTTGTGTATCTTTTGTATACATCTGCTATAACAACAACCACTTGACTTTCTTTCTTGGCATTTTGCAGCAGATATTGGACTAAATATAGGTGTTATTTTAATATTTTGAGGTTGGTGGATAAGGAATTTTATTACATTGGCATTGTTCTTCCTCAGTCGGACTGTGTCACCTGTATGGCCAATAGTATTCCCTCTCCTGCAACATTGTTGACATTCCTGGCAGGCAGGTCGGTCTCTAATGAGGCACTCCTCTGGTTGATATATCTGATATACCACCATCACATGGTTAACAACTCTTTCATCTCTGCTTGAAAGAACCCCTTGTGGTTGTGGAGTCTTGTAGCCTGTGTCCTCAGTTGGAAACTCACTCAGATAAAAGGGCACCTGTTACTCATGCAACGGGTCAGGGGAATGTGGGACAGGACGTAAGGGTAAGGGAGAGAGTAATCAAGTAGATTTGGGACAGGACTAAGGGTGGAGAAGGGAGTGCGGGTAGATGTGGGATGGGACATAAGGGTGGGAAAGGGTGTGTCTGGAATTTGTGGGGAAGGAAGTAAGGGGTGAGGATGGGTCTGTTGGCAGGTTGATATAGGGCTGCATTTAGGGGATGGTTATTTTATGTGATTTTAAGGGGAAACTCTGCAAGACCTGAGAGGATGAGGATTATCAGTCTGAATGTTGTAAGATACCATCGAGGTATAATGACTTCCTATGCTACAACAGCCAGAGGCCCGTTCACAAAGCGATTGTAGCATTACAACTGTTTATGTTAAAGTATGGGAGTTACGATCACTTAGGGCTACAATCGCTATGTGAAACGGGGCCCATGTTGTTAATAGAAACTAACCTAGAAAGTCTGCCATATTTGAATAGGGAAAACATACTTGAACCATCCAAAATGGTTGGATGTCTATTTATTTATTATGACATTTCACACATTAGGGGACTAGCTCTGGCTAGCAGACTTGTAGGTAGTGCTATTTCTCTCCCTGTATGTATGTATCAGCAGTGTACAATGTCTGAGAGTCCACTTCCTCGCTGCTGAAGTGATTGGAGGCAGGTGCTTGTTGCCAAACTGAAATACAGGAAACTGAACAATGTAGAAAGTAAACTGTCATCAGGTGCCGCGCACGAGAAACAACATTTTAAGGTGTTTCATGTTGTGGTTGAAAAAGAAATATTTTTGAAAAACTTGTTGGCAAATATTTCTTCGCAACTAGGCAGTCTGTGTCAGATTTTATGTGTTGATCATAAGGACATCTCCTCTGAAGTTTGGCTGTGTGAGAGTCTCACCTGACTGTCAAAACCTGGAATCAAATAAACTCTGTTACTGTCTTTATTTGCAAAAGGTAAGCCAGGAAGTTTTTGACTTCATGATCTAAGATTGAGCTATCATGGCTTTAAGATACATGCATTTATGGCAATGTTTAGGTTCAATGTTTGTAAAAAAAAATCATAACAAACATGCAAAAATATCTGGAAATTTGGCAGCTACTTCCCTCTAGGACTGACAGAACGGAAAATCTGAGACTTAAAGTTTTAGATGTAATGTGTTAAGTGTTAGAAAATAAACACATTTATTTTAAAATTGCTTCTTGTTAAGACCTGTTTAGAAGGTTCGGAAGTGAATGATTTAAGAGTTACATGCTGTGTGTGTGTCAAGAGATGAACTCTTACACCCTGGGGATAGAAACTCATCAGATCGATGAAGTGAAGTCTTCTGGGGGTTATGTTCAGTCTAGTGGAACTGGTTCTCAACCTGCAAGTTAGGTTGAATTTACCACAGTCTCAGCAAAGTAGAAGTGGTGAGAGAAAGATTTTGATGGATCTGATGTTTAATTTTTCTTAACATGTTTGTAACTGCTCCATCGCTGGATTTACATGTCAAGCTTTCTTCTTTGGGATATTTGAGTTATTGTGATAATCAATTTGGAGGGATGAGAATTTTGTGTAGTTCCTTGATTTCAGTATTTCAAAGGTCACTTTTGTCATCAGTTGGGGGAGTGATGGGGTAGCCTAGTGGTTAAAGCATTTGCTTGTCACAATGAAGACCTGGTTCACTTCCCACCTGGGTACAATATGTGAAGCCATTACTGGTGTCCCTTACAGGTGTCCCCTGCCTTGATAATGCTAAATACTGCTGTCCCCTGCTCATTGATAATGATGAAATAAACATTGATGAAACCAACAAGCTTCTAAAAGCAGTCTTTAAAGCGCTGGCTCGTCATGCTCAGACAGGAGACAGCACATAGAGATGAAATAAACATTTTGATGCCGGATATTGCTGGAATAGTGCAAAGCGCGTAAAACCAAACTCAGGCAGTCAGTCCAGCTCCCCTTCCAGTTCTCACCTATTTGGATTGTTTTGTTATATTTTAATTTGGAGTATGTTGACAGTGTGTGTCTGTGCCACACAAGGAATATTGAGCTTATTGATCTGTGTGCAGAACATGTGGAATACATGACACGGTGCTGAAGTATTTCTTTACAAGTGGTCAACTCTAATGTGATAAACGCTGCCCACAGCTGCATGCCCTGTCTCATCACTTTGAAGAGTGGTGGGGTAGCCAAGTGGTTAAAGCGTTGGTTTATCACGCCGAAGATCCAGGTTCGATTCTGAACATGGGTACAATGTGAAGCCCATGTCTGTGTTCATTTGGGTTGATACATTCAATATCTGCTCCCTTTCCTTCAGGTTGATACATTCAATATCTGCTCCCTTTCCTTCAGGTTGATACATTCAATATCTGCTCCCTTTCCTTCAGGTTGATACATTCAATATCTGCTCCCTTTCCTTCAGGTTGATACATTCAATATCTGCTCCCTTTCCTTCAGGTTGATACATTCAATATCTGCTCCCTTTTCTTCAGGTTGATACATTCAATATCTGCTCCCTTTCCTTCAGGTTGATACATTCAATATCTGCTCCCTTTCCTTCAGGTTGATACATTCAATATCTGCTCCCTTTCCTTCAGGTTGATACATTCAATATCTGCTCCCTTTCCTTCAGGTTGATACATTCAATATCTGCTCCCTTTCCTTCAGGTTGATACATTCAATATCTGCTGCCTTTCCTTTGGGTTGATACGTTCAATATCTGCTCCCTTTCCTTCAGGTTGATACATTCAATATCTGCTGCCTTTCCTTTGGGTTGATACATTCAATATCTGCTGCCTTTCCTTCAGGTTGATACATTCAATATCTGCTGCCTTTCCTTTGGGTTGATACATTCAATATCTGCTCCCTTTCCTTCAGGTTGATACATTCAATATCTGCTGCCTTTCCTTCAGGTTGATACATTCAATATCTGCTCCCTTTCCTTCAGGTTGATACATTCAATATCTGCTCCCTTTCCTTCAGGTTGATACATTCAATATCTGCTCCCTTTCCTTCAGGTTGATACGTTCAATATCTGCTCCCTTTCCTTCAGGTTGATACGTTCAATATCTGCTCCCTTTCCTTCAGGTTGATACATTCAATATCTGCTCCCTTTCCTTCAGGTTGATACATTCAATATCTGCTCCCTTTCCTTCAGGTTGATACATTCAATATCTGCTGCCTTTCCTTCAGGTTGATACATTCAATATCTGCTCCCTTTCCTTCAGGTTGATACATTCAATATCTGCTGCCTTTCCTTCAGGTTGATACATTCAATATCTGCTCCCTTTCCTTCAGGTTGATACGTTCAATATCTGCTCCCTTTCCTTCAGGTTGATACATTCAATATCTGCTGCCTTTCCTTCAGGTTGATACATTCAATATCTGCTCCCTTTCCTTCAGGTTGATACATTCAATATCTGCTGCCTTTCCTTCAGGTTGATACGTTCAATATCTGCTCCCTTTCCTTCAGGTTGATACGTTCAATATCTGCTCCCTTTCCCTTCAGGTTGATACATTCAATATCTGCTGCCTTTCCTTCAGGTTGATACATTCAATATCTGCTCCCTTTCCTTCAGGTTGATACATTCAATATCTGCTGCCTTTCCTTCAGGTTGATACATTCAATATCTGCTCCCTTTCCTTCAGGTTGATACATTCAATATCTGCTGCCTTTCCTTCAGGTTGATACATTCAATATCTGCTGCCTTTCCTTTGGGTTGATACATTCAATATCTGCTGCCTTTCCTTTGGGTTGATATGATCAGTATCTCCTCCCTTCTCCTCCATTTTGACATTAGCTTTCAAATTCCTCTGATCTACCGATGTGGAGCAACCCCTGACCCCAAAATTAGCTATGCTAGAAAGGGTTGTAAAAACTAAGTAACTTACTCTCTTAGTCATCGCTCTGGTAAGGGACTGGCAGGTGTGAGTGATGTTAAGTATGTTCCATGTAGACAGAGTGTCGGACAGATCCAAGGACATCTGATCAACAGGAATTCCTGAAAGTGACATTGCATCCTTTGGAAGTGTTTTGTTAAACCATGCAGAGATGAAGTGTAGGTTTTTGATCACAGAAGTATAACAGAAATCTTTTTCTATCAAAACATTCAACACATACATTGTGGCCCTATCTGATCTGAAAGTGTTACTGTGTTAGCGGACTGAACTGACTGATTTATCCTCAAATTCTGCATTATATTTTGTTATGGTCATAGTGGATCATTCCAATTTAGTGGGGATGGGGTAGCCTAGTGGCTAAAGCGTTGGCTCGTCATGCAGAAGACGCAGGTTCGAATCCCCACATGGGTACAATGCGTGAAGCCCATTTCTGGCGTCCCCCGCCGTGATGTTGCTGGAATATTGCTAAAAGCGGCTTAAAACCAAAGTAAGTCAGTCAGTCAGTCAGTCAGTCAGTATGATATATATCATATTACCCGTATGATAAATGGGCTCTGTTCACAGTTCATTGCCAGCAGATTGGTATAGGTATATGCAGTGTTTTATTGCTGGTATGAGATTGTTGATAAGAGAGCAAGACAATTCTCTGTGGCAGGGACCGAGGTGTCAAGTTGCATTAAAACCTGTCCAGCAAGATGTTTGCCATTTTGTAAATGCAGCAGGTTTGATTTGTTGTGTAATCTGAGGATATGGTCAAGGTCGCACAGGTATAAATGCATTTACATCATAAAATTAAATGCCTGTACCTATCTTTCCTCTTTTGGGTGGTGGGGTAGGCTAGTGGTTGAAGTGTTCACTTGTCACGCTGAAGACCCAGGTTCGATTCCCACATGGGTACAATTTGTGAAGCCCATTTCTGGTGTTCCCCACTGAAATATTGCTAAAAGGGGCGTAAAACCATAATCACTCACTCTTTTGCTGGACTATTGCCAAAATAGGTGTAAGGCCATACTCAGACTGTTCTTCTATTGAAGAGCCTGTTCAATAAATATTTGAAATTGAAATTAAGGTAATAATACCAGCTGGTGATAGCACTTCATGATGTATGTGTTGATCTGAATGTACTGTGAAGTTTCCTGCTGGCTAGGATCAGAAGAACGGACGTGTCAACATGGCAGTTGACATCAAGTGTTGTCCAAGTGTGGGTCCGTGTACTCTGTCATCAACTTGTTTGTCTCAGCAAGTAGAGTTTCTTGCTCCTTGTGTGTAGTCCGTCCCGAGTCTGATGGAGGGTCAGCTCGCAGAGTTATGGGTGAACTCTTGTCCCGAGACTACGCACGACAGTAATTACCTGTCATGTAGTTACGGTCTGTCAGTCAACCAGCTGGTGTTATTCGACAGATATGTGGGTTATGTAAGTTATGTTATATGTATAAAGGCCTGCTCAGACTGGATGGCTCAAGGCAGAGTTTGATGTTTATTGTAGAACACGGTTATATAGAAGTGTGTGAGTGAGTGTGATTTTACGCAATATTCCAATATTCATCTTGCCTGACCAAATGTTTCGAAATCCAAGCGAGTATGGTGAGTGAGTACGCCGCTTTTAGCAATATTCCTGCAATATCACAGCGGGGAACACCAGAAATGGTCTTCACACATTCTGCCCAAGAGAATCCGGTCTTCAGCATGACGAGTCCACGCTTTAACCACTAGGTACCCTCGCAGCCCCTGTTGTTCAGAAAGTAGAGTGTCCTTTATGTAAAGGTTGAATGTAAAATACAGAATGTTTGGAGAGTAACTGTTCAGACTGGTGTAGACGATGAGGTGTGAACATGTAGGGGTGGGCCGGGTGTGTGAGACAAGACCCAGGGAGGTATAGTCGGCGGGTTTTTAGTGATAAAAGAATGTGATAAGTTGTGTGCCATATGTGTGTAACATCTGTTGTAGAATATTAACATTGAGAGAGAGAATGCATGGATTTTGGCTTCTGTATTCTTAATCCACAATGTTTTGGGCAAGTTTTTGCCCTTCATCGGAGATTAAAGTCAGAATGAAGGAACTAGTCTCAGTGTATGAAGGAGCAAGAAGGAAATTAATACCTCCAAAATATCGCTCATGATAAATCAGTTTTGAAATCCATTCATTTTGTTCCTATGTGAAGTACCGATTTCACCCTGTTGTCAAACACCTCGGTAACACCAATATTTATCCGAGCGTTTTGACCCATGACAGACTGGATGCTAGTAGTGGGTGTTTGACTATGACAAGGGCTTGGTTTGAGTCTGAAAATCAAACACATTTGTGAGTTGTTCTCAGTGATGATACTACAGTAATGTCAGGGTTTTTAACGCTGTATTATGCAGTCTTCTGGCTACATGGTGGCAGTCTGTAAATAATTAAGTCTGGACCAGACAATCCAGTGATTGAGTGAGTGCACAGGACAGATTAACATTCAGTACCATACGTAGTCACAGGATTAAACACTCCTTATCTTGTGAGTGAGTGAGTGAGTTAGTTTAGTTTTATGCCACACTCAGCAATATTCCAGCTATATGCAGCGGTCTGTAAATAATCGAGTCTGGACAAGACAATCCAGTGATCAACATCATGAACATCAATCTGTGCAATTGGGAACTGATGACATGTGTCAACCAGTCAGTCAGCCAGCCAGCCCACCCTATCCCGTTAGTCGCATCTTACGACAAGCATAGTCACCTTTTGTGGCAAGCATGGGTTGCTGAAGACCTATTTTACCCCGATCTTCACGGGCCCAGTGATTGAAATCATTAGCATCGATATATATCGCTATTTGGATAAGATGATGTGTCTTCTTGTCATGTGGCATCGTCCACTTCTACAGGTTAAAATGTCTCCTACCTGCATCAGTTTGAGCTTTCCTCCACATTAAAGTGACAAGCCGTGGTTTAAGTGAAATTAGGTTAAATACAGCATCAATCTACACTCACTCACATCATTGCATCAAAGCCAACATATCAAGATATTAGACAGGCATTAAATCCACCACACTCAGTCACCGTTACGCCAAGCAAAGCCCATCTTTGTTGTCTGTCTTTGGATACCTTTCAAACAGTTCTGGTAATCTCCATGGCTTCAACATTCTTTATTCCTGCAAATACAAAATCTCCATTACTATTGCCATAATCCTGTATTTTGGCTGCCATCACATTATATCTAAGTCTTCAGGTTTTCAACAGAAGTCCTTTCCTGTCATCTGTCCATAATGAGTTGTGCCAGTAGTAGCATCTTGCTTATTCAGAACAATGTCAATGATATTGTTTGAACATTGTTATTCTTACATGTACCATCGTGTTCTGTGTTATTAATTGTTGTTTTATTTTATTTTTCAGATCAGAACAGTTTGTTAGATTATGCACAACATTCAAATGAACCTGTGTTCGAGCTAGACCATTTGGCCACCTACACCGCCGCACACGATCAGGTAGGCCAAAGTTTTTAACCTGGGATCACAGCTCTCCTGCTCATCAAATTAGACTATCAGACTTTAATCTTGATAATTTATCAAAGTACAATTTAGTTGGTGGAAGGATTTGTTCTGAATTAACTGTAAACATATTTCTAAATGATGTTAGGATTTTATTAGAAATCACTTTAATAATAAGCATGCAAATATTTTGAACAGAAGAGGAAGTATGAATATTTAGGGTATTATTTTTCTGTAGTGATGACTTAGCATCCAATGTCATGCAGATATCCCAAATGTGTTGATGATCCTTCACTTTGAGTATGTATAAGTGTGTTCATATCGGCTGGGTTCAAGTCATGTTCTTGCTGCCATTAAGCTCCCAAAGAACATTAAAGGGCAGTAGCGCTTAAAGTGATCGTCAGGTCAAAGACCCATGTTCGGTTCTCCAGTCTTGTATCCCCCTGCACTAATATTGCTTGAGTAGTATAAAGCCAGAAATCATTCTCACTCCAGGGATTTATCTCGATCTGAGAGGCAGATATCTGGCTCCAAGTCTGCAACAAAAATTTCCTGCCAAAGGCACTTAGCTCAAATCCAAAATAAATCCCTGCACTCGCTCAGTATACAACTGAATATTTAGCGTTTCTTCCAACATTTCTATTGGTCTGAAGGCTATGTTGATGACAATGATGCAACTGTGTTGTTTTTTACAGGAGTGATCAGCGTTGAGGATGGCCTTCATCGGCTCCGTAAGATGGAGAATACCACCGGCATTTGGACCATGCGTTGTATCCTCATCGTGGAGAGACGAGCGCTTGTTGTTCTCGACAAGAGCACAGGGGTAAGAATTCTTTGTTCTTTGTTGCCAGAATTTTACTGCTGACATTTTTGTCTATGCAAGTATGTGAAACAGCTTTGAAAGAATGCAAGACATGTCCTCTGTTCCTGTCCTGCTATAGGGGTTATATACCAGGGCAATAGTCTGTAGTGTAAGCTGGTCTGATATAGGGGTTATATATCAGGGCAGTAGTCTGTAGTGTAAGCTGGTCTGATATAGGGGTTATATACCAGGGCAATAGTCTGTAGTGTAAGCTGGTATGATATAGGGGTGATATAGGGTAAGCTGGTCTGATATATATCAGGGCAATAGTCTGTAGTGTAAGCTGGTATGATATAGGGGTTATATACCAGGGCAGTAGTCTGTAGTGTAAGCTGGTCTGATATAGGGGTTATATACCAGGGCAGTAGTCTGTAGTGTAAGCTGGTCTGATATAGGGGTTATATACCAGGGCAATGGTCTGTAGTGAAAGCAGGTCTGATATAGGGGTTATATATCAGGGCAGTAGTCTGTAGTGTAAGCTGGTATGATATAGGGGTTATATACCAGGGCAATAGTCTGTAGTGTAAGCTGGTCTGATATAGGGGTTATATACCAGGGCAATAGTCTGTAGTGTAAGCTGGTATGATATAGGGGTTATATATCAGGGCAGTAGTCTGTAGTGTAAGCTGGTATGATATAGGGGTTATATACCAGGGCAGTAGTCTGTAGTGTAAGCTGGTCTGATATAGGGGTTATATACCAGGGCAGTAGTCTGTAGTGTAAGCTGGTCTGATATAGGGGTTATATACCAGGGCAGTAGTCTGTAGTGTAAGCTGGTCTGATATAGGGGTTATATACCAGGGCAGTAGTCTGTAGTGTAAGCTGGTCTGATATAGGGGTTATATACCAGGGCAATAGTCTGTAGTGTAAGCTGGTATGATATAGGGGTTATATATCAGGGCAATAGTCTGTAGTGTAAGCAGGTCTGATATAGGGGTTATATATCAGGGCAATAGTCTGTAGTGTAAGCTGGTCTGATATAGGGGTTATATACCAGGGCAGTAGTCTGTAGTGTAAGCTGGTATGATATAGGGTTATATACCAGGGCAATAGTCTGTAGTGTAAGCTGGTCTGATATAGGGGTTATATACCAGGGCAATAGTCTGTAGTGTAAGCTGGTATGATATAGGGGTTATATACCAGGGCAATAGTCTGTAGTGTAAGCTGGTCTGATATAGGGGTTATATATCAGGGCAGTAGTCTGTAGTGTAAGCAGGTCTGATATAGGGGTTATATACCAGGGCAGTAGTCTGTAGTGTAAGCAGGTCTGATATAGGGGTTATATATCAGGGCAGTAGTCTGTAGTGTAAGCTGATCTGATATAGGGGTTATATACCCTGGCAGTAGTCTGTAGTGTAAGCTGGTCTGATATAGGGGTTATATACCAGGGCAGTAGCACAGGCCACAGTGTAAGCCTGGCCAGACATGTGGGGCAGATTTCAAGCTTGACAGAATTTGGTTAATGGCAGTACCTATTGTTATTCTGAATTCATTATCCTTGATCATGGTCAAACAAGCCCTGTTAGTACAAGTGGGTAGCTGATGTCCTGATTAGCTGAGGAATTTCATGCATACATTGGCATACTTTCAGCAAAGGCGATGGCTCAGCCTTATTGGCACAAGGGGATGTGTTTGAGGCAATGCAAGTTTCTGGTTGAGTTGACAAATAGTGGCTTCCATAACTGGACACATATGAGCATTTTGACTAGTGGATTGGTAGGAGATATTATTTCAGCTCCAAAATAATGCTTTTTTCACAAAGTGCCTGGACTACCTCAGTGCTGCAGAATTGTTGTTTGTTTGTTTTGTTGTTTAACGCTGCACTCAGCAATATTCCAGCTATATGGTGGCGGTCTGTAAATAATAGAGTCTGGGCCAGACAATCCAGTGATCAACATCATGATCATTGATTTACGTATGGTTAATAAGTTCATTTTGAAAATAAGAAACTGTCACATTTTGTCTTGATCCATGTTTTCTAAATGACATATTTCATTTCTAAGCTATTTTGACTTGACTCAGAGTTTCTTGCCTTGTCCACCTGTATTAAACAGACCACACCAGTGGTAAGCACCCCTAGTGACACACCCATTCAGCTCCTTCTGTCAATCCACCACTAGATGTAATGACAGACCCATCCACTAGGTCTAACACAGATATACAGACCAGTCATGCCAGACTACATATCATCCCTGATATTGGTTAATGTTTCACATCATAAGAAATGCCACTGAATGTCATTTTCTGTCGACTCAGCAGATTTAAATCCAAATCTTTAATCTGCTCTCTAAGAAATATATAAGCTTTCATTCATCCAAATTTACCATTACTTTACACTCTGTAATCTAACACCACACAATTCCTGTAACAACATTCAGTCAGGGGGAAACAGCACCAGTTTTACTGCCAACAATGTAGGTCAGCTCTCCACGCTGTCACCCATTTTTTCACCCATGGCTAACCACAAGGCTGGGAGCAGCTAGCTTCAACACTGACTGGGACATGAGCTATGCTCCTAATCCATCACACCTTACCTTGTTTATTAAGCTACTGTGTGCACATCCAGGCACCTTCCTTCGTTAACCAGGATAATCTCAGGCTCCTTAGGGGTTTGGCTAGTTTCTGGCAACATTGTTGCTGTCACAACATTGCAGTCCCATGCAGGGCCGAGATAATCCCTCAAAGTAAATATGTGGCATTATTTTAAGTAGCACTGAGCTTTTGTTACACACAAGGGATATGGGTGCTAACAACATCTAGACGCTGACCTATTTATTTAAGTCCTTTAAACAATATTCTGGTGACAAGTTTCAGCCTTCAGGCAGTTGGTAGGGGTCCTGTTGGACAATAAGTAAAGTTTTCATTTGAACTATTTGTCCAGGGTAGTGTGTCAACCACAGTAGGTTGAAACTGACTAGGATATATATATATGGACAGCAGGGTCTAAGGCTTATTGGGTAGACTGACGACTGATTCCATACTATGGAGTGCGGTGGGGTAGCCTAGTGGTTAAAGCGTTCGCTCGTCACGCCGAAGACCCTGGTTCGATTCCCCACATGGGTGCAATTATGTGAAGCCCATTTTTGGTGTACCCCTCTGTGATATTGCTGGAATATTGCTAAGAGCGTTGGCAAAACCCAACTCACTCACTCACTCCACACTATGGGAATGAACATGTACTGTAAGTGTGGTAATGTACAGATGACAACAGGGATTTGAGAGTTGCCAATAATTGATGACATAGCTTTATGTAGAAGGTCGCACCCGACTAGATTTCCGTTCTGAAATACTCTTTAAAGCATCTGTATGAATGGAGTAGAGTGAAGTTCAGAGAATCTGTTGATTTTGCTGAAACTGAATTAATCTAGAGAAAGTATTGTATATTTCCTCAGGTGTTTTCCGATATTTATGGGGGCAGTGGGTAGCCTATTGGTCAAAGTGTTCGTTCGTCACTCGAAGACCCGGGTTTGATTCCCAACATTGGTACAATGTGTGAAGCCCATTTCTGGTGCCCACTGCCATTATATTGCCGGAATATTGTTAAAAGCAGCGTAAAACTAAACTAAACTCAACTCACTCAGATATTTGTGTTTTTGGTTCTGTATGAGAAGATAGTTAAAGATGTGTATTGTCATGCCGCTGTTAATGGCCTTGGCTAAGTTGTGTTTGCAGGAAAAGAAGGACCATTTCCTTATGGATGCTTTCTAGCTCTGTATGACCACTTGAATATGTTAATATAACCATCTAGTGATAGTGAAACTATGCTGTGTTTGCAGAAAGAGCTGGGCCATTTCCTTATGGAGTTTTCAGATATTTGTGTTTCTGGCTGTGTAGGAGAAGCTAGTTGAAGGTATATGATACAATGCAGCTAGTGATGGTCTGACTGTTGTGTTTGCAGGAGGAGCTGGAGCGTTTCCCTATGGACTGTATTGTGGACCCAACCGCTGTGTTCAAGAACGACCGCCGAGAGGTGTACAATAACCTGATCCTGTTCACCGTGGTGGAGGATCCCCGTAGGAAGAGCAGCCAGGGCGACCTGCACATATTCCAAAGTATTAGAGTGCCTGTGAGTAGTTACACAAAATACACTCTTTCCTCCATGTATCAGAATATACCAGCGTTCCTTTCTGATAGATAATTGAACGAACATTAAGTTTGATAACCTTCGAGGCAAGGCAATAACAGTCCTGACGGTGGGCGATGGGGTAGCCTAGAGGTTGAAGCATTCGCTTGTCACTCAGAAGAGTCGGGATTCATTCAGCATACCATGCAGGTACAACATGTGGAGCCAATTTCTAATGTCGACTCTCTCTCTCTCTCTCTCTCTCTCTCTCTCTCTCTCGCTCTCTCCTGCCTCTCTCTCTCTCTCTCTCTCTCTCTCTCTCTCTCTCTCTCTCTCTCTCTCTCTCTGCCTCTCTCTCTCTCTCTCTCTCTCTCTCTCTAAATATATATATCTCTATCTCTCATCTATATCTCTCTCTCTCAATCTCTCTCTCTCTCTCTCTCTTTATATCTCTCTCTCTCTCTCTCTCTCTCTCTCTCTCTCTCTCTCTCTCTCTCTCTCTCTCTCTCTCTCTCTCTCTCTCTCTCTCTCTCTCTCTCTCTCTCTCTCTCTCTCTCTCTCTCTATATCTCTCTCTCTCTCTCTCTATAAACATACCACACACTGATATTGATGAAAGGCACACACTGATTGTTGATGACCCTCATAAGATAGCTATGTGGACACATGACCCTGGATTATCTGATAATGCCAGGGAATAAGACAGTTCCCCTCACTGACTTGCACTTGAAAACTTTAATCTCATACTTGTGGTTTCTCAGGGTTTCATATGACAGGAAAACACTGGATGTTTGTTTAAGAAGTATGAGATTGTGAACTTTTCTTCCTTTGTAGTAAAGTTTCAGTGCTCTTCCTCGTCTAGACCTTTTCCTTGTCTAGATGGGACTTGTGTACTACAGTATACAGTACTGCTTGTTATACACGTAGACACTGACCTGTATAGTGGTGCATTTCTGTTGATGCTATGAGTAGCTACAGGGTGGTGGGGTAGTCTAGTGGTTAGGGTGTTAGCTCGTCACGCCGAAGACCTGGGTTCAATTCCCCACATGTGTAGAATGTTCGAAGCCCATGTCTGGTGTACCCTGCCGTGATATTGCTGGAATATTTCTAAAAGTGGCGTAAAACCGTACTCATTCACTCCGCTTTGAATAATAGCTCTAGATATGTGATGTATAGAGAAAATAAATTCATATTTGAACCAGAAAGATACCTGTATATGATATTGGAAACTACGGTTCACTCTAAATACACCAAATTTAGATGCAATTTCTTGCTTCTACGTTATAATGAAGGTAGGTGGCAATCAATCGAACCTGGTTTATGTTTCTGTCCCATTTGCAACACCTCTGTAGAGGATGAGTATCATTTCACTCTTGTTTGTCACTTATACAATGATTTGGGAATAACTTTTCTTCCGGAATACTTTTGGAAAATTTATCTATCGATAAATTTAAAAGTCTATTATGTACATCTCAGGAGAATCTAATCAAACATGTACAGTATTACATTTACCATGCCTATATATAAAGAACTATGTATTTAGAAACACTTTAGACTTCACTTGTTAACTGTGTATAGTTATCTTGTGTCTGGGCCCTGGCCTCATTACCAATAACTCCTTTTGACTTTGACATTTTGGTCTCTCCGCAAAATTTGGTGTTTCTGTGTTGGGTGTGGGTAGTCTAATGGTTCAGGTGTTAGTTTGCCTTAGGTTCTATTCCCAACCTGGGAACAAACATCACATGAATGTTAACCGAAGTTGGTATTTCGCGTGTCCTGTGTGGTTGAACCGAGTAATGTTTTAACAAGACTGTTTGCTGTTTACAATTTGTATCAGTTACGTCCAGTTTCTTTTAGTAATAAGATGTAAGGATGTGAAACTGTTTCAGAATCACATCACCCAAATACTACATGTTAATGAGCGTATTAATATCGTCATTGGAATTCTACCTGTCCTCGGTACATTTTAGTAGTCGCAGGCTTGCAGGCTAGCATGAATTTTATGAATTTTTAAATGTGTTGTGGAATAAACAACAAACCCAGTGCAATGTACAGACCCATTAATCCATATTGAATAAAAGTGATTAGTATATGGCCAGGTTCATGAACAAATGGTGAAAATAACAATGAAGTCATCCTAATTAATGTTCTTTTGTTTCACAGTCACAGGATATTGTAGATGAAATATTAGCAGCCAGAGGAGGTGGAGCCAAGCTTGGGTGAGTGCCTATTGTCTTTCACAGTAATAGAGCTGGGGATAAGTCTAAAGCTTGCCCTGGGGTGAGTACATGTTGTCTCCCTGTATTTCTGACCCAGGTGGGGGCTGTAGCTGTGCTTGCCCAGGGGTGAGTATTCACACTCTGTTTTGTCCCCACAACGCAGGGGGTAGCAAGTCAGGGCTGTATCTGAGCTTGCCCAGGAGTGAGTATTCACACATTTCTGTCCCTGCACTACAGGTGTATGGAGCCAGGGCTGTATCTAAGCTTGCCCAGGAGTGAGTATTCACATTTTTGGGTCCCAATACTACAGGGTGTAGGGAGCTAGGGCTGTATCTAAGCTTGCCCAGGAGTGAGTACTCGCACATTTTTGTCCCTGCACCACAGGGTGTACGGAGCCAGGGCTGTATCCGAGCTGGCTCAGGGGTGAGAATATGTTGTGACACTCACATCAGTCAGTTGTGGGTAGGTAGGGTAGATATCATCATACTGTAGGGTCAGTACAGATCATGTTACACTCTGTAGCAAGCTGACCTCAGCATCTAGTAAATAGTAGATAAAGGTTGGTGAAAGCAAACTCACTTCTATAATCAAGCCCCCTTTGGGTTTGCTTGTTGTGAGATGTGACTTACTGGGGTGACCAGTTTAGAAACAACAACCGAATGATACCAGCCCAGTGCTATGGTATTTTCAGGAGTAGCTGTTTAAGCAATAGGTTGTTTTTGTTTATAAATAATTAAACTGAAAGTTACTAATTTTTACGAAATGGGAAACTTCAGTGTTTTCTCTTCACCAAAGAACAAATTATTAAAAAAATATTTCATTATGAAGAAAATATTAGACTGGGTACCACTCGACATGATGTGCCTGAAGTAAAAAATGGCCGTTATTTGCGGGTGTGTGGCGAGAATTGTAGCGAACAAATGTTTAGTTCGCGGGCGTTTCGTTTTACGGTACATAAACTAATTGAAGATTATATATTTAGAAAGCTGAGAATTACTTCATTCCATACATAACTCAAATGACACGTAAATCCGACTTGTTGAATAATTATTGCAAGTTTTATTTGGGGATGTCATTATGCTGCTCTCCTGTCGAATGGGTAGCAACCGAATGATACCAGGTGGTAGTTGTAGTTGTTGCATGTTTGTGGAAGCACCCACCCACTGTAACATCTCCTTGTGATGCTGCTCAGTGCAAGTCACAGTGCCCGGTGATATAGCCTTTTATAAACTCACCATGGTATACGGCCACGTAACGGTTAATGCTAATATTGACATGACGCCCAGCCATTTACCCAATATATCCAGTTGTCAGACTTTTGTTAATGTAAAGCGCTGTGGTTCCACAAGGCAAGTGTGAGGTTGGCACACCAAGCCTGATTAAAATAGTCAACACTTCTTAATGAGCCAGTGGTCCAGGTAGCCATGATGTACTGTGGGTTCAGGAGATTATAGATGTCTCAGCTTGTTGCCAGAGGATTTACTTAGTTCTGTGTACGACTGAAGGACGTACAGTGCATGTCAGTTATTTCAGAGCTGATGATGATGAAGTTAGTGTTTGGTGGTTTTGGGATAATTTTTTCATTTTTCTTTTGTCTTTTGATGTCTGTTTTCATCTTTCTCAAGGATGTATAGGACAATGGAGGATTGTGTTTTCATAGATGGAGAATGTTTTGTGATTCTTTGGCTTGAAGTGTATGTTTGATTATCGTGTAAGGTGGAAAGATAGTGTGTTCTTTGTTGCTTCTGAAATGGCTTGCAAAGATGTGTTTAAATCAGGACTTGTATGGAGTAGACAGCACAAGCCATGTCACAGTGGGAAAGGCCTCCATCTTGGTTTAAGTGACGATATGCTCCTTATGGCGTAGTTCTTAACTTCACACGGATGTAAAATTTGTTATATTTAGGATTACACTAGTGAACTACAGATTTTAGTATTTTTGGGGTTGAGTCCCATTCAGGATTCTGTTCCCACGGATGTATATTTGTGTAAGAAAGGTGGAAAAAGCAAGTCTTTTGATGGAGATGTGATAATATGGCCTACTTTACAGGCCAGCCGGGACAGATGTAAGATATGTAAAAAAGTAAATAGGTGAAAGTACGTAATATTTACACAGAATTTTTTGTGATGAGGCAATTATGCTAGGGTTAATAATTTGGAAGATGCTGAAGAGGATACCCATCATTTTCCAGGAGTACTGGTGTCCCCAGCCGTGATATTGCTGGAATATTGCTAAAAGCTGCGTAAAACTAAACTCACTCAGGAGTACAGTGATGCTGTGGATTGTTGCTTTGGAAAGAAGAGTTGAAACATTGTGTTCTTGATGCAATTCTTGAGCTTTCTTATTTCATGGGAACAATGTGCAACATTGTATTATGGTGGGATGGGGTATAATATATGATATTGACCATATTGGAATAATCTGTGTTTGTTTTGCAGTCAGAGGATTCCCCCACCCCCTTCACAGCGACCTCCAGAACCCCCAGGAATGTACGGCACGAGGACCACCGGTAAGTTCACCTCCACACTTAGTGTAACGTTCATCAGGCCCTGTGTGGATCCCAGGATAGCCCCTGCAGGGTAAACACTGAGTCAAATGGGTATCAGGTGGACAAAATGGCTTCATGTAGCAGCACATTAACTCCCTGTGTACAGCAGCCTTCCACAGTAGCGGAGGTAATGTCACGCTGCCCTGGTTGTGTTGACAGACAGCATGTCTTGTTCCGAGCCCCAGCCCGAACAAACTTTGACTACCGGGTTGTTACCTCAATGTGGTTGCTCAGTGAGACTTGCATTGTGATATGAGATTGATCTTAACATTCTGTGTGGCTCCACAATGATTGTGTACGAATGAACATAGAAAAACAGAATGTGTTCTTTTAAACTTAATGTGTGTGATCTTAATGAAGAGCTGACTTTGTCAAATTAACTTCTTCAGTTCTGCTAATATGTTTCCATCTTCAACTTCTTCAGTAATGCTTCTTTGAGAGGCATTTAGAAGTTGGAGCAGTAAAGAAGGATAAAAATGTACGGATGAACAACTTCTTTATTGCTGTGAGAGCAACGTTTCAGTGTTAGGTTTAACACTTCTATCACTTGTTTGATTACGGTGTTAGAACCTACACCGAAACGTCGCTCTCACAGCAATACAGAAGTTGTTCATCCGTATATTGTTATCCTTCTTTACTTCAGTTATGGTCCATAAATATTGATTCCCTAATTCCTAATTTTGTTTTGTAAATACTACCAAGCTTCCGTTGTTAACTAGTGATCATGAAAGAGTACTTACAACTGATTGTTTTGGACAATTATATATTGTTATTGTTTTGACAGGTTACTTCCTTGAAGCAAGCCTCAGCATGATTTTCATTTATACAGAAATACTATTACTTAATATTAAACAAATATTTGTTTTCTTAAAACCTAAGTCTAACATATGTTACACTGTGAGGTGTTGCACAATTTGAAATCATGACATGGAGAGAAATGGGTGTGGTTATTTTCAACATGTCAACTAGACAATCTACCCGGCCCCACCCAAACTGCACAAATAGATCCTGACCCACTGGTGATCATGCACCCCAGCCAGTTGTATGACCTCCTTACAGAATATACTCCATCTGTTTAGTGACGAGATTGTCCTTTACCTTGGTCAGGCTTTGGGTAAGGCCTGAGGAGAAAGGGGATTAGTGTAAATGGGAGATTTGTTATTTTGATAAACTGTTTATCTGTGTCTAGTTGTACTATGTTTACTGTGGTGTGTATATATAAGTTCAGGATTGTTTGGTTTGAGACTTACTGGGATAGAACAATGATGCAATATATGACTGTTACATAGTTGTTGGAAACAATGTTTTGTATTGTTCAGGATTGTTTGGTCTGAGACTTACTGTGTTAGAACAATGATGCAATGCATGACTGTTACATTGTTGTAGGAAATTATGTTTTGTATTGTACAGGGAAAACAAAAGAAATCAGTCACCTGACAAGCTCAGTTACCATGGACAGTATTTGATTGTGCCTTGAAGTAGATAAATATATTTTCTTACATAATTGAGAATTTTCATTGGCCAACATAAAAGTCTATTGAAATGCATATGACTCCATACTAAGTGCCCAAATAGATTTACCCTGCAGACAATTCAGAACGCCTCCGTGGTGTAGTGGTTAGAGTGTCAGTTTCGGAGAGGGGAAGATTGCATCATACCAAAAGACCTTAAAAAAGGGTACTTGTTGGTCCCTGCCTGGCGCTCGGCATTAATGGGTACAACAAGGACTGGTCGTCTCGGAGTCAGTATAATGTGTCTGAGTGGGGTATTCATGTATCACTGGGGCGTGGTATCTCAGTGAGCAGGCACTATAAAACCAGCTAAGTCTGGGCTAGTACAAGCAACCACACATACACACATGCGTGCACGTCGTCATATGAGCGAAATATTCTTAAGTCCGATGTTAAACCCCATTTCACCTCACCTCACCTGCGATCAAATCAAAAGATGATTTGATAAAACATTCAATTCTTTTCTATATGGCAACATTTTCACTGTCTAATTTAAAGGAAGCAGAATAAGTTGAAAAATGACACTTAAAGATGATATTAGGTTCTTTAGATTGGAAGAATACTTGTGGAGTGTATAAGATTTCATGTGTTTAGTTATAATTGATTTCTTCTTTCAGAGCAGTATCCTGGTCCTGGTCACCGACGCGCTGGCAACCACATTCCATTCGTTCAGGATGGTGGACAGAACGAAGTCCTAGAGAAAGATGTGGTAAGGAGGGTAGAATCTTCAACTACTACGATCCTAGGATGAAGTAGGGGCGGTGGGGTAAGCCTAGTGGTTAAAGCGTTTGCCCGTCACACCGAAGACCCGGGTTCGATTCCCAACATGGGTACAATGTGTGAAGCCTATGTCTGGTGTCCCCTGCCGTGATATTGCTGGAATATTGCTAAAGCGGCGTAAAACAAAACTCACTCACTATTATGAAATCTAGTGTGCTAAGTTCTTTTAACTGGTATAATTGCTCGATTGTTCAACTGTATGTGGCTATAACACTGTCAAAGGGAGATTACAAACTGATGTTTTTCAATTGTTTAATATCTATGCTTAGTATTGTCAAGGAACGGATTTGTTACTGTGGTTTTTTATGCTTATAAGCAATATTATAGCGTTATGATGATGTGGATGCCTTACATTTTACCTATGTGTGGTGTATCCGATGGTGTAGGTCGATGCTCATGCTGTTGATCACTGGATTGTCTGGTCAAGAGCCAGATATATACAGACAGCAACCATTTAGCTAAAATGTTGCTGGGTGAAGTATTAAACATTAAACAAAACCTATGTGTGGAATCAAACCCAGGCCTTTGGCTTGATGATCAAACACTTTAACAACCAGACTACCTCACTGCTCCTTAGAGTAGAAGAGTCAGTGTCAAAGTTGACTTAGTGAGTGTTTGCTCAACGAACTGAAGACGTAGGTGTGAAGCTCATTTGGACACGCGCACCCTACTGGTGGCAGCCAGTTCAAACTTTGACGAATGATGTTAGTTTGATTTGGCCAAAAGTTTAATTTTTTCATTTGTGTATCTAATACCTCAAGTGTATTGACTGTGTTTCCCTATTTCAGCAATTGCTGAATCACTGTTTTGATGACATCGAGCGGTTCGTGGCTCGACTACAGCAAGCGGCCGAAGCATACAAGGAGTTAGAACGTAGGAAACGAGAGCGAGGCAACCGGGCACGCAAAAGACAGAGCGGAGGTGAGCTACCACTAACTAGAAATGTCATGACTGGTGAACATGGTTGGTGGACTCATTTGTCAGAGGTGTATTTCAAAACAAGTGTTATTTGTCAAAATAGGTTTAAAAGTTGTATGGGTTTGGATGAATGGATGGATACATACCCCTGTGTTGCACTCACGTGAAACCGTCCAGTGAGGTGTTCTGTTTCGTATCTTCAACAGTAATTATTGCAATCATCAAGCGTCGATGTGGTAATCATTGTTGCCGTCATCATCAGAGCAGTGCTGTAGTGTAGTGGTTAAGGCATTTGCTCATCATTCTGAAGGCCAGGGTGCCGTTGTACAAAACAACCTAAGCACTAACACTACCTTAAGTATATGATAAGGTATGGGGGGCCGTGGGATAGCCTAGTGGATAAAGCATTGGCTCGTCACGCCGAAGACCCGGGTTCGATTCCCCACATGGGCACATTGTGTTAAGCCCATTTCTGGTGTCCCCCGCCATGATATTGCTGGAATATTGCTAAAAGCGGCGTAAAACTAAACTCAGTCAGTGATAAGGTATGGAAGTTACGTCACCTTATCGCTAAGATCGCTTTGTACAACAGCACCCAGGTTTGATCCCAGATGATGTCATCATCATCATCATCATCATCATCATCATTATCCACAAAACACGCTCATTAATAAGGCTGTGTCAATGGGTATATGTGAGTTCATCTTATGAAGTCAGGCCCTAAACATACGCATGTTTTAGTAATACCTATATGAGGTGTAAGACAGTACTTTGTATTCATTGATCCGTGAAGATCCGGGGTAGAATAGGTCTTCAGCAACCCATGCTTGCCACAAAAGGCGACTGTGCTTGTCGTAAAAGGCAACTAACGGGATCGGGTGGTCAGGCTCGCTGGCTTGGTTGACACATGTCATCGGTTCCCAATTGCGCAGATCGATGCTCATGCTGTTGATCACTGGATTGTCTGGTGCAGACTCGATTATTTACAGACCGCCGCCATATAGCTGGAATATTGCTGAGTGCGGCGTAAAACTAAACTCACTCACTCATCCACAAAGCACGCTAATTACTAAGGCTGTGTCAATGGGTATATGTGAGTTCATCTTATGAAGACAGGCCCTAAACATACACATGTTTTAGTAATACCTAAATGAGGTGTAAGACAGTACTTTGTATTCATTGTTTCAGTGACACTCTCCCTTACTTACATTGTTATATATTAATGCTTCGCTGGATACATAGACAGAAACCAGGGTTTGTATGGTGACCTCGACCTCCCTTCCACTGCTGTTACATGTGGAATGTTAATAGTTAGACATTGCATGGAAAACTAAGTTCCATCAGTATTTTGAATGTATTTCTTCTGTTTAACTTGTCCCATTTGATTTTATGTGTATTTATTTCAGACAAAATTAATTGTAATGATTTGCTTGAATGTAAGCATGCTTCCTTGACAATGTAATGAATTGTGTCTCATATCTTGCCATATTCTCACTTAAAACTGCCAATTAATTTTTTTTTTGTGCTCAGTGTTGCAATCACGTATTTATTACAGTTTGAGATAAAGATTTTTTGTCAACACTAAATATTCATTTCATTTTCCTTCCCCGATGTCCACCACCAACTGAGATATAAGAGTTTTGTGTGCACACGTATTTCACCAAGCTCCACATGTGTTGTCCTTTCCTTAATGAGCCCCGTGACGATCCGGGTTAGAATTGATCTTCAGTAACCCATGCTTGTCGTAAGTGGCGACTAGTGGGATCGGGTGGTCAGGCTCGCTGACTTGGTTGGCACATGTCATCGGTTCCCAACTGCATAAATCGATGCTCATGCTGTTGATCACTGGATTGTCTGATATAGCTTGAATATTGCTGAGTGCTGCGTTCAACAACCAACAACTAAATTTCAGGGTTTTCATGTAATAGTATTCAGATGCAGAGAGCATCACCTTTGACAAAATATATTGATAGCCTCATCTTCTGTGCATGGACTTTCACTAAAAACACTTTAACTACGTTCCCAAGTTTGTTGATCAAGACATTATATGTAGAGAGTATTGTGTTCTAACATTGTTCTACTTTGTTCCAGATGGTATGTTGAGTCACAGAGCCAGACCGCCCCCTGCCAGTGATTTTATTGATATTTTCCAAAAGTTCAAGTTTTCATTCAACCTCCTGGTAAGTTAATTCACTCTGTCCCTGTGTTGCTGAAAGCATTTCATTGATTGTCAAACCTGGATAAAAGTTCACTTGAAATATGAATAAGAATCTTTCCCTCTGTCACCTAACATTACTGTTAATTTGTTAGGAATCATGTCATTTTAGTTTGAAGATCCAAAAGCAGGTCCAGGATTTTGAAAAATGGATCTTGTGGTGCTAGTAATACCTAAGTCTGATAAAGGTGTTGCTTGTCACATACACTCTGGATCCATCAGCAAGATCTGTCTGAGCTATGTTCTTGATGACACCTTGGTAATGGTAATATGGTGCCATTGTTAAAAAGTCTGGAGTCCCAAGAGCCAAGGCCAGTTCATGAACCAATGATGGCACTACAACAGCTAAAACTTCAGGACCCAGTTGCACAAAACTTTCTTAGCAGGTCATTGCAACTCGCATACTTAAACATAGGCTTACAATAGTCGAACAGCGAAGATACCATTCTTCAATGAGGCCCTATATAGTAAGATGGTAGCAAGGCTGTGATCTGGCAGACCAGAAACACTGTTTCTCTATTGACAGCAAGTATACGTTGTCCAGGCGATATAGTGTGAACGATAACAATGTTATGCCACTAAATATGCTGTTTCTGTCTTTCTACTATGAGTTATATCTCCACAGGCCAAGTTAAAGGCACACATCCATGACCCGAATGCCCCGGAATTGGTTCACTTCCTGTTTACACCTTTAAGTCTGATCTACGAAGCCAGTCGTGACCCTTTCCACGGCAACCGGGACCTGGCCGACCAGGCCATATCTCCAGTCCTCAACAATGAAGCAAAACAACTGTTGCTCAACTGCCTGACGTCCAAGGAGATTGAGCTGTGGCAGGCGCTGGGACCGAAATGGACAGCTAGCAGGTCAGATATTACTACCATAACCCACCGTGGTTTAGATTTGAACCCTAGAAACAGGGCCAGGCGTATCAGCAAGTTGATCAGGTGGTCAGACCTGATAGTGTCATCGTACCAACATGTCTATTAATAACACACAATGTGTGAAGCCCATTTCTGGTGTTCCCCACCGTGATATTGCTGGAATACTGCTAAAAGCGGCGAAAAAAACCCATCACTTACTCACTCACTCACTCACTCTATCAATAACAGGGGCGATGGGGTAGCCTAGTGGTTAAAGCGTTCGCTCATCACGCTGAAGGCCTGGGTCGATTTCCCCCCACCTTGATATTGCTGGAATATTGCTAAAACCCAACTCGCTCACTCTATCAGTAACAGACCACCAGTATTTGTCACAATTATTCATTCTCACTATTAAATGTTATTTATGTTATTTTTTAATTTATTTTTTATATCTATTTTATAATGTATATTATAGTTACATATATTTGTTATATCTCTTTCAGAGATGAGTGGAGAGGCTACACGCCCCCTTTTAACCCAGTGTTCTATGATGGCTGGCGACCATCGTCGAGCGTGATCGAGGATTCTCCTCCCCTTCCTCCCCCTCAGGTACCATTAGAGGCGGCGGTTCTTGCCCACCACAACCAAATCATGAACCACACGCATGAGTCGGATACTAGGCCAATGGTAATATTATTTAACCCTTCCTCTCAGGAGCATTTCACGAAATGGTTGTTCAGGTTAAGAAATTCATAGATTTTTAAAAATTATCACGTCACACTTTTGATATTTCATAATGTTGTTTTCATGTTTGTGTTCAATTTTTTTTCAAAACATATTGTTTTCTTTGAAATATAAGCGATTTATTGTATATAAACATTGATTGATTCATTAAAATATATACTTGTTTGTCTTAAAGTTCTTTTGAAATTAAATGTGTATAAATGACATAGTTCGTGAAATGATCCAATGGGTTTATGAAATGATTGCAAATTTCATTATATTTTCTTCAAAACATTTTGATTTCATTTTTTGAAAATCTTTTAATCAGATTTGATTAGAAATTATTTGTGAAAATGATGGATTTCATAACATCTGCGGTCCAGATTTAAGAATAATTTCAGAAACCCAGAGTCTAACCCCACTCTTTCACTGTTCTGCAGCAGCAGCAGCCTTGTGATTATGTGTTTACCTTGTTGGTAACTGTATGTTTAAAATGTATGCCATGGCCTGCATGCTCTTATGATTTGCTGGAGAGTGTCCCAAGAAATCCCAGATTTTATCACTTTACAGTTTACTGAGATATATACTGAGAGAAACAAACAAGGGATCACGTGAAACCACAAGTGTTCCTTTATTCTTTTCTATTATTCTTCACAAGCTCTGTATCGCACTGTGGGTGAGAATACATAGAGGAACACTGCGATGAAGTGGTGTTCCCTTATTTGTTTCTCTCAGTATATACTGATTTCAATTCAGTAGTAAAACCATTGTATTGACTCCCATAGTAATCCTGTCATTGAAATTATGCTTGAACTTTGGTTTCATTTCAAGGTTGCATGTCTATAGCCCAAGTAGATCTTGTAAATATGTTGGTGTCATGTTAAAGTTACAAATCTTATTTGACATAGCACTTCTGACATGTTATTTATCGACTTGTTCTTTTTTCCAAATAAATACATGTTGCCAAACAAACATCATAAATAATTCAGCTGATCCCGTTCTTTTTGAAGAACTTCTATTTAAACCCTTCCGGTACTGTGTTCTGTTATTAATGACTCTTTTGCAAATTTTCATAAGAATTGCAGGAATGGTTTAACCCAGCACGCTGAATGTATGATTATAATTATGTAACTTAATATTATATCTTTAGTGCAAAGTATATTCAGTTGTGTATATAGAAGGCAGTAGAAGAGTGTGTATTCTTCCAATTGTTTTTACACACGTGTGTGAAGTCATGCTTCTATCATTCATGACCCTGGCCATCTCATTAAAATTGCATTTTTGTTCTTGATGGAATTAAATGTGACTCTGACGTCATCCCTATTCCAGTCATGTCAGAACAAACTCATCCGACCAGGCAGAGCTTACCAGATCAGAAAAACAACAGTCGGAATGTGATTTCTAATCGCACAACCTCAAAATGGCTCACATATTGGCTGTTCAGCTGATTCCATTGAAATCATTTATCTCGTGGGACACTTTAAAAAATAGCAGATTGTCCATAGTCCATGGCAGGTTCCGCCATACAGTCTTTGACATCTATTAGACTGTTTTCAAATTCTGAATCAAGATTTTTCAAAGTGTAATCTGGAATCTGAAGCTGCTAGCATGAAACTTGAACTGTAAAGATTGGCTTATGTCAACTTCTAGATAGTTATTTCATTGGTTATTCCAAGTTTGCAGAAGGTTGTTCTGGAACAAGATGCCCTCAGACTTTATTGATCAGTATGAGAACAAAGATTTGAATTTAATGAGATTGTGATCCTCGAAAACATTGTATTGGTGCCATGGTCAAGTCTAGATGTTATACAGCATATATCTCAACACACTGTATCATACAAGCGGTAAATATACATTATATACCATATGCCTCTGTATTAACAATATTACATACTGTATCCACTGTGTAGGCATTGTTAATACAATGTATGTAATCCTGTAACATTGTGTAAACCTGTGCTGTGGTAGTAACACACACTCTGGTAACATGTGCCACTCGTATTCTCTCACATTACCATAGACCAGGGCCTGTTTCACAAAGCGATGTAAGCGCTACAACTGTCATAACTCTATGTTAAAGTATAGGAGATACGATAGTCGTAGTGCTCTGATCACTTTGTAACGTGGCCCTGCAGTATCAACTCACAGTCATGCTGCCCGCACTAAGGACATTAACACACACTGTATCTAACTTAAGAATCAATGTATTGGCTTGCAAGGTTGAGATTGGTAGGAATTGGAAATTCCAAGAATATTGGAATACCCAAAGCCAATTGTAAGCATCTTGATCAGGGATTTGCACTTCTCTACGATATACTTGATTGGTTTTTCATGAATTGAGAATTTAGAAAAATTACCTTTAAGGAATTTATGTAATAGTTATGTACAAAGATTAGTGATCAAGTAAGAAATCTCCTTAAAATGTTAATTCTTTTACATCTGTGAAGTACAATCTGACAGGTGTTCAAAAACTTAGGAGAGAGTCACAATGTGAGCTAAGGACTAGGGAATACTTGTAGCTATTACAGATTCTGATTGATGTCAAATGGAAATTTTCATGTTGAATTTATTCTTCTAGCAGCCTTCCTACCCCCCAGAGGATGATTACCAGCGTAGATTTGAACCACCACGCCCGTCGCCACGCCCACCGAGCCCGCGGCCGCCGAGTCCCCCAAGGCATGCTATTCAGAGTACTTCAGCTGTATACCCAGAATACGTAGAACAGCCCCAAGAGAGGTTGGATATAAATCCAGAGGATCTACTTGAGTGTGCCTGGTTTGGCTTGCCCTGCTTGTAGTCTACTTGCCCAGAGCTACCTGTGTTGGGTATCATAGAAACCTGCTTTATCCATCATTAATGCTTTTTTGATAATTAAGGCCATAGTAATTTAGTTGTAGGAATGGTGCTTCTGAAGAAAGTTTTTTAGTTTTTAAAATTTAAAGAGCTTTCATAGAATGTCAAACTTCTTCCTTTGTATTTAATAATAATATTATTTTAATAATAATATTTCATAAGTATTCATTGGATCTCAGTGACTTTTGGCAATTGTTTAAGCAAGGGGAAAGCAGAAAGGTACTATTCAAAGTGCATGGTTTGACATTTAAATTTATTTTGGTAATTTGGGTTTGCATGTGCTTACTTTAATTGCAAAGCTGTTTTCAACCACAATCCAATGGGATTTTACAAACTGGATTTTTCTTCCAGTACTAATTCTCCCCCTCATGAGGGATCCTCCCTACACGCACGACCCCCACCAACACTGGGAAATGTCCACTCAATATTTAGAAAAGATCCCTTTTCTCCATGTTGAATCCTCTCCTTGTGCTGTCTACATCTGGTCCCGCAAGAGTTGTCTTTCCTGACTTGTTGCAGTTGCTTGCTTCAGCTTGTAGCAGTGAAATTGTTTTTGATCCAGTGATTCACGTATAGACTCATGAACTCTGTTGTCCTAGATTTTCATATTTTAAAAACCCAGTAGAGTAGCCCAATGGTTTAAGTGTTCACTTCTCATACCAAAGTTTGGATTTCTCGTACTCTTATAATGTATGAACCATGCATTATAGAAGTTTTTATTTCTCTTTTCATTGTGGCAATGAAACGAGCAACAACAGTAACTCGGAAAGGATGTAGTTATTTTCAGATTTGATCTTAAAATGTACTAACTCTTACGTTTGCTGTGATATGGTACTCATCTTTGATGTTTATTTTTTGTTAACACTAACCTGTGGTTTAAAAGTTTGCAGTGGATTTCCAGCATAACCTACAGAACGTTAGATTATTTGTTTTATTATTGAATATAATTATTATTTTTATAAAATGATGTAATATATAAAAAACGTCACTGCTCCGTGAGATACAGTGACTATGTTGAAGCTGTCTTCCAAGCAGCTGTCGAACATATGTGATGTTCGACTCTTATAATGTTTTGATTATTTTAATGTTGAGTAAAGTCAAATCCATTATCGCTGTTTAATTGTAGTGAATAGTGAAACCTTTAATAGTTATTCTATCATATTCTATATACTTGATGTAAATAATCTTTGGTTTCATATTACATGTAAAATGATTAGATCTGTTTTTAGAATATATTTACTTTTTATGGTAACGCTGATTGTGGTTGTTCCTAGAAATCGTCCCGAAATGAGACGTCAGTCTCCTACGTCAACACGAGATGAAGAGAACGCAGCCTACTTGGACGAACTGAGGAGGGGTGGTCATCAGTAAGTGTCCTCAGTCCTGCTGGAGAAACCCCCTTTCATAAGGGCCATATATCTCTTTTTACTATATTTTTATCCAAGCTGCCGTATACCCGTGAAGATGCGGGTTAGAATTGGTCTTCAGTAACCATATTTGTTGTATGAGGCAACTAACAGGATCAGGTGGTCAGGCTCACTTACTTGGTTTACACATGTTATCGTATCCCAATTGCGTAGATTGGTGCTCATGATGTTGATCACTGAATTGTCTGGTCCAGACTCCATTATTTACAGACCGCCGCCATATAGCGGGAATGTTGCTGGGTGAGGCGTAAAACAACAGCCAAACCAAGCTGCAGGATGTTTTCTGTGTCATATTGTTGGGATATCGTTTATTACTTTAGATTTGAATTCTTTTTATTAGTATTTTCATGCTCTAGGATCATTGTAAATGATGTTGTGTAGAGAGTTAGTGAGTTGGGTTTAATGTTGTTTTGAGTGAGTGAGTTTAGTTTTATGCTGCAATCAGCAATATTCCATCGATATGGCAGTGGTCTGTAAATAATCGAGTCTGGACCAGACAATCCAGTTATCACCAGCATGAACATCGATCAATGCAACTGGTATACGATGACATGTGTCAACCAAGTCAACAAGCCTGATCACCCGATCCTGTTATTCGCCTCTTACGACAAGCATGGGATGCTTAAGACCTATTCTAAACTGGACCTTCACGGGTAAATGCTGCTTTGAACGATATTCCAGTCATATCATCATATGTCAGCTTATTGTTGGAGGAAAGCCCACCTTGTTTGTGGCGATGCTACTACTTGACTTGAAATAAAAAGGGTTACTACAGCAAAACCAAACTAACATCAACACAGTTGACCATGAGAAGTTTCAGTTTAAAAGTAGAGAACACCGTCTCTTTGGGCCTAATAAGGTACTTTTATGTACAATAGAATATGCAGCTGAACAGCATGTTCTTTTAAATCAGTTTATTGATGACAATTAATTGAAATGTTTTCGATTGTAGAGTGTACGAAGCACTTCATGAAAGAAAGGGCAAAAATCAAAAAGAAATCTCAGTGAACAAAGGAGACATCTTGCAGGTGAGTGCCCAGTTGCTGTCACAGGATGAACTGAATATATGCCAGCTCTCCATTGAATGCCAACCAACCCAGCTTCCCTTGTCACTACATGTTAGCCCCAGCACCCCTGTTATCCCCCAGGTCAACACATCTCCTTGTGACCATGTCATTCCGCAGCACCCCCATAGTATATCCCTCACCACCAAATGTTACTCCCCACCACCCCTTGTTATTCCCCACCACCCTTGTTATTCCCCACCACCCCTTGTTATTCCCCACCACCCCTTGTTATTCCCCACCACCCCCTTGTTATTCCCCCACCACCCCTGTTATTCCCCACCACCCCCTGTTATTCCCCCCACCACCCCCTTGTTATTCCCCACCACCCCCTGTTACACCCCCCCACCCCCCCTTGTTATTCCCCACCACCCCTTGTTATTCCCCACCTCTTGTTATTCCCCACCACCCTGTTATTCCCCACCACCCCTTGTTATCCCCCACCACCCCTTGTTATTCCCCACCTCCCCTTGTTATTCCCCACCACCCCTTGTTATTCCCCCACCACCCCTGTTATTCCCCACCACCCTTGTTATTCCCACCACCCTTTGTTATCCCCACCACCCCCCACCACCCCTTTGTTATTCCCCACCACCCCTTGTTATTCCCCACCACCCCTTTGTTATTCCCCACCACCCCTTGTTATCCCCCCACCACCCCTTTGTTATTCCCCACCACCCCTTGTTACCACCCCTTGTTTCCCCACCACCCCTTGTTATCCCCACCACCCTTGTTATTCCCCACCACATCCCCTTGTTATTCCCCACCACCCCTGTTGTCCCCACCACCCTTGTTATTCCCCACCACCCTTGTTATCCCCCACCACCCTTGTTATCCCCACCACCCCTTGTTATTCCCCACCACCCCTTGTTATTCCCCACCACCCCTTGTTATTCCCCCCACCACCCCTTGTTACCACCCCCCACCACCCCTTGTTATCCCCCCACCACCCCTTTGTTATCCCCACCCCCTTTGTTATCCCCCACCACCCCATGTTATCCCCAAGCACCCCATTGTATCTCTCAGGTCAACATCTGTCCAAGCAACCTTACTTTCCTGTTTAACGAGACTCTCAGAATATTCAAAAAAAATTTACATGTCTAAATAATCCAGCCCAGACCTCACTATCCAGTGTCCTGTCGCTGTTTCATCCATATATATGGATTCCCTAATTGCTAAGACCTGATCAGTGAGATTCCAGATTACATATGGTAATTTGCGCCACTGGCTTGTTTGCTGCAATTTGATGTAAATCCCTGTGTACAAAAGTCCCAAACATGTTTTCTGTGTGCTTCAGGTGGTGGACAGCAGCAGGAAGTGGTGGAAAGTGCGCAACTACAAGGGGGAAATGGGTTATGCCCCTTACACTATACTGTCAGAGATCAAGGACTTGGGATATGGAACGGTTAGTCGGTCATGAAACTAGCTACGTTATGTTTCCATTTCATTAAACACTGGCATCTGTGAAAAAGATTGGAAAAACCAAATACACAAATCGAATTAAATACAATTGGAATAGAATTTGGACTGTTTACGACCTGTATATTTTTCAATGCTTCAGTTCTAAATGCCTCTCATTTTGTAGGTGATTATTTTCAGTCATAAGTATTTAGTTTCCAAGCTTAATGCCCTAAAATTTACTCTATGTACCGCTTTAATGTACCAATTTATTAACAGAATTTTTGACGTGTGATGTGTAGACTCTGGGTGTTCTTGTGTTCTACATCTTCTATGAAGTATTTTTTTGTTGGGCTTTGTTCTGGAAACCTTCATGACGGCATTGGTGACTCAGATTTATCCTCTGAAGATAGCAACAGCATGAACATCAAAGACATTTAGATAATATCTTTACTGTGGAATTTCGTGTACATGCAATGCAGAAGAAGTATTCCTGTGCTCTTATTTAAGACATCCAATCCCCAGAGCCTTCTTAGCTCTTTACAGTTATTGTACATCATGGCTGTAGTTTGGAAGATACAAAAAAAACTTAATTAAAAAAAAGAAATTGATTTTCTCTTTTATGTAGAATAAATAAAATCTTTATTATGGAAATCAAATCAAATGACAAGGTTTCAATAAAATCAGTCGAACAATTGCTGGATCTTCTGTCTGGTATTTGGCAAATAAATATCAGTAAGGAAATATGTAAAAATAGATACTTTTTCTTTTATTGTCACAAATCTTTGAAATTTCTGTAGATAGCTGCAAAAATTCAAGAATAGAATAGCATACTGCTAAAACAAGTTAAGGAATGCCTGATTGTTTTTGTATGACCAGAGTTAAGCTGTTACACCATAATAGATAAATTTTAGTTGGAGGACAAAAGTCAATTTTATGTCTGACAGATTAACCACTATCATGTGAAAATATTTGGTGTTCAGGCCCCTGTTCCTCAAAGCGATCGTAGCGCTACGACTGTCGTAAGTCTATGTTAAAGTATGGGAGTTACGATCATCTTAGGGTTACGATCGCTTTGAGGAACGGAGCCCTGGACTTCTCCCGATTTGGATATATTGTATCAAGATAATACTTCGCTCATATTTAAAACAACATGAAGCTGAAAGTTTGCTTGAACGTATTTGAATTTAGAGTTATTTTGTGAGCATCAATAACAATAAATGTTTTACTTTCTTTCAGTGCAATACTGATTTAGTAAAAGTTGACGTACATACTTAAATAGGACAAAGGTACAGGGTATTTGTGTTGAGGCATGTCCGCTTCAATGCATGATTATTGCATCGTATATGTATGGACGTAAATATTGTGAATGAAAGAAAATGTACACTAATGTTTGCAGAATCTCGATACTGCATGCCTACATTGTTGTTCTTGACTATCTGCAGAGAATGAATCTTGTTTCTTCTTTCTTTCAGTAAATAGTGCATAACGTGACTGTCGTGACTATTTTGTGACTATCATTGTACTCTTTGTGTGTTGACTTATGACCTTAATATATGCAAGACGTGCAATATGCCCGAATATATATAGGATCATTCCTTGTGAGTTTTGACTGCATTTGGATTGGAATCACATCATAGTGACTATGACTTTCAGATAAACGTTTCAGCATCTTTCTACAATTTCACAAAAACCTTCAGGAATTGAACATATATAGTCTGTTTGGCTCAAAAGCGACCGATGAATTGCAATCTAACTCGAAAACTAATAAACATATAATACTCAATGAAACGCTGATCATAATCAAAACATCAGACCTACTCTGTGATTTGTTTGCAGAATTTATGTCCTAAAAATAAAAAAGTTGTTTAACAAACTATCATTAAAATATCGACACAATTCACTATTTGTTACGAAGGACGAGTGCAGAGAAAGGGACAGCCAGGTGTGCGAGAAAGGATGGAGACGGCACAGCACAAGTTAATGAATCAATAATGTTGTCGGCACTTGTGCACGTGATTCTCTAACACCTGGCTGTCCCTTTCTCTGCACTCCTCCCTCGTAACAAATGGTGAACTGTTTCAAATTTTAATGATAGTTTGTTAAACAACTTTTTTTAATTTTAGAACATAAATTCTGCAAACAAATCACAGAGTAGGTCTGATGTTTTGATTATGATCAGCGTTTCATTGAGTATTATATGTTTATTAGTTTTCAAGTTAGATTGCAATTCATCAGTCCGCTTTTGAGCCAAACGGACTATAATTACAGATCAGAATATTGGTCAAAAAACGAGAAATGCTGTATAGAAGGAGCTCATATTTTTCATTTCATTTTTTGACAAAAGTGATAGATAAGACCTTCAACCAATCACGTCTGTCATCTTGGTCATGTGACTGTGTCTTTTATTCAGGTTCCCCGCAATTAGTTGCGCAGCATTGATTCCGTAGGTAGCCAGTTGGAGTATGTTATAAGCTTGCCATATTAACACCCTGAATGTGCCTACTCCACATCATCCATCTCTCGTCTTTGTCTTACATCATACTTGCTGTACAACTTCTTTCAGAGGAGGAAATTTTAAAGAATTTAAAAACATTTTGAAAAGGCATTAATGTTGCTGTGGTTCTGATGACCAGATATATGTTGGTTCTGGAGGGAAAATATTTCAGTGTTGGTGGACCTCTGTGCATGCCTGTTTTGTGCGTGCGTGCGTGCGTGTGTGTCAATCTGTATGTGTGTGTCCATGTCTGGGTATATTATAGTTATCTGTGCATCTGTGTTTGCGTGCGTGCATATGCGTGTCATGGGTGTCTATGCATAATGTGTCTGTGTTAGGTGTGTCTGTGTGTGAGTGTGTCAGTTTAGGTTTTTTAAAATCTCTCTAGCAATTTACTTCATTTTTAAAAGAATCCATGCAAAGAAATATGTCCAGAACCACAACGTCATTAATTGAATGCCATTTCACAATTTTTACACCAGATTTTCGGTCAAATTTTCTTTTGTTTTCGACTGTTTGTGCCTCAACAAGAAAGAAGTTGTCGGATGTTTCGATCAGATAATAACAGCATGAGGAGTGTTGTTGGAATAAAGTGTTTTCTGGCCTACTACCATGTCTTGTGTCGAACATCGTGTCACAGTAGTCATGGCAACTATTTGTTGTTATTCAAATGTATCACTCCTTGGTTTGGGATACTGTTAATATCAGCCTATGTACTCATTGTACTGTACTCAAGAATGTACTAATTAATAAATAATAAGTACATCTTTCGAAAATAGAATTTTCTGAAACATTTTTACCATGGCACTTGGTCTGTTTATGTATTTAACTTCTGTTTGAGCATTTACCAGCGTCATTGTTCCGAGTAAGGGGGTCGAGGAGTCATAGGCTTATTATTGACCGACCAACTTCTAGAGTGCCAGCCAACAATTAGAGAGCTGAGCGGGCATGTGATAAAATAGTTGGTTATCCAGAGATTATTTCCAGATAATGATACATCTGGTGTAGCCTATGTCTGGTTTCCATAATGTGTTATTCCTGGAAAGTTACTACAGCAGAATGAATCTTTGTGAGACATCAGAATTACATTGATCCTTCACAGCGTGTCTTCCATGAATTATGGTAGATGGATGATATGGGATTTTTAGCATATCTGAAGAACACAAAACCTGATGGGAAGGATATTCTTGTTACGAGCTATTTATTTTTACATTTTTACAATGGAACCACCTTTTAATAATTCTGGTGTGGCATTTAACTCAGGCTTCTTTTTTTTTTTAAATTGTTTTTTATTTATTTTTTTAATATTTTTGGGGGGGTGGGGGGAGTTATTATTTTTTTAAAGAGCAGTTGTTGCCCTTGGTTATATGTATTTTCATGTTCAAGGAATATAGAATGGTCAGTTACTAGTGTCCTACAGTTTTGTGTTGGTGGAGTATATTGTATACGGAACACTCATCACCAGGCTATTAACTTCAAATATACAACGTCTCTATTCATTCGTGTATCTTCTGTACTATTTCTGTATACACACTTTCATCTCAAGCTCTCTGACTTTGATTCATATCAAGATATTTGATGATATTTAATTCATATCGAGTGCCAAATTTCATTTAAATCCTGGTTAGAATTATATTATTGTGCATGTTCATGATAAAGGGTTAACCCTTTCAAACTCACGAGTGGACTGTTCAGTAATTATTGTGTGTGACTATGATCTTGGACAAGTTGTCCTTCAAAATTTTGTTTTGATTTGTGAAATACTTTTCATCTGAATAGTAAGACATGACTTCTTTTTTAACCAAATTTGTCTAACCTGGTGATGGGTGTAACATCAATATCTTGCATGGTGTGTTGACGGTTATTATTTGGTTTAACCCCTTGTGGAAGCGAAGAATTAACAAATATGGTCTTGTTAGATAGCATGTATGGAGTCCGACCCAAACAGGACTTGTACAATATGTTTGTATTGAACAGGTGAATAGGGATCACTAGTCATAATGATTGTAGTCGTACTTGGTCAGTGATGACCAAGGGAGACAACTCTTTTAGTGACTTACCAGATCATGGTGCTTGGACAGAACACATCTTACTCGTATCAAACATTGGTCTGAGGTGTGGTGGGGTAGCCTAGTGGTTTAAGCGTCCACTCGTCACGCTGAAGACCCAGGTTCGATTCCCCACATGGGTACAATGTGTGAAGGCCATTTCTGGTGCCCCTGCCGTGATATTGCTGGAATATTGCTTAAAGCGTCATAAATCTAAACTCACTCACTTGTCTGAATGAGGGGCAGTGATGGCCCAGTTTTGTAGAGTTGAAACAGTTGGGTGTGATTGTGGGTTTGAATCCTGATTTGCACCGATTGTTCCTGGATTTGTCAGTTATAGGCTAACTGGTTTCCAACATGGGCATGTTGTATAACTCACTAACTGTTCAAAGATGTGTTAACCGCTCACTCAATATATTGGTATTGCTGACTCTTGCATACATGCCCCATTCTTACATTCACTCAAGGTAGCCTAGTGGTTCAAGTGTCGCTCATCACTCCGAAGGCCTGGGTTCGATTCCCCACATGGGTACAATGTGTGAAGCCCATTTCTGGTGCCCCCTTGCCGTGATATTGCTGGAATATTGCTAAAAGCGGTGTAAAACCCAATTCACTCACTTACTTACTCACATGCACTCACAAACCTACCCAATCACTCTTGCAGAATGGATGTTTTCATATTTCTGTTTAATTTGTTTCCTAGTTCAAAAATTTAAATAGTGCACCTGAAAGTATATTTCACTTGATTGTTTTTAGTTTTATAGGGTTAATGCATTACATATATGTCTATATGAATTATTTAGAAGTTATATGCACGTTGAATAAATCTGAGAAAAGCGTATTGTTCTTAGTGGAATAAAAATATGTCTACCTTTTTCAGGAATTGGGACGCGATCGAAATAGTGGCAACTACAACAGCTTCCTTCCTAAAGACCAGCCGCCAGCGCCCCCTGTGCCACCTCCAGCCCCTGATATAAGCAGGAACAGACCACCCCACAGAGGTGAATTTAAATACTTCTAGGGTCGTCACAGTGTGTGGTCTTTATGTGTTCTGATACCAGATCATAAATACAAACAAAATAGGCAAAGTTATTAGGAAAATAAACCTGTATTCTCAGTTTTGTTGCAAAATGCCAAGTTATCTATCGTCCAGTCGGCGAAATTGTACATAGACTTCTGTGCAGCTTCATTTGGCAGAAAAAAACCCCAACAATTTCATTGAAGATAGGCTTGTTACAATAATACCCATCATTCTGTGTTCCTGGGTTTTAGTCGATGTGCAATGTAGGGAGTAGGGGCGGAAGAAGAGTTTGTTTTTACAAATAAACAGAAGCACCATGACTGTGGTAACTTCATGAATTAATCACGTGTGAGAAGCGGAGTAGCCCAGTTGTTACAGCAACTACGAATACAGGGTTTGATTCCAAAGATGGGTACAATGTGTGAAGCTAATTTCAAGTGTCCCTGCTAAAAGGGTTATCGAACCATTCCTCCTCTGAGAGTTCCGACTGTTGTCGTGCTGTAATTGCTTTGTGAAAGGGAGCTAAGTGTAATGCCAAGTTAGGGTATGTGTATCAAGCTGTTTGATTTGTCATAATATGAAGTCAGTTGTGTTTTGTTTCTTTTTTCCCAATCTATGCAACTATAAGGGAGGGGGGAATGAAAGTTTAATATATATTTCATTGGCAGTGTCATTATGTTCATATCATTCTTCATTAAATATATGTATTCATAATACAAAGTTATAGTTTCAGTTAGCAAAAAAAGTGTGTTATACAAACATTGAAACTGGTTATTAAGAGTTGCTTCCCTTTTAGAATACCATTACAAAAACTTGATTTTATATTACACAACGAGTTCTATTTCCTTAATGCTTGAACAGGTAGTCATTGAAAGGGAGGTAACTCTAACATGCCAGGGGAGATAACTACTTTCCCTTTTGCACATGAAGTATTATAGTTTGAGACTTGTAGGTAAAAGCAACACCAGTATGAATTATATATATATATGTATGTATATTATATTTGTATATTCTGGAAACATTTTTTTGATGATTTTAGAATTGGATAATTGTACTGTTTATATTTGCTTCGCATGCAGCTGAAAATTGCCTCTTGTTATAATTGAGCATTTTGCTCACAACAAAACAAGAACTGATCTGTACATATTTGTTTCTAATGCAACTTTATGATGTGGCCTTAGGTGTACTGAAAGAAGATTGAATTTATTATTAACCTTTGTATAAATTTTATTTTATCAGTTAGGTATGTTTTAATTTAAAACTTAATTCATTCAAAATAGATCATGGATTAGATCAGACATTAGAATTGAATTAAGTTTGGAACCCATCTGGTGAAACGTTTGACACGAATTGGTGTTGGAATAAATTAATTCAAGCATTATTCTCAAGTATTAGAATCAAACTATAATGATAGTATGCTGATTGGAAAGAAGTTCACTTACTCCAGTGACATTTCAATAAGTTTACCTTTGTTTCTCATGGTGGTATGTAAGTGTTTAAGGAAGTTTAGCCAAGTGTTTTGCAGCGGTGTTTTGTATAGTTAAATGGCAGTGGTGAACATTGGTTTCTATATATAGATATATATATAATGTCAAAGAATGTTTGACTATGAGTTGCTTTTAAAATCACCTACCTCCAAGAAGTGAAAAATAAATGTACATACTTCGATTTGGTTGATTTGTAAAAAATTGTAAATTTTGGTTTGTGGTTTTGGAAGAAGCAGTAGTGAAGTAGCACCAGCTGTGCTTTATATTCTGAAAAGGATAATGTTTGTGTTCGTCAGGACTCTTGCATAATACCAATGAAATCAACATTTGATTACTCTTTTTGTGTTTAAAAAAAATGGCAAAAAAGGTGCGAACTGTTAATATGCTGAAAATGTTGGATTGAGTTAAGGATTTCAGTTATCAAATAGCAGCATAATACCCATGAACCTGTAACAGTAATAACCCGTAATCCCCAGTAAGGGCGATATAGGTGTTATTAGCCTCATGTAATGGTCAGCATTATTACCGGACTGATTGATAATGGTAATATTTGTTATGATTATTGGAAATTTATCATTCATTGTATTTCTGAAACCATTGTACATGTACTTAGAGTGATGTAAACATTTGTATCCGAATGTGAAACTATGACTGGACAAGACTGAGTTGCTATGGCAAGTTTACACCGTGTATGGCTATAACTGTAATCGTAGACATATTTTGGCTCAGCTTCTAGTTGTCCCTTTCAGGTATTTTCTGTTGAGTATTGAGATATTCTCAGGCTTGTATCACTTTTGTATTATTTTACTCATTAAAAATTATTCTTGTGCAAACAGGTCAATCAAATTTCTCATTCTAATGTTATTGTAGCATAGAAAGGGAGATAACTGCTTTGGTTCAAACTATAACCCTGAATGTTACAATATGATTGGAGAAATCAGGTGTTTGAACATGGCTGAAAGATAGCGGTAGTATTGACAGGGTACTGCTGGTGTGAGGGGATTGTGACCTGTTTCACAGCCACTCGTCCAACAACTGCTGATATTGGTCTAATGTCTTATCACTTAACGACTACAAGACAGATGTCTGATCACAACTTGACTTAGGTCACTTTTTAATTTTAATTTGATTAGCAAATCAACTTTGCAATACAATTGTGTATATAGATCTTATTGACAAATATTACCAGCCAGTTAATTATTGACACCTATGCTGATGTTAGTATTGAGTACATTAGAGTATTCTTGTAAACTATGCTGATGTTAAAATCTTAATTCAGTGGGGAATACTTCAAACCCTAAGGAGAGACTGATTCTGTGTACTTAATACAAGCTAACATTTTGATTTCATAAAGATTTTACTTAATGCCAGCAAGTTATTCAGATTAACTTGGCACTATTAAGTATATCTGTTCTACAAGTTGATGTTAGCATCGTAGTCTTAGTAAAGTGTAGTCTCTGAATTAAGTGTTTGAAATGTTCCCCACTTCAGCTCATATGTAAATTGTTTTAACAGTTTTGTAATTTTGTTACTGGAATACCCCATAGTGGGGTGATGGGGGAGGGCCCTCATTGGTCAGGTTTGCGTTTTGTCATGCATGTTACCATGGTTTCAAAAACATGTCGCCATGACAACTTGTTACCATGGTGAATGTTGCTATGGTAATGAACATGTCATGATGCTGTATTTGATTCGATTTTTCTGGTTTTCTGTGTTCTATTAATTATTTCCTAGTGTGCTGTCATCATAATAACATACTGACAAACTACTCTGGTTGATAGTTTAGAACCTAACTTTATAACCAAACTCCTCATCAATGCATCTCCTTGGTAACATCCTTTACTAAACCCATATTTGACAATGGAAAGCATGCCATTTACAGCATTTAAAAGGGTCATTCTTTGGCTTCTCAACTCACTGTCCTTAACACTGTTAACTCTTCCTAACTCCATGTGGAGCGGTGGGGTAGCCTAGTGGTTAAAGCGTTTGCTCGTCACGCCGAAGACCCAGGTTTGATTCCCCACATGGGTACAATGTGTGAAGCCCATTTCTGGCGTCGCCCGCTTTGATATTGCTGGAATATTGCTAAAAGCGGCGTAAAACCCAACTCACTCACTCCTAACTGCATGTAATAACCACACCAAAGATATGATATCACAAAGCCTGCTTACTTTTCAGTTCACTCACATCCTGAATATCTGTCCTGCTCTGTAAAAATGGACAATTTTGTAATTTGGAAACAATGTTGAAAAATGGAGCATGTACTCAAATATTGTTTTGAAATAAGAAACAGTATTACACCTTTCTTTTTAGAAATGATTCTTAACAGTATTAAAATTTTAAGTTATGTTATGCTCCATTTCCAACTTTGGATATTCTTGCATGTATCTTCTTGATCTGTGGCACTCTGTCAATCAAGCTTTGCTCACTAGCACGTCACATGCACATAAACACTAATCAGAATGGATTATTTTCAAGATATCACATGAGAAAATTACTTCAGTTTCGTTGTATGTCTGTTTTGCTGTGAAATAATTTGCTCGTGAGTGTGTCAGTATCACAGTCAACTGCATGTTTTGCCTGATGTTTCATGCATGTTGGGTTCAACAAGGCTTACGCAATCCTGACCAGAGTTATCCCCCTTTCTTCACTCTCCTATGCTGTAAATGACAGAGCATATCAAGTTGTGTTACAAACTGAGAAAAATGTCAGACATATTTTGAAATATATTTATATACAAAAGATAACTACTGCATGTATTATTGCTAACATTTAAATAAAAAGCAATATTTGTACTCAGAGGACATTGGTTTGTAGTTTGTTCACGAAATTGGACGGTTTTATGTTGTTCCAAAAACATACTTTAATGGTGGCATGCATGACAGAGGTAGTATTGTTAAAATTGCTTTGTTGGTGATTTCGCAATGTGATGAAATGCTAAAAGAAGAGTTGAATGGTGTGTAGTGACACATCGACAAAGTCATCACAAAGGGAGAAGACTCTGGAGGACACAAAGCTGTCGTCACGGGAAACAAGAAAGGAGTCAATGCAAAAGCTGACTAAGGAACTTCTTGGATCATTGCATCGATGCTTTGTCCCCTGTTGGGGCCCTGTTCTCAAAGACACCACAATTTGATTTTCAGAGTTGTGTCCCTTTGGTGTGGCAGGAGTCTGTCATGGGTTTGAATCCCAGATTCGCCCTGATAATGGTTCTAGGTTTGTCACCATCATACCTATAGGGTTTCAACGAATGCCAGCAGAATTTGGTCATTACTTCCCCATCAGCCTCTGCAATGTCACTGAAATACATGTGAAGCAACAGAGTTGTTACTGGAGAGCCAAACATTTATTTTTTTTCAGCCCTACATTAGCATAGGGTGTGATAACATGATTTCCGTGTACAGACAGGTGTCGCTCAGTGTTGTCTGTGAGGGCAGATGAACTCCATTGACCATTACACACAACATCCTACTCAAAACATTGGAAACATCAGAATGCAACATTTTAGTAAATTCCAAATAGGGACACAAATTATGGGATCCCGTCCAAATCTGATGGTAAATGTTAAACTAGATTCACACTTCTGTGGAAGTGGAGGACCAGGATCATATTCCACACAAGGATCTGTGCTACAACATCATACTGTCACAGTATGGGAGTTATACTATCACCTTAGTGTTATTATTGCTTGGAATACATGGACCAGGCAGGATAAGGATGGCCACCCCATCACCCATGGTAGAAAGTGAAAAGCATTAAATTTCAGCTCAGTTACACGGTTCATTGAATGGTTTTATAGGAATTACACAGCTTTAACAATAGTGAGTGAGTGAGTATGGTTTTACCCCGCTTTTAGCAATATTCCAGCAATATCATGGCGGGGGACACCAGAATTGGCGCCACGCATTGTACCCATTTGGGGAATCAAACTGGGGTCTTTGGCGTGACGAGCGGAAGCTTTAGCCACTGGGCTACCCCACCGCCCCACATAATTAATGAAAAGAAGAAAACGTTTCAGATGAATAAGACTTCTCTCCTTCAACATGTGCCTGTTTTTAAACTTAATGGTACAACACCTGCAATACTGGTATACGGCTGAAATGCATCAACAGGCTGATTTTTAGGTATATGTTATAACGTGATTGGATACTTAGGTGTTGTATATGATCCATATCATTAGTACCCTTCACACTGAGTCAGAGGATCAACCCTGTGGCCACATAAAAAATATACAGGGGCGGTTGGGTAGCCAAGTGGTTAAAGCCTTCGCTCATCACACTGAAGACCCGGGTTCGATTCTCCACATGGGTAAAATGTGTGAAGCCCATTTCTGGTGTCCTCCACGATGATAATGCTGGAATATTGCTAAAAGCTGTGTAAAACTAAGCTCACTCACTGAACTTGACCTGGGGCTTGACATGAAGAGGATAAAACGAATCCAGTTCAAAGTTAGTATAGTGTAGGATACATATGTTAAACTGCAGAGCTGTATCTAAGTGCATGACATTTCAGAATCATCATAAATCTTGACGAGTGTACGCCCCTACACACACTCGTACATGGCTATTCGGTGAAATAATTTTAATGTGGCATTGAACACCTTTTCACGTCGACCATTCATATTGAAACCATTCATATTAATAAAATTATTGTATCATCAAAATACAATCACAACAACCATCTGAAACAAAAATGAATGACATTGATATCCTGGCATCAAAGATAAAGAAGATCACAATGCTATGTAGACCATTGTGATGACAATCATGTCACAACAAAACCATCTGAAACAAAACCTATTGCAGACTCAGTGAGAGGAGTTATTAATAATGGATCATGAATTTTCCTGGCTTCAAACTGGAGATATTGCATCTTCAATGAAATTGCATCACAATGCTATGTAGACCATTCATGATGTGAACTCAGTTACCATGATGTCACAATCAAATGGTACCTTTAAACAGTATGGAATATTGCCCTGTCCTACTGAAGCTGGTGAATTGTACTTCTGCACTCAACACACAGCTTACTTTTAAGACTGAAAACGTTGGATGATAAATAAAATATCACCCTTGTGTCTTTTAATATCATATATATTTACACCTGTCAATGGAAACTTAAAATTCCTCTGCAAACATTTGATATTTAGGCTTTTATCAACTCTTCAAATGTTTGAGATCACTTATATTTGACTGTACAGCCTGCGGTTATGTTTCCTGCATGCATGACTGTACAATCTGCATAGGGTCTAACAGCAGTGTATAAAATAAGCCCAAAACCCCAGCCAGACATCAGGGCTGGTAACTTCAAAATGTTACCAGTCCAAAATGGATTTAACCAGACCAGACACCAAGATATGACTCAGATGTATATAACATCTAAAAAAAATTACCAGACCATCAAGGCTGGCTAGCTGTAAATATAGACCGTACATCTGAAATGTAACCCGTCTCAGGCGGTCGGAGGGACCTTATTTCAGACACTGCTAACGGCCTTATGTGCCACTGAATGAGGGCATGGCAAGGTTTGACTTCAGGGCATTGTGATGTCATCATGATGCATGTGCTGAAGCAAATGACTGTAATTTGAGAAATGATGACCCTCAACTGTACACCTTTCAAGACAATTCATCCCTTTGTTAAAAGCTAGAAACAAATATTATATATTGATATCTTTAATTATATATATGGTTGTCAGTTGGCCATAATGGCTGCCTTCTGTGTATAGTACACCTATGATGTGTTTACTTTCTGGCCAACTCTTAACCCTTGGTTAATCTGCACTGTACTCCTCCTTGTGCATTTTGCACAGGGGTAAATATACTATTCCACTTTTGTTAAGGATATTTTTACTTCCATGATCTGCCAAGATGATTTTCATAATATTTCGTGTATATTTAACCATATCCGACAGATATAATTGTCCTTATCAAAAGATGAATAGTATATGTTAAACAAAAATGTTAAGAATCAGTATTATTTTGGGGGATATATTTGCAGTTAAGACTGAGCACACCAGTTCATAAAAATATCACTCGAAAAAATTCATGATCCTTAATTTTTTGTACAGTATATGTACAACCTTTCACATATGACAGTCCTCAGATATTGTCAGTATTTCTGATAGACCACTTTGACTGATTCTGGTAAGAGCAGCTTTAACCCAGCACCTTTCACTAACTGCATGACACACCCAGAGCTCATCCTCCTGTGTCCAGTGTCTAATATGTTCCTCCTATGTACGGGGTGGTGGGGTAGCCTATATATGCTCCTGGGGACCTGTTCGACCACATGGGTACAAGTGTTATTCTGAAAGGCCGGATATTGCTTAAAACCAAACTCACTCACTCACGCTCCTGATGTACCCTAGGGACTGTTCACCACTACAGCTTTATTCTGGAAAGGGGCCTAGTGCTTAAAGCCTTCGCTCGTCACGCTGAAGACCCTGGATCAATCCCCACATGGGTACAGTGTGTGAAGCCCATATCTGGTGTCCCCCTGCCATGTTATTGCTGAAATATTGCTAAAAGCAGCGTAAAACCAAACTCACTCATTTGGGAAATGTCATAAACGTCTCGGTGGTCACTATCAGTTTAATATCAATAGTTAATAAAAACCCTCTTCAGAACCCAAGCATGGAAATGGATTCAAAATATTTACCTCATACAAATGACCTCACTATCTTGAATTAAAATCTCATCTTCAACTTGGGAATTATTTTTAACCTGAATATTTATAGGCATAGCTTTATGTTTAGCCCCAGTTCAGATATTTTAAATAACAATTTACCAAGTCTTGTTATGGTAATAACTTTAGTGATGTTTCTTCACACAGCTTGCTCTGATTTTGCTGATAAACACAACAACAAAAACAAACAAAAATCATATGTTTGGTTTTGCATAAAGAGAAATGTTAAAATACCCCTGAATTTTCAAAAATAAGGGCTATCAAGAAAATCCTAATTTTGATCAAAATTTCTTTCTCTTGAATTAAATTTTCTAATCTTGAATAAATCCCTTGGAATCCCTGATTCAGTCATAGAAGACCATTTAAGTTGGAAAGCTTTGGTAGTAGTATAGTGGAATTATCACAAGAGTGCTAATCCCATATCAATATCACTCACTCACATGCATTCAGTAGTCACATGTTCATTCTAAAATCTGTTCACATGTTCCTCCTTCCTTGTAGCCTAGTGGTTAAAGCGCTATTTGTCACGCCATAGACCCGGTTCAATCCCCACATGGGTACAATGAGTGAAGCCCATATGATATTGCTGGAATATTACTAAAAGTGGCGTAAAACCAAACTCACTCAGTCAGTCAGTCAGTCAGTCCTTCATTATGAAAAACATCAGCATATGAAGAACTGTTTCTCAAATATTCTACTTGACTTAGACTTTTCACAGGGCTATGTATTTCTATCTTTTCATGAAGCACAAAGCTGGTTCTCAAATCATTTCATGTGTATCCTTAAAAAGAGTGATAATTAACCGTATCAAAAGTTGAGTTGTGTATAATTTCCACTGCCACTCAGATACACAAGGATGACCCAAGTACCGTTAATGCATGGTTAATCCTGTATCAAATAACTCGCTCACTCACTCACTCACTCACTCACTCACTGGGGCTGTGGGGCGGTGGGGTAGTCTAGTGGTTAAAGTCCCCGGTTTGAATCCCCACATGGGTACAACGTGTGAAGCCCATTTCTGGTGTCCCCTACGCGATGTTGCTGGAATAATGCTAAAAGCGGCCGAAAGCCAAACTCTGTCACTCACTCACTCACTCACTCACCGGCTGACCCTTGTACATTAGTATAGAGCAACCTTTGGAAGGGATAGTCTCTGTCTTTCCTTGTCGAATCTGTTTCTCATGGTATGTCAAGTGTAAACTTAAATGGAACGATATTTGATTATTCCTATCCAAAGAGAAATGCCTATAAGAAAATCCAAGCATGAGGTCCATGTGACCAATGTCACTGTGCCCAAGTTTTGTGCCCTATTATGATAGGGGTCATGGGTCCCAGTGAGGGTTCCAGTGAAACCCCTTATCTAACTGGCGTGCTGGTCTGCTTGGGGGAATTAACTCAGCAAAGAGTCCGAAGTCACAAGAAGCTAATCACAATTTGACCTACAAGAATGGAACAACATGGGGTGGCATTGATTCAGTTTTCAGTCAGGGGTTTGCCTGGCCCAGACGACATGTTGTGATATAGCGGAATATTGCTGACATGGGTGTATATCGCCATTTGTTCATTACATATATTGCTTGGCTCAAAAGCGGGGTGTATTGCAGTCTAACTCGAAAACTTGAAAACATAAAATACTCAATGAAACACTGATCATAATGAAAACGTCAGACCAACTCTGAGAGGTGTGCAAGAAAGGATGGAGACGGCACAGCACAGGTTAATGAATCAATAACTTTGTCGGCACTTGTGCACATGCTTCTCTAACACCTGGCTGTCCTTTTCTCTGCACTCCTCCCTCGTAACAAATAGTGAACTGTGTCAATATTTTAATGATAGTTTGTTAAACAACTTTTTTAATTTTAGGACAAAAATTCTGCAAACAAATCACAGAGTTGGTCTGATATTTTGATTATGATCAGCGTTTCATTGAGTATTATATGTTTATTAGTTTTTGAGTTAGATTGCAATTCATCGGTCCGCTTTTGAGCCAAACGCACTATACATACACTGAATGTATCGGGCTTAGAGCTTCCCCTTCCTCAACTGTTAACATTGATGACCCTGTTGAAGCACCTGTTATACAGCCGAGTGAGTGAGTGAGTGAGTGATTTGATACATGATTAACCATGCATTAATGATACTTTGGTCATCCTTGTGTATCTGAGTGGCAGTGAAAATTATACACAACTCAACTTTTGATACGGTTAATTATAACTCTTTTTAAGGATACACATGAAATGATCCTGAATTTTCAGATTACAATCCTTGGACTGGTGTGGGTTACATGGAAGTGGTACTTTTGTTTCCAAGTGTATTTTATGCATCTCAGTATGTTTTTATGTGCATCTTTATGTAATTTACTGATACAATTTCACTTGTACAACACACTCCCTTGTGGGTAATTAGATATGATGAATGTCTGCACTGTGGGCTCCCCTCTAGCATTATGTCTCTGTGGAATAACAGTGTAACTCTTTTTTTATTCCTTTTTTTTCATCACTCGAAGATAGGTTAGATTTTCATTTTTACAATGTGTGAAGCCCATTTATTGTGTCAGCAAGTGATATTGCTGGAATATTGCATAAAGTTGCGTGAAACTAAACTCAGTCAGTCAGTCAGTACATATGGGGCTGTGGGGTAGCCCAGTGGTTAAAGCATGGTTACACCAAAGATCTGGGTTCGATTCCCTACATGGGTACAATATGTAAAGCCCATTTCTGGTGTCCCCAGATATTGCTGGAATATTGCAAACAGCGGCATAAGACCCAACTAGCTCATTCACTCATAGTATACACGGAGACAGAACCACAGTTTTCAAATGGCTAAGGGTCCAACAAGCCTGGTATTCACTCACTCATTAATTCCACCATGTTGGTTCTGGTAACCAGGGGCACAAGGTGTCCTCCCTAACATTAGGTAGAACTAACATCATAACATACTAACCCTGTGTTTCAGACGATGACTATTACTATGATGACGACCTGGACAACACCACCCCACCCCCCATCATCCACGACCGCCCCGCCCGCCAGCAATCTTCACCCGTGGAGAGGTCAGCCTTCCAACCACCTATGCCAAATGGACGACCAAGTAAGATCATTATTTATGAACCCATTAATTCAGTTGGGGCGGCTGGGTAGTCGAGTGGTTAAAGCGTTGGCTCGTCACGCCGAAGACCCGGGTTCGAATCCCCACATGGGTACAATGAGTGAAGCCCATTTCTGGTGTCCCCCGCCATTATATTGCTGGAATATTGCTAAAAGCGGCGTAAAACCAAACTCAGTCAGTCAGTCATTAATTCAGTTGAAGGTGATGGGGTAGTCTAGTGGTTAAAGTGTAAATCCTTTGTTTAAAATAACTTTTGTTTAAGGCAAGGAAAAATGGATGAAAGATATGTATTTCCTGCAATATGGAATGCACCATTACCTCCAGATATCCTTGATAATAAGGGGTGGTGGGGTAGCCTAGTGGTTAAAGTATCTGCTTGTCACGCCGAAGACACAGGTTCGTTTCCCCACATGGGTACAATGTGTGAAGCCCATTTCTGGTGTCACCCGCTGTGATATTTTCTGGAATATTGCTAAAAGTGGCGTAAAAAACATACTCACTCACTACTTCAGTTGCCATGAAAGTTCTTAGCTTTTATATCAGAATTGATAAATGTCGTTAAGCAAAGAAGATGAAAATTAAATGAAGAATTACTTTGCGAAATGGATCCAGAGGCAGGTCGAGGATCTTCGATATTTTTTTAAAGTTTGCAGGGGGTGTCAAGGAATTTGTCACATTCAGGATTTATTTACAAATGGGTTAAATACTGATCTTGGGATGGAGTGGGTATATGTAAAACTCTCTTGAGCCACTACTGAGCTGGATGTCTGGTTGTTTGTTATCTATCACCACATTCAGCAATATTCTAGTGGACTAAAATATTCTAGTCTGGACCAGACTGTCCAGTGATTGAAATCATGGTCATTGATCTATGCAGTTGGGATATAATGAAGTGCATCAACAAAGTTTGAAAGCCTGACCTTGATAATTAGGGGCGGTGGGGTAGCCTAATGGTTAAAGCATTTGCTCATCATGCAGAAGACCAAGTTTTGATTTCCCACATGGGTACAATGCATGAAGCCCATTTCTGGTGTCCCCCGCTGTGATATTGCTGGAATATTGCTAAAAGCGTCGTAAACCTAAACTCACTCACTCACTGAATCTAGCTGCTCTTGTCTGTCAGGGTCCAGAGATAAGACCCACCAGGACATCCTCCAAGATGAGCTGAGGGAGAAGATGAACTCTAAGGGCATCCTGCAGCAGCAGCAGGTGCCCCCTCTCAAGCTCCGCCCACAAGGAGCCAACGTCTACATCACCCGGAACTCCTCACCCCATGAAGTCAAGGAATGGCTGGAAGCTAAGGGATTCTCAGACTTGTAAGAGGAATATTATTAGATATTATTAGCAAGTAATTACTGTTCATATTAAAATAATGTCCGCTGGGGTAGCTAAGTGGTAAAAAGATTCACTTGTCATGTCAAAGGCCGGGGTTTGATTCCCCACATTAGTTGTATGGAGTATTTCCTTAATATTGTTAGGGAGGTGGGGTAGCTTAGTGGTTACAGTGTTTGCTCATCACGGCGAAGGCCCGAGTTTGATTGCCCACATGATTTAAACGTGTGAAGCCCATTTATGGTGTCCCCCACCATGATATTGCTGGAATATTGCTAAAAGTGGAGTAAAACCATACTCACTCACTCACTTAATATTGCTAAAGCCGGGGCGGTGGGGTAGCCTAGTGGTTAAAGCGTTCACTCATCATGCCGAAGACCCGGGTTCGATTCCCCACATGGGCACAATGTGTGAAGCTCATTTCTGGTGTCCCCCACCGTGATATTGCTGGAATATTGCTAAAAGCGGCGTAAAACCATACTCACTCACTCATTCACTATTGTTAAATCTGTGTGATTTCTATAAAACCATTCAATAAACCATGTAACGGAGCTGAAATTTAATGCTTTTCACTTTATACCATGGATGATGGGTTAGCCTAGTGGTTATAGCATGTAATTTGTATTATAACAGAATACTTTAGCAGAAAACCATGGAGAAATAAATAGACAGTGACATGTATTTTAGCAGGGTCAGGTCTGCTTGTTATGTAAACAGATGTAAACCTGCAATGGGAATCAGTGGAGGAGGTCTCATTACATTTTGTGGAGCACAATAGTGCAGTGGTAAGGCATCTGCCCATAAAGCTGAAGGCCCGGGTTCGATCCCCGGTGGAGGCACCTAGGTTCGGGTCCTGATGTGGGCACATTTGCGTAGTATCCTTGGACAAGACACTTAGATCCACATTGTCTCAGTTTACCCAGCTGTAAAATGGGTACCGTGAGGATGTGCTGGCAGTGTGACTGTTTAGTTCATTGCGCCTAACAGGCAGCATGGCTGAATGATCCCCAGGGAGTTGAAAAGTATTGGAAAGTACGATAGTGTCCTATGACCGGGGATAGTAACGTACGTAGCGCCGTGAGCAGGCAATGTGCCAGGATATGTACGCCATGTTAGCAGACTATTACTATTACTGGACAGAAGGACTTGCCCGAACACCTCCCGTTCATGGACATTCTAAAACGTTCGAGCGAACAGCGCATTGAAATTGACATTTTTCACCTGCAACACATGCAGATTAGCACGTGGTTCTAGGCAACTTATTTATAGCTCTGATCAGAACACACATGTCATCTCTCTTGTGGCTGCTTCACTTCAGTTCTTGACTTGTATGAGAGCAGTCACACTTTGTTGACTGTCTCCTTTTGTGTCTTTCTGGTATAATTGAATGAATTTGAAGTAACTCTTGAATATTTGTGTCTAACTTGTAGACATTATTTGATAAACTGTTATCCTTTGACTACGTGTTTACCAGCTTCCACTATGTCCAATTGCTGTCTAAACCATTGGTCCTGTAAGTTCTGCTCTGCCTCCAGATGTATCAGGACCTTGCACGGATACAGTGCGCAGGAGTTGTTCCAGCTGAAGAAGCGAGACTTTGAGAGATTCCTCGGGCATGATGAGGCCGTGCGACTGGATGGCCAGCTCACCATACAGAAGAAAACGTCAGGGGTAGGTGCCATTGTTATACAATCATAATCACACTTTCATGAAAAAGCCCATTTATCCTATGCTTGACAAAACATACCTAGGTCCTCACATTGGCCACTCAGCTTGTATAAACAAAGGTATAGGCGTTCTCACACTGCTAATTACCTACCATTTAGCAAGTGCTAGGACCAAAGAGATTACCAGTAACAGGATGTTAGTTGTCAACTGGCCATTGACAGGTTGATGGGCTATTTTAGTCAAATATGGGGAGAGGATGTCGGATTGTACAGTGTGATAGTGTCATTGGGACCAGAAAATGGTGTGAGAATTCGGAATGTACAAATGTCGGATAATTCAATGTTTAAATGATGATAATATAGAAGAACACTGCTGGGACCAAAAAATATATGTCGGAATTCACAGATTGTCGGATAATTTAGATGTCGGATGATACAGAGTCTACTGTACTTGTTTCTAGGACACTCCCAATATTGGGATCATCCTCAGTAGTGCAGGGAATTATGTCTTCACAATGCTCATGGTTGTGCGCCTACAATTTTTAAGTCGAGTAACGTGATATCACTGCTTGTTTCATTCGCAAAAAATCAGATAATTTTGATTGGATAGCTATTTTTAGCTCTGTATCTTTCAACAACATTCGGAATTATAAGTTAGGGTGGTGAATGGGTCCATAATTGAAAGACCAGAATAATACACTGGATAATAGAAGATGGATACCTGTTGTTATAAAACAGCCAATATTCACCCTTGTTCTCTAAATAGTCAACAGGAACAATTTTATATGGATAGACATCTTTATTGCAATGGATGCAACCTTTTGGTGTAGATGCTGACACCATCATGAAGCAAGTGAAGATAACGGTGTTAGCAGCTACAGCAAAGCGTCAACCATCATGAAGCAAGTGACATGTGTTAGTTGAATCCCATCATGGGTACAAGTGGCGATGTGAAGCCCATTTCTGGTGTCCCCAACCATCATGAAGCAAGGAATATTGCTGTTAGCAGCTACACCAAAAACCAAACATCATGAAGCAGTGGCGTCTAAATAGTCAGCAGGAACAACGTCAACCATCATGGCTAGACATATTTATGCATTAGCAGCTACACCAAAGCGTCAAGTGAAGCAAGTGACGATAACGGTGTTAGCAGCTACACCAAAACATCAACCATTTTGTGTTAGATGCAAAATCAACCATCATGAAGCAAGTGAAGATAACGGTGTTAGCAGCTACACCAAAAGCGTCAACCATCCGAAGCAAGTAATAGCGGTGTTAAGTTACACCAAAGCGTCTATCCACAAAAATGTGGACGATAGCGGTGTTAGCAGCTGTTCACCATTCAACTTCTAAATGCCACTCAAGGTGTCTTTTGATATCAAATATATCACCCGCGAAGTTGGTAACAAATATAGGCTTGCTGAGGATATTTTTACTTTATCAACAGTGTTGATATTTGATATCAGAAGACACAAAGGTGAGATTCTATTTATCATCAAAAATCACTCTTCATTAGTTTTCAATGAAAAATGTACATCTCTGAACACAGTACTGCCATTAAATTTGCAGTGCAGCAATGTCATAGCATTGTGACGTCATCAAGTTGATGACGTCATAGCATTGTCAGGGCATTGTACAAAATCTACTGTCAAAACGATATCTCCTAGGAGATATCATCTGATCTCATACAAGCGATATCTACTGTGGAACACAGTTTTGGATGATAAAGAAGTTGTCTATCCATAAAAAAAAAATTCCTGTTCATCATACCAGCTTCTAAATGCCACTCAAAGAAGTTGAAACTCTAAATAGACATCACTCTACTGGTGGTCAAAATAGGTTTTCAGATGCTGTGAGGGACAATTTTTGTCACAGTCATACTTTTGTACAAACACAAAATAAATCATTTCATAAAAATAATGTTGTACAAAGATCACAGAATAAAGTTATCTGCTTCAACAATGTTTAACTGATTTTCCACCACAAGTAAGACAGTTTCTTCTGAGGAACATTTTGATTATTAACCAGTTTTGTCTGTGTGAATGTATGTAATACTGGAACTTGTGTAGTTCGAGACACGGGGTGGATCGGAGCTACGGGCCATTCTACAACGGCAGAAGGAACGAGCAGCCACCAGCGCCAACGACGAAGCTGCCATGGGCCAGCCTCCAGATTCCGACCAATCACACCCTCGGATGACGAGGACTCTGACGGTAAGGACTGAGTCATAGGATTGTGTGGATTTCTGTGTTGTGCTTTTTTCATCCATTAGCTGACTTGGTATATAATATTGAACTATTTATCAGTTGTGTATTTTCATTGATAATCAACAGAAAGTTGATAAACAACAGTGAGCTGTCTTGACCAGCATGACAAACATATGTCATGTCAGTATCTCTATAAAGGTCACCGGCTGTGGGGTAGCTTAGTGTTTAAAGTGTTTGCTCGTCATGCCAAAGACCTGGGTTTAATTCCCCACATGGGTACAAAGTGTGAAGCCCATTTCTGGTGTCCCGCAATGATATTGCTGGAATATTGCTAAAAGCGGCATAAAACTAAACTCACTCACTCACTATAAACTTCAGGTTAAAGGGTATTCTGACAGCCATTTGGCCCAAGGCAAGCTGAGTTTTGTCCAACCAGCTAGGTGCTGGTCCAGAGAGTTCACTGCAGAATGCATGTTTGATAAGTGCATGTGTATAATAAATATAATGTATTCTTATAATCTCATATGCATGTCAGATATACATGATAACATGTTTAATTTGATGCGCGAACATTTATTCAGTTATACCAGTGAAAGTATTACTGTTTCTTTTTGTCATTTTTTGAATAATGTAATTTCATGTTCAGTTTATCTATATAATGTACATATTTGTCATGTAAAATCCCATGAATGTTTTTATTGTCAGAGATTTTTTGTTGGTTGAATTTGGATTTTTTAGTTTCGATGCATCTATAAACCATGCTAAAAATATTGGAGGCCATCTTTGTCCTGATGTCATGGCTATATCCTTAGTCCATGTATGAAAGTACACATAATGTATCCCCCTCTTTTCTCTCAGTGTTTGACTCTGATGGTAACCCTACACACAATCATATGCACATACAAATCTTGCTGCTACACTGGGTATCGGGTCTGGTGTGGACAAGGCTCTTGCTGAGATATACCTGCCCCACTCTGAAATAACTAACATAACCTTCAATAACTATGAGTGAGGGAATTGGGTTTTAATAAACCTCCGGCAATACTCAAGCCATGTCATATGCTGGGACACTAGAATTGTGCTTTATACATTGTACCCATGAAGTTTTTGAAAGGCATTTAGAAGTTGGACGAACATGAATACATGACACATTTTTGTGGATAACAACTTCTTTTTATTCTTTATACAGCGTTTCAGAGCTAATTCTTGCACCTTCATCAGGTGAAGCTCAGAAACATTGTATAAAGAATAAAAAGAAGTAGAAGTTGTTATCCATAAAAACGTGTCATGTATTCATGGTAGCCATGTGGGGAATTGAACCCAGGCCTTTGATAAGCAGATGCTTGAATCACTATGCCATCCCATCCCAGATATATCTGGGAGTTAAAACAAGTAGTACAAGCCTTTTGGAGAGGAGTTCAGTATGGTGCTACATTTTGGGTACGGACATTCAAAAACAGTTTGAGGGCAAGATATTGGAGACGTGAAGAAATGAACAGAACAGGGTGGGGACGGGGCTCACCCCATCTTGGATATCAAGTCTATTTGTATGGTTGAATAAGTGCTCCCTATTATATATTTTCAAAGAACCAAGGGTGTTACCATGGCAATTACTGTATTTGGTTGTCTTATGTCAGAGATGCTGGAAATTAAGGGAATAGAATTAAAAAAGGGGCAGATTGTCTCTCAATAGCCTTGTCTTACTGCTGAAAGTGTAATGCATATGCACAGACTGGATTAGAGGTAGCATCAAGACAATGGAGTGAGTGAGTGAGTGGCACCAATATTGGGCAAGTGTGAGTGAATGAGTGAGTGGACACCAATATTGGGCAAGTGTGAGTATATATGAATTTTCCCAGTGTGAGTTGCCACCATTATTTGGCAAGAGTGAGTGAGTGAGTGAAGCCAGTACATTGCATGGTGTTAGCGTTAGCTGCATGTGTTTCCTTGCCTTACAGAAGACTCGGACAATGGTGAGTTATTGGGTAGAACTGACTTCATCTTGATCTCTTGTGTTTTTACTCTCGTAACAGGCTACCGGAGAAAGATAATATTTGTAAGATAATGTTACACCATATCAAGTTATTTATTTGTACACTATACAACACATTCATCTGGAATGTTTATTGGTTAATGAAAACTCCACATTTTCACCCACATTTCTTTATTTGTATGAGAAATGACACATCTTTTCCTGGATATGCCACACATCTTTTTCTCTATAAAGAATGATTATCAATAGATTTATGATTATCAGTCTATGTTTGTTTTAAAGGTCACAAAATCACTAATTTAGACACACATTATCAGATTTATTATATGAATGGTCGTCATATGATCGAAATATTCTCCAGCTTAAACCCAATCTCACCTCTGTACTATAGAATGTTGTTTCTATGGACTACTTCTACAGTCTATCTGTCTGAGATATGGATGTCTGATGTCTATATGGGGATGTTCTAGAGGTATCGGTCTAGAGATTTGTCTAGGTATGTCTGTTTGGGGATGTTCTAGAGGTATCGGTCTAGAGATTTGTCTAGGTATGTCTGTTTGGGGATGTTCTAGAGGTATCGGTCTAGAGATTTGTCTAGGTATGTCTGTTTGGGGATGTTCTAGAGGTATCGGTCTAGAGATTTGTCTAGGTATGTCTGTTTGGGGATGTTCTAGGGGGTAATGTTCAAGAGATTTGTCTAGGTATGTCTGTTTGGGGATGTGTCTAGAGAGTATCGGTCTGTAGAGATTTGTCTAGGTATGTCTGTTTTGGGATATCTAGAGGTATCGGGTTTAGAGATTTGTCTAGGATGTCTGTTTGTGGATGTCTCTTTAGAGATATGTCTTGATATGTCTGTTTGGGGATTGTCTCTTGAGTATGTCTAGGTATGACTGTTGAAACATGTTTGTCAAGGGGTGTTGGGGGATGTCTGTCTGTGGGGTGTGAGGTATTGGGGGAATGTTTATCAGAAGGTGTCTATGTGTGTCTGTTTGGGGATGTGTCTGTTCAGATATCTGTGTATGTCTGTTGGGGAGTATCTGTCTGTTAAGAGGTGTCTGTCAAGAGATGTCACTTGGGGATGTTTCTGGAGTTGTCTGTCGAGGTATATCTGTCAAGAGGTGTCTGTCAAGAGATATCTGTCAAAGTATGTCTGTCTGCAGGTATCGAAGGTATGATATCTGCAGATGTTATAGTTTGAGGTGTCCGTCAAGGGACATGTTTGGATGGATGCTTTTCAGAGATAGATCTTTCAAGAGATTTGTAACATGTGTCAGTTTGGAAATACTTGTCCAAATGTCTATCTATGGATGTCTGTCTAGATGTGTCTATCTAGATGTGTCTATCTATAGTTGACTGTCTATAGATGTCTGTCAAGGGATGTGATTTAAACATTAGTCTAGATGTGTGTTTCTACCAAGATACATCTATGAATGTCCATTTAGGGATGTGTGACTTCAGTCTGTCTAGATGTGTGTTTCTACCAAGGATACATCCATGAATGTCCATTTAGGGATGTGTGACTTCAGTCTGTCTAGATGTGTGTTTCTACCAAGGATACATCCATGAATGTCCATTTAGGGATGTGTGACTTCAGTCTGGCTAGATGTGTCTAGGCATATCTATCTATAGATGTCTGTTGATAGATTTGAGTTGATATATGTCTCTCAAAAGTTGCTTTTCTAAGCATATCTGACAGAGAATTCCGTCAATAGCATCAGTTCCAGGATGTATGTAGACGTCTGGCCAGTGATTCCATAACACCTGGCATGAAGGGTGTAGCCAGTTTCTCTGTGTGTCTGTGTTACTGTGCACTGATTCTGTAGATGACGCTAGCCAAAGATCACAGCATCTGGAGATGGTCCTTCACATAGTCACTGTAGTCCAGTAGACTAACACAGCCACACTGCCATAGCTAATGTATAGTCAGCTGCTGAAAAATCTCATCCATTACAATCAGATATTTTACTCCATTACAATACCTCTCTGCGTGAAGATCTCACACCTCCACAGGAAGGTCAGGAGACCTTGCTAGTCAGCTAATCAGTGACAAGGGTTCTAAATTATTGGTACAGGTGTGTGAAGCTTACTGAAAAGCAGGTCTCATTTCTGTATCTCGAGAACAGACACAACCAAGGAGTTAAGGCAGCAATAGCATCACTCTGAGCTATTACACCGTTGATTTTATACAACATATCATTTTGGAAAACCATAGTACCGGTATCCCACAGGGTGTACTATCGATAGTAATTTGTATCTATGGGGCGTGACTTTTGCTAACATCAAAATGTATTGATGATAGGTGGTAAAGAATGGGTTTGAAAGCAAACATCTTATTGGCTGAAGAATCCACCTATTCTTAATTTCAAGCGGACAGCAATGGTTGACTCAAGGTTCATCTGACGGGACCTTCTGTGAAAGTATCGTGAGATGTTTATGCAGAGAGCAATCATACCAAGAGGAAGGATCTGATTTTATTGGAGTCAGTCAAATAATCCCTTCCAGAATCTGGAAGCTCTCACTGTTTCTTTATGCAAAAAAAAATGATGTTTCTGCTAACATTGATTTCCAAAATTAGGATAATTTGGTTGGTAAATCATTTTGACGATTTGTATGTCTTGCTCAACTGAACGACAGCTATATGTCATGGCACATTGTCTGTTTTATCAGTTGTTCATGTGAAAATGTCACAAAGACATGTGGCATTGGGATTCAAATTGAGATAATCAACTCATATGCATCTCAACATGTAACTTCTATGGATAACCAAGCTGTTCTTATTTGCTTGAATATTTCAGGGTAAGAAAAAGCCCTGAAACATTACAAATAAGAATGAAGATTTTATCTTTAAAGTTTCATTTTTTTCATTTTGTATAAATTTGTTTTGTGTATCAAAGAGTCAAAGTTTGTTATATGCCCATGACATTTAAATACGGTTTATATTTTAAGTTTCTTGTGATTCCACTTGTAATATAAGTATCCTTATTGTCACCAACAAATATTCAATGTGAGATTACATCAGCTAAAAATCAGTATAACTCAAGTATCAGTACACTGTGCGTGTGTGTATTTTTAAGTGTGATTGTGTTTTGTTTCAGATTCATCCAATGATCCACACCTAGCAGAAACTGGCAAAACCCTCAGAGATCTGCTGATCAGACAACGCAAGAAAATCATGGAAAACAATGTGTTTGACAACCCTGGACAACAGCACTGAGGGGAGGCTACTCTCGCATGGATCACAAAGGGAGATAACTCCAAAGTGTCTTACGATTGAATCACATTGATCTGTCCATTGATTCAGTCTTCTCCTGTTGAGAATAAATGATAAACATTAATAACTGGGTTAGCTGTAACACACAGCTAAAGACTAAGCCATTGACAGTAAATCATTACAGGTGTTACTCAGAATATGTCCATTATGTATTTGCTTCAGATCAAATTGTTTGTATCTGTGTTTTACAGAATTGATTATCAAACATCTTGAAATATTCTCCCTTGGTCCAAATATGAAAATAATAATGTTGCGAATCATGGCACTGATGTCATCATCTTAGATGGTTATTATGATGATTTATTGCATTCAGTTATACAACACCTGTTCATAATGACATAACAACCATATGCTCATTTCCTCAAAATATTACAGACCTACATGGTTGTTTAAAGTGGGTCATTGGTGTAATTTGACCACAAAATACCTTGTATACAGAATATGCTTGTATAGCAGCAATACCTGGATGCTTTAAAGGAACTTCAGAACCATTCTGAGAAACATGTTGATCTATCTAGCATCTGAAGACAGAATACCGTGCAAGATAAGCAATATACTTGTATAGCAGGGCCTTCTTTCACAAAGAGCTAATGTGGTCATAAATGACTAAGGTGACCTTATGGAAATGGGAGTAAGGTTAACGTTAGTAGAGGCTGCTTCGTGAAAGTAGCCCCAGGATTTGAATATATGGCAAGCATGAACTTTTATAGGACATTTGACTAGTTGTTTGTAAATAGGAGGTGTGGTTAAGATATAAAATGCTTGCACATAATTCAGGAAAACATTTGTGGTTATAGGCCCAAAAAAATGTCAATTAATGTCTATTTATACTGACAATATGCCACCATATGATTTGATTATATGTTTTATTATGTGTCAATATGATTAGTATGCTTTGAGAAGGGTTTGAGCGTCTCTGCTCATCCCTCAATGCATAGGTAGCTTCAGAAACATTCCTCAAATAATTTTCTAAATATAGTTGAACCTATTCTGCTGTTGAAAATATCTTGATTTTGTAACTAAAATATGTCATGTCAAAAGAAAGTTAAATGAATACTTTTTTTTCAAATTTATTGATGAGTAATATCTTGAACTTGATTTAAATTTGAATGTTATGACATTATTGTCTCAAATACTTTGCTCAGAATTTTTTTCAGATTTTCTGTTTTGCTCAGCGATAAACTTGCCATACACACTTTGAGCAGAACATATACTCAGTTGTTCATCCTTTCTGTACAAATTGCACATGTTAGAAAATCAACATAGCTTTAATCAAACCAGTGTAATATCGCTTAGTGCTATTTAATGCGAGCACAATATATTCTAGGTTCTCTTCCAATACCCTCATTTTTATAGAAGATAGTCGTGTTTTGTTGGCTGAGGACATTGTGGTTTCTTTGTAACCATAGTAACACACCTATATAATCAGGAAACAAAATAACGGCTCTTGTGCAACAAATTGTCAGCACCAACTCATCTATATTTAGCCTCATTCGTTTGATTTCAAAATCAGTAATGTCAGTCATTAAAATAGAGCAAACATAAAAAATTTAAAATCACATTTTTAAGTGATTTCTTTCAAGAATATTCGCTGAGATGCTGAGAAGTGAAAAGTGTCAAAAGTATATTTCGCAGTCAGAAGTCAAAGGATTGTTTGTTTTTACATTAATTTGCTTATGCTTTGTTTTTTATGGACTATACAAGAAGAGAACACTACTCACAATAATTAATTTTATGTTTACGAAAATGATTATTGTGAAAATGATGGTTGATACATTATGATTTGATGTAATTAGTTTTAGTCTTCACACATGGCTAAGGTATAAATGACAATTAGAAATAGTCTTTAGGGAAGTAGTTCCTAGTTAATTGTTATTGCTTGTGTCAACCAATACCCTAGTCAGCTTGTTATAACGCTATTGGAGGATATAAACCAGCTTGTAAAAATAGGAGCTTTGTAAACACATTAAAGGTGTAATTAAACAAACAAAACAGCGACTATATGAAGATGTCACAGGCAATTAATGAACACGTCCAGTTTTGTTGAATATCAAATATGGCTGTGGTTGCCCTCCTCTTGTCGTCCAGAAACTACTGGATTTCTGTAATGATAAATACACTTCAATAACCCTCCATAATTAAGACAATCAAAGGTGTTTGTATATAGACTTTAATTTTGTGATATATATTTGTTTTTTGTTTATACACAGGTTCCGACATTTTTCTTCTTGCCCTCAAAAGAATTCAGGATTTCGTTTGGAGAAGTAATGATGTAAATAGACATGTTTGTATTCAAGTTGTGCACTTTTCCATATTATCCAGATTTCAGTTTGTGTGTACCGCTTCCAGGATCGAACATGACTTTAATGAGAGGACACCCTCAACCAAGAAACGAAATCAAACATCAAGACAAAATCATAATACCCAGTTTTCAGTAATACTGGACAAGACAAGTTGATTGATGCTTTGCCAAAATAATTGTTCAATGAAGTGTTTAGTATGTGTATATTATTCAGCTTATATTTTATCCTCTTCTTACTTTTACTAAACTGTAACCAGATTGATTGAAAGAATATAAGTCGTTTTCTCCAGGATGGTCATATTATTGAATGGTACATCCACGGGCATCCACCGGCAATAACTTGTAGGTCATGTTCACCTATTGGAATCTGAAACGTTTAATGACTTCAAAACTTGTAAAAACATTTCACTGCCTACAAAAGATGGACAAACATTTTTCTGATGTTTTAAAAATAATCTATAATTTATCAAAATTGTTGTTTCTTGAATGTTTACATTGAAGAAAATGTGACTGGCTATAAGTACATGCATGTGGGTTACGCTTCACTTTAAAAGCATTTTGTATACTTTTTATACGAGTCCACTTTCAATAGGGCTATTTCTATTTTTCCATGATGTCATTATTTTCCAAGAACATGTCCAGTTTATCTTTAAGAACATCTTACATGTCTGATCACCCCTGTATATACGAAAGGTTGAGTAGAATTATGTTGCCTTAAGTATCGCAAACAGCTTAACAATAGTTAATTTGCAGGTTTCCCTAAACTGCCATTTGTTTATTAAATACCCCCCTTAGAAAATGGAATTATCAAAGGCTTTTTAAGGAAAACTGCTCATTTTAAAAAAAATGTTTTGCTTAAGAAGATGAAAAAAATGATGAAAAATATGTATTTCCTGCGATATGGAATGCACCCTTACCTCCAGATATCCTGGATAATAAGGGGTGGTGGGGTAGCCTAGTGGTTAAAATGTCCGCTCTTCATGCCGAAGACCTGGGTTCGATTCTCCACATGGGTACAATGTGTGAAGCCCATTTCTAGTGTCCCCCCACTGTGATATTGCTGGAATATTGCTGAAAGTGGCATAAAACCTAACTCACTCCTTGATAACAACTCCAACCAATAGGACTCAATATTCTTTTGCTGCAGAAAGGGAAAGACTCATTTAATCAGTACTATAGTCTGTTTGCAGAGAAAACATACCGATGAATTTCACTTTAAACAAAAAAGTAAATCAAATAAAGTAAAATTAAGATTGCATATCCTCATAATTTTACCTTGCCAATTGAACATTTAAATCTCAGAATTTTATTCAACTTAGGATAAAAGTTGTTTAACAAACGATCATAGTTTCAGATTGCTATTATTGGTTTGTATTACAAGGGGTTAAGCACAGTAGTTGGAACAGTTAAACAAATGCACGTGCGGTACGTGACGAGCGTTAACTTAGACCATCCCTGCTTGTTCTCAGTGTTTCGTTTAATGTGCATACCCCCTTGTAATACAAACCAATGATAGCGATGTAAAACTATGATCATTTGTTAAACAACTTTTACCCTAAGTTGAATAAAATTCTGAGATTTAAATGTTCAATTGGCAAGGTAAAATTATGAAGATTCGCAGTCTTAATTTCACTTTATTCGATTTACTTTTTAGTTTAAAGTGAAATTCATCGGTACGTTTTCTCTTCAAACAGACTATACAAGTCTGTAGCATATTCTGTAACTGACCAAATTCACACCAAATATTGTTCCATGTTTTATTATCTAGTGTTATGTGTTCTCCCTGGATGTGATTCCTGTTTGATCACACTGTTGCCAAACCCAGTGTTGTAACCCATGTATTATGTGATATGTATATACCGTATAGTATATAGAAATAGTGCTACGCATAATACAGCAATTCACATAGTATTACTTGCACCAATGTACAACATGCTGCATTCTATTCCTGATGCCATATTGCCTCTAATAAATGCCTGGTGATAAATGCTCCAGTATGTAACAAGTCAGTCTTAACAAGATATTTGGTTAATAAAGTAAACTAAATAAGCTGGGTACATTATTTTCTCGTACTTGGGCTGTAAGTTCATTCAGTCTAAGTCAACTTAGGCTCAGTATTATTCGTTACACTGCTATACTGAGTCTAACAAAACCTAGTAGAAGGTCGCGTCAGCTAACCTTTTGGACTGACCAATCAGAACACAGCTTACCAAATCGCGAAAGTTAACATTCGCACACACCGTTTGAACCTTTACCTAAAAAACTCAAACGATTCCGAATGCTATTTTCCACACGATCGCTTCTGAGTGATACACGCAATGAGTAAACAGTCGCTGAAAATAGCGATTTTGTCAGTATTCAAGGATGTAATCTTGCAAAAATATAAGCAAATAGTAACCATGTCATTAGAAACCCATAAGCGTCTATACTGCAGGTCAAATATCTGTGTTTTATACGGATTTTTGTTTATTGATAGATCAGTGTCAGCGACCTTGGAAGAGAAAATCCAAAAACTGTTTTGTAACTCCCGCCGAATCATAACAAGTAGCCGTGGTCTGATTGGTTAAATCTGTTCGGCAGTCTCACGTTTGATTGGACGGTCATAGGTCGCTCAAAGGTTAGCTGACGCGACTTTCTACTAGGTTTTGTTAGACTCAGTATAGCAGTGTAACGAGTAATACTGAGCCTAAGTTTACTTAGACTGAAGTTCATTCTTGCTGGTATCGTTATATCTTTATAGTGGATGATATATGATATTATCCTGACAACTGGAAAATGGCATCCTTTTGTCATAATTAGTTGATTGTTACATTTTCTTCCAATTTTGAAAAAAATGTAAAAACCATAACTGCTCTTGTAAAAATTAACAGGGTCTTGTTTGTCAATATTCATAGCTACTCCCATTCAGAATACATAGACTTACGATTGTCGTAGCTATTCACATTCTTTAATAGAGACAATATTCACAACCACAACAGAGACGTATGATTGTCATAGCCAAACCCAATCTTTAACAGAGACATTTTTTACAGCTTCTCCAATTCAGAAGACATAGACTTACGATTGTCGTAGCTACTCACAGTCTTTAATAGAGACAATATTCACAACCACTGCAGAGACGTATGATTGTCATAGCCAAACCCAATCTTTAACAGAGACATTTTTTACAGCTTCTCCAATTCAGAAGACATAGACTTACGATTGTCGTAGCTACTCACAGTCTTTAACATAGACTTACGATGATTGTAGCCCTGCAGTTGTTTTATATACAGAGTCGACCCAGTTGATTATCAGGGCATTTATTAGAGGAATCAGTTGTACACTTATACGTTTACACTAGAATAGTCAGTGCCACGTTTTTGTGGAAGTTTTATACTTTTGTAAGCTTTAATTGACAAAATCCAGGTAGTGTTTAGTAGTCCCTGTAATCCAGGACTGGTTCTTGTGAAGCTTGGCCCAGGAAACACCCGAGATAGGGCGCAGACTGGGGACATACTGTCTTTGAGGGGGTGTTTTTTATTTTGTTTTTCTCTTTTTCCATATATCTATGTTTATCTCCAAAATAAGAATATAGTGTTCTTGTTGCCATGGAATTTTGTCATCAGCTGCACCTATACCTTATTTTACACCAATGTATATCCAGACAGGAAGGTTATATGACTTGTTATAAAAATTATATAAAATCTAATACCAGTTTCTAATAATAACCACGTGTATTTAATAACAACATGTAGACATAAGACCTTTTACTTCAAAATGGAATTTATCTTACAATATAGTGCTATAAATCATAATAAGTTTTGGTTGATGTGGGTTTTTTTTAATTTTCCTGAAATTTGTACCTTTAAATAATCCATAAGTTTTATCAGCATATTGTGTGTTCTAATAACCTTATCTTAATGACATATTCTGCATGCAGTTTCATTATAACCAGAAATAATAAAAATATGTTTATTACTATGGTAACTAAGCTTTACAATACAAGGAAAAAAATAAGATTAATAAATCATGATGATCCATGTTGAAATTCAAATTTGTGTTCACTGTACCAAAAACAGTATAATAGGTGTGGATACAAGTTTTTTGGCTTTTTTTGCCAATTTAAATGTTTCAAGTTTTAAATTTTGTTATTATACGAAACCACATCTTGTCAGAATGCACTTGATATTAGCACATCTGGTAGACATGCATAGGCCCATTTAATAGGTACTCTTAGCGAATTTTACTGATCATATGATCCACTTGGATGTGATAAATGAGAAAAAAATTACAAAATATTTTGTCTGTTTCTTTTTTGTAAATTACAAAGTTTGAGATGTAAATCTGGAATTTGTTTATTTGTTGAAACAGTATCATGCAGAGTTTAGTCATTTGTAATTAGCAGCCAGTTGTACAGTTCGTTTGTAGGAACTGCTTGTAATGAATATTGTTGACAATTTGATGCTTTAATGCCAGGACATGTTGTCAACATTGTCCGGGCCATTGACAAGAAACACATGGTTAGGGATATGTTGTAGATGTTTTGTCAACCGCACTTACATGTGTATACTGGACAATAAAAGTTAGGGATCATAAATATTCTGGGGACATTTTTACCAAATTGTGTGCTTAGCCTTCACGTCAAAATAATATCCACAAAAAATATTCATGATCCATTACTTTTTGGTTTCAGTTTTTGACAGATTTTAAAGTCTACCTTCCAGGTTTTATGCAATAATGTAAATCTGCTGAATTATGATCTGTAGGATATTGAAACTGTGACCTACTGAGTGTATCCTAATTTGATGATTGATAGTGAATAGTAGACATGTTGTGAAAAACTTTCGTATCTAAGTCCGATCTTTTAGACAGACATGCTCTACCTTTCCGTAATCAGATCTGATGTACCTGCAATTGAGGTCAGGTGATGTGAAGTCTATAATCAGCCAATTAACTTTGTGGTTTTTATATTAATCCTTTAGAAACAAATCAGATTTCAGTTCCACAAAAATAAGCTACACAGCCAGTTTCGAATGTAAACAATAAAGGCCATGGATATATGGTGGACATTTTATTCACCTTGTGCCATGGCATCTGCACTTGAAAAGAATTACTATTGAAGTAATATTTTATTTAATTTGGGGTGGTGGGTTTATGGGGTTTTTTTAATTTTATTTTTTTGTTAAAAAGGCAAACTTTGTATTCAAGGTGGCAAAGTAATCTGATTGGCTTAATTCAAGAACCCATATGCGCATTAAATGAAACAACGAGAACAAGTAGGGTTGGTCTAAGTTAACTCACATACCACACGTGTATTTGTTTAACTGTTCCAACTACTGTGCTTACCCCCTTGCAATACAAACCAATAATAGTTATTTGAATCTATGATCGTTTGTTAAACACCTTTTATCCTAAGTTTAATAAAATTCTGAGATTTAAATGTTCACTTTATTTGATTTACTTTTTTGTTTAAAGTGAAATTCATCGGTACATTTTCACTGCAAACAGACTATAGCTATACTACTTGGTGCAGAGGAGTATTTGTTTACTTCATGGGTTGATATACTTGATGTCATGTAACACTGCTTGCACGCTATGTTGCAGTAACACAATCTGCCAAGGCTAGGATTTACACAACGTAGACTCTTTACCATTTCAATTTGTAGTTTGCTTATGGATCCCTTGATAATTTGTTGTGAAATTATTCACACTTTTCATGATTCATGATTTTCATGTGTACATTATATATAAATATCTTCCATAGTTTAGCAGGCCTAGACTTTTGAAACTCTTATTAAAATGAACTCCAAATAAGGGATTGCAGTAACAAATTACATTTCACCTTAACTAGATTGGTAATAATGAAATTAGTTGATTGATAAATATTATTGTAAATTTTATTGCAATTTATTATCAAACATTGTTGGATACTAATGAATTGATCATAATCTTTGTTTGAATTAACATGTGTCTTCTTGATGAAGGATGTGTTAAATTTTGGAAATCATTTTTTTTTTTTTTAAACTTATATTTCAAAATTTTGAACTTTTTCTTTGATCAGTTATTATTAAAAATGAACTTCTCATTAATATGTTTCAATAAATACAAATGAAAAGAGTATATTTCTTGATATTCCAACTGTCATTATCTTTTTTTGTGTTTCAAGTCAGTTTAATACTGGTAGTCAAATACAACTTGAAATGCTGTGGTCTAGTGGTCTAGTGGTCTAGTCAGGTGGGTTTTGATAATTTAATCTGCTGATAACTTACTTCCATTAATTGTTATTTATTTTGATGAGTTTGATAAGTGATGGTTTTTATATCACTTCCAATTTTGTTACCATTTCAAAGTGCATAATTTGTTAAGAAAGTCAGTGCAATTACATTGGTTACAGTTACATGTGTAATATGAAGGTTAAATGTATTTTTATGAATAAATATTCCACTGTTAATTAACATGCATACCTTGTTGTTTTCTTTCTGAATGTGGGACTTCCGAGAGTGATCTTGGTATCATTACCTGATGAGAATCATATAACACCCTCATTATACTCATCTGTACCAGACTGGTGAAGGTCCGGGTTAGAATATTGATCTTCAGTAACCCATGAAGATCCGGGTTAGAATATTGATCTTCAGTAACCCATGAAGATCCGGGTTAGAATATTGATCTTCAGTAACCCATGCTTGTCCTAAGAGGCGATTAACGGGATTGGGTGGTCAGGCTCGCTGACTTGGTTGACACATGTCATCGGTTCCCAATTGCGCAGATCGATGCTCGTGCTGTTGATCACTGGATTGTCTGGTCCAGACTCGATTATTTACAGACCGCTGCCATACAGCTGAAATATTGCTGAGTGTGGCATAAAACTAAACTCACTCACTCATCTTTACCAGTTTCTTTGTTGTCTGATGTGGACAATATTCCAGCTTTATGCAAATAATGGAGTCTGGACCTAAACATCCAGTGACTGATATCATGAGCATCGATCTAAGTAACTGCTTGATTCAAGAGGCGACTAACATGAGCAGTCAGGCTGGCTGACTTGGTTAACACATGCTCCTGCTGTTGATCACTGGATTGTCTGGTCCAGACTCAATCATTTACAGACCACCGCCATATAGCTGGAATATTGCTGTGTGCAGCGTTTACCAACAAACCAACCAACCCATCAACCAAGCTAATGCAAAAGAAATATTTAAGTGAGCTAAAGTGCAGTAAAAATCCCAATGGTAGCTAAACATGCTGAACTCAGGTTGACAGCACATGTCTTTGTTTCTTACCTCTACTACAAAATGGGTGGGCATTTGAAAGAAGTGAGATTTGGAGCGGAATTTGGGTTTGGTATCATACACAGATTATAGCATGTACTATTTTTGTCATCGATGCTGAAGAAGACGACAATAATGATTTTGGAGATTTTAAGTGCGCTTCTCGTCATGACGCACACGGACCGATGTTTGGGTTACAGAGATTTTCATGTGTGACCATACGGACAGTTATGAAACCTTGACACCAGGGCAGCACAACAAACACCCAGGGTCTTTACTTTGTTAACATCCATGTCCTATATACAGATTCGTGCAAAAAGTATTCGACACTTGACGTATTCCCATAGACGTACATGTTTATTTAGTGTAGCATAAATAATTTTCATGAATTTAATTTTCGTAAGATCCAAGTCAAATTTTGCACATTTGTGAGGAATCATCTTACCTACAATCACATAATTTCTGTTTAATTTTCCGTTACTTATTTATCGAATGGCAACAATTTAATCAACATATGTACAGTGCCGTGCACTCCTTAAACATGGCGGCCTATAAGATTGTGCATTGTGAAACCATACGTAAGTTGATAAATGTGATGTCATTAGTTAAATAGTGGTCGGAAAATTGAACTGAAATTTTGTGTGCAGAGCAGAGATTATTTCAAATTTGCCTGTCAAATTGTACAAAGATCCCCCGTAAACTCACTTCATGAAAATTATTTATGCTATACTGAAATAGCATGTAAGTCTTGTCTGGACCAGACTCGGTAACTTACAGATCGCCGCCATATAGATGGAATATTGCTGAGTACGGCGTAAAACTAAACTCACTCACTCCTCCGACTGGAAGGCACATGGCATGGCCCAAAAGTCAAGATAGAGTACCAAGACCCGGCCCTCCACCGAGGCTCTCGGCAATGATGCACCAAATTGTTCCCTAAAGCATGCTCGGGGGTTTCCTTGTAAAACGGATCTTTGGGCACAGGGTTATCAACTCCCGAGGAAATATACAATCCAGGAGACATCCTATGTGCTACATGTGCTTCAATACCCATCACGAACATAAATTTAAACAGTCAAAATGAGTGTATTGACCTGCCTTATTAAAGTCACAAATACAATAACAAGTCATTCGTGAACAACTGGCGACTCGGGACATGGGACATTTGTCATTACTCGCCTCTTTCCGTAAACTGTTCCGGAATGACACGATTGGTCACGAATTGCGACGTTGCGTGAGGGTGAAATGACATCCGGGTACTCACAACACCGGACCCGACACTTCCGTATCGCGATGACCTGCGGACGTGTTCTACTTGTAAATGGATTACAAAGTTGTTCCGCTTCAGAGCCGATTACATCACTCTCCACTTGACCAGACACGATGTTTGGTCAAGTCTCTTCCGCCTCTTACGAAACATGCGTTCCTGTATAATCAGAGACCATGAAAAAATATATGATATTATTCACGTGTTAAGTTAATAAACAGCGCATGACGAATGCTTGTCACAGCTATACTACTCACACTTTGCTAAGGATCACAAAAAATCACAACTTTAACCGTAGATTCATAATTTGAAATTGTACCCATTTAAAACTGGATAAATAATAACATGGTAACCCCTCTTTAGGCAAAGAGTCACTTAAATCTAACATCATGCACTTGATACATGAATAACCATAAAAATGGTTTTCATGGCACCAATCAACCATTTTGCAAATCATGGAACGAGTCATTGACAAGTACACAACACCTGTCAATATCAGGTATGGGATCCACAAGGTGAAATGATACGCTGAAACCTAGGACCCATGCTTACAATAAGCTTAGATATTTAAATCCAATTTGACCCCACATCATAGTTTTCTGTTGTATTCATGATTTGATCCTTAGCAAAGTGTGAATAGTATATATAGGGGCGGTGGGGTAGCCTAGTGGTTAAAGCGTTCGCTCGTCACGAGGACTCGTGTTCGATTCCCCACATGAGGAAGGGAAAATACGGTATATGACGTCACCATGCTTCATTTTTTTGACGTCATCCATTGTCCACGGTTCACTAACCGATTACTTCCTGGGAACAATAGGCTGCCTCCTTTGCCTTCTCTCTTTAAAATGTCCAATCAAACCTGACGGATTATCTGCCCCTGATGAATGAGAGCTATGCTTCAACCTCCAGAGGCTCAGGATCAACACCCATTTGTAACTACTCGTGTCATTCCGGCCATCCTTCATAACCCGTCTCTCATTATAGCGCAAGATGACGACGCGCAGTGGTAGTCGGGAACCTGTTTATCGGGGCAGATGATTCGTACTTCCACGTGCTTAGTCTCATCAGAGACCATATAATATTATATGGTCTCTGTTCTCATATTCAGCTTATCGTGTCTGCGCAGTATCAGGGACAGTAGGGTAGCCTAGTGGTTAATGCGTTCGCTCGTCACACCGAAGACCCGGGTTCTATTCCCCACATGGGCACAATGTGTGAAGCCCATTTCTGGTATTCCCCGCCGTGATATTGCTGGAATATTGCTAAAAGTGGCGTAAAACTAAATTCACTCACTCACTCTGCGCAGAAAGGGAGTACCTACTGAGGCATATGGCATCCTGAGAGGTATGGTGTTTAATTTAGTTGTATGATCCCTGGGGAGTTGAGATTGATAATACGATGTGCCGTTGAGAATGACATCCAGTGATCAAGGGAAATACCAGCGCCTTGAGCATGTACTAGTTACGGGGATATGTATGTATATAAATATCATATAATAATATAATAATAATTGACTGACGTAAACTGACACAGGCCAGACATGCGGTATCTTTCTTTAAAATCGAAATACTGTTATCATGAAAAATCGTTTCAGAAAGCTAACATCTGACTGACGCTTTAAATGTTTTTAATCCTATATGTCACAGTTCACCCAGGTATCACTCACAACGGAGGCAACGGGTTTAAACGTGATTGCAACACATCATATGTTATCATTGTATAGACGAGGATGTTGGTACAGAGCGCGTGATGCAGTCTGTTTGTTTGTGACAGGTGGCTGTGCCGATATACTGCCTTTGTTCCTTGTCCTGGTAGATACGTTCTCGTTTTGCTGGATGTGACATCCTCCATCGTGTCACTTTACAGGAGATATCGTGAGGACAATATCATGAGGAAATCCTGAACATAATACCAGCAGAATTCTGATATCTACAAAGCCTTAGACCCGTGTAGATCCGGGTTTTATTGGTCTTAAGCAACCCATGCTTGTAAAAGGCGACTAACGGAATCGGGTGGACAGGCTCGCTGACTTGGTTGATACATGTCATCGTATCCTAACTGCGTAGATCCAAGCTCATGCTGTTAATCACTAGATTGTCTGGTCAAGACTCGATTATTTACAGACCAACGCCATATACTAGTAGCTGAGTGCGGCGTAAAACTAAACAAAGTCACTACGCACCTGCCCCCGATCCTAAAACCGTTCGTAGCGCTACGACATTCGTAAACCTATTATAAACTATAGAGTTACGATAGGTCGTAACGTTCATGCTGTCAATCACTAGATTGCCTGGTCCAGACTCGATTATTTACAGACCAACGCCATATACTAGTAGCTGAGTGAGGCGTAAAACTAAACAAAGTCACTACGCACCTGCCCCCGATCCACAAAGAGTTCGTAGCGCTACGACATTCCACAAAGAGTTCGTAGCGCTACGACATTCGTAAACCTATTATAAACTATAGAGTTACGATAGGTCGTAACGTTCATGCTGTCAATCACTAGATTGCCTGGTCCAGACTCGATTATTTACAGACCAACGCCATATAGCTGAGTGCGGCGTAAAATTAAACTCAGTCACTACGCACCTGGGCCCGATCCACAAAGAGTTCGTAGCGCTACGACATTCGTAAACCTATGATAAACTATAGAGTTACGACAGGTCGTAACGTTACGAACGCTTTGTGGATAGGGGTCCTGGCTTTCGTGCTGACAAATCTGGATCAGCGAATGTGAGATTCCAACACATGGTCATAGGTATCTGTCAAGCCTAAGGCTACAGATGAATGGGCTCTATGTTCAAGGACGTACTTTTTAGCCCTTTTAGATAGAGACGAAGGTCTTGTTGACTCAACGCGACCTTCCGACACTGCAGTGTGATAGTAGTTGTGATAGTGACACCATTAAATTACTTGAGCTTCGTGGGTATTATTTATATCTCCAACGTTACGCCCGTATGTGGGATCTGTTACGCCCGTGCAATATCAGTGCGTAATTCACCTTCACTGAGAGGAATTTTATGTAATTAGTAAGAAATGTTCAATAGATTGACAATTGATGATTTCGCATTTTTTAGTTATATTATGATATTAACGGAGAACAAGAGCCCATTGAAGTTCAGGTCTATAGTCCTGGCACCCGTGAAGATCCGGGTTAGAATTGATCTTCAGTAAGTCATGCTTCTCGTATGAGGCGACTAACATGATCGGGTGGTCAGACTCGCTGACATGGTTGACACTGTCATTGTATATCAACTGCGTAACTCGATGCTCATGTTGTTGATCACTGGGTTGTCTGGTCCAGGCTGGATTAGTTACAGACCGCCGCCATGTAGCTTGATTATTGCGGCGTTAAACAACAACAAAAACAAAAAACTGGGCCACGGTAGAGATAGAAGCGCCAGTAAAATGTCACATTCCGTTGTTTCACAGTCTGGACAGTATATAACACCAAGACTGACTGACTGAGTTTGGTTTTACGCCGCTTTTAGCAATATTCCAGCAACATCACGGCGGGGGACACCAGAAATGGGCTTCACACATTGTACCCATGTGGGGATTCGAACCCGGGTCTTCGGCGTGACGAGCCAACGCTTTAACCCTTAGGCTACCCCACCGCCCTATAACACCAGGAACTGGTGATAGAGTGCTTTCATTCATAATGTTTGTTGGAAAAATAAACCAAAAGAAATTCCAAAAGTCGTAATGAAAGAACCACGTGAATAACAGACTTCGGATCTAACGTAGATATTTTGACATCATGGAACACACAAAGTAGCGCCGCCACGCACGCACGCACGCAAAACACACACACACACACACACCAAATCACCCCCACCACCACCACCCCACCCCCACACACACACGTGAAACAAAAATCGCATTTTGTCTGATATGTAAGAAAGCAGAAAGGTGGCATTGACTGATAGTAGATACCCACAGCACAAATGCCATCCTAGGACTGTATCTTGGGAATAATGTTGCCAGATGATGTTTGTTCCGGAAAGATAGATCCGATTTCGGAAACCGCTCTCTTCCTCAATGATTAAGCCAGATAGTTTATATTATCACCCTCGCGTCACGTGCAGCATATTCTCGAGAAGTTTGAGATTAAGCTGTGCACAACAACGTGGCTTTTCGAAGAAATCAACATTCATCTGGTTATATCGACTTCCTTTAATCCGAACTCTGGCTATCGACCCTATTGTTATTAGATCCTTATTTGAGTAACTTCTGTTCGTTTTTCTTTTAACTACAGAACAGAAGAAATAGTACAGTTGGTCAGTTTGCGTTAATATGTTGGACATGAATTGACCAGTTTACGTTAACAGGACCGCTAGATGTCACGTGACAGGTTTGCACACCACTTGCATGTGCATAGTTTTCTTGAAAATATTGCCATTCACGTGAATGGTAGACATTTACTGCATTGTTGTTGTTGTAGATGATGATGATGATGATGATATTTTTGTTCTTCTCTGAAGCTTGACATTACCCTCGTTTCAGTGTAGCACGTACAAAATTATGTTTAGTTGTCGTAACTAATTAACTACATGAGTTTGATACCATGGCACACAGTCAGCCAAATCAAACACTGTGACACTTCATGACACACTGTAACACACCGTGACACACGGTGATACACCGTGACCCGTTACACGTTACACACTGCAACACACGCCGTCACCGCGACACACTGTAACGTGACACACCACACCATGATACACTGTAACACACGTGACACACTGTAACACACACTGTGTGACACACTGTAACTGTAACACACCGTGACACACTGTAACACACACCGCGACACACTGTAACACATGACACACACCGTGACACACTGTAACACACCAACACACCATGATACACTGTACACACACACACACCATGATACACTGTAACACACACCGTGACACACTGTAACACACACGTGACACACTGTAACACACACCATGATACACTGTAACACACCGTGACACACTGTAACACACACAGTGATTCACTGAAACACACACCGTGACAAACTGTAACACACCGTGACACACTGTAACACATCGTGACACTCATTCAGCACAATTCCTATTTTAGTCATCTCCTACAACAATCACGAGACACGGAGGACATGACTTCTCGAATTCCCAAGGGGAAGTATCAAGTGTCTACAGATAGCAAAATGAATTTAATACCCCGTACCGATTGACCATGCAAAAATACTTAACTCAAAGCTAAAAGCATACCAATCATAATCTGAAAGCGAATAAGTACACACACCAGGAAGTATATATCAGCATATGCACATAGACGCTCTACGTGGATACCACATGCACAGGCGTATAACGTCCAGCCACAGGCCCTGTATAGAATATACTCCGCCGTATGTGTGTCTGTATATTGTATGTATGGGCGTCTAAAGCACACACTGGGTCACAGATCACACCACGTGTCACAGCCGTACCTATCCATATGAAATGTTTCCATATATGGCAATATGAAAGTCGTCCCGGACGCTGCTGTATATTACGGTCATTCAGGGTGTCTATCGGGTGGCTTACTGCTGCCTGGGAATCGGGTACCCGCTTACTGGGCTGGCCTGTACTATTTGAATAGGGGCTTGCTTAATCCCCCTTAAGTACTACCGGAATACCTCCACTGTGGGGTTAGATATAGGGGATAGGTTAACAGAAGGGTTGTTGTCCGTGGTTATGGAGGGGTGAGATTAATTGATTATGGAAACGTCAATTTACCTGTAGGAGTTGGGAAGGGTGCAATTAATTGATTATGGAAACGTCGATTATCTGTAGGAGTTGGGAAGGGTGAAATTAATTGATTATGGAAACGTCGATTTACCTGCAGGAGTTGGGAAGGGTGAAATTAATTGATCATGGAAACGTCAGTTTACCTGTAGGATTGGTTAAGGCTGAAATTAATTGATTATGGAAACGTCGATTTACCTGTAGGAGTTGGAAAGGGTGAAATTAATTGATTATTGAAACGTCGATTTACCGGTAGGATTTCTTAAGGGTGAAATTAATTGATTATGGCAACCTCAATGTACTTGTAGGATTTGCACACAATATGGAATATGTGAAACCATGCACACAATATGCAATATGCGAGACCATGCACACAATATGCAATATGCGAGACCATGTACACAATATGCAATATGCGAGACCATGCACACAATATGCAATATGCGAGACCATGCACACAATATGCAATATGCGAGACCATGCATAAATCCCATATGTACATAAAATCATTCTCTATCGCAAGCAAACCAACTGCTACAAATATCGACCACACATGACGTACGAGAGCACTGTTACACCCAAACAACGAATTACGCAAGGTTTCTTTCCACAAAAACGTTAAAAACGTTATATAAACACCGGCATTTAGCTGAATTCTCACGGGCCAGTAATAGAAGATACAGTACGGTAGCGTAGGAAGAAGTTTACATTCACAAACGTGTCAGTGTCAACACCTATTGATGTATAGAGGGGAATCAGTAGACGGTGGGTAAACCCAGACCTTCGCGATGCACTGAAGAGCTCATCAATAGACTGACGGGGCACCTGCATGCCTGCCACTGCAACACTCACGCCAGGGTGCTACAGGGAAGGCCTTTGACCCATATTAGATAAGGCTTTGAATTTACTTTAAGACATACTGTAGCCTTTTTAATGAATTAAAAAAGGACTTGTTAATGTTAATTTGATTTTCTCCACTTAATTTTTAATATTTTTTCAACTTAAATGTTCAAATATGCGGAATTGCGTCTTCTCGACGGAAATCAAATGTTATTTGTTTTTTCCAGGTAACCTTGTAACAGGTTGTTTCTTTTCCTTTGCCCTGTCAACTGTTTTGCTGTAGAAAGTTATATTCGTGACCTGGGCGTGTATAATGCCTTATATCAGGTTCTTGTTGAATTTGTAAACGTCTAAAATAAATATCAGGTTTTAACACTTTGAACGTTATGAAGTAAAGTTCGGTGGAATAAATATTGGTAGTGGCTGTTTAAAACGGCAAAGAAATCAACAACAAACAAACAAATAAAAAAATGCATTCCAACTTGTGGAAAGCACAACATGTAGTACAGAATGCACATTGTGCAATATTTGAATGATAAATCAGAGTTTGTTTCAGGACTGACTGGGAGTAAGTGTTAGACCACGTATGCAGTGAAGCATTAAACCACATCATCATGCACAAACAAGACCGCCTCCGTGGTGTAGTGGTTAGAGCGTCCGCCCGGAGAGCGGAAGGTCGCGGGTTCGATCCCCGACCGCGTCATACCAAAAGACGTTAAAATATGGTACCTGTTGGTCCCTGCCTGGCGCTCGGCATTAATGGGTACAACAAGGACTGGTCGGCTCGGAGTCAGTATAATGTGTCTGATTGGGGTATTCATGCTTCACTGTGGTATGGTATCTCAGTGGGCTAGCACTATCAAACCAGCTTGAGTCTGGGCTAGTACAAGCAGCCGCACATACACATCGTCACATATGAGCGTAATATTCTCAAGCACGACGTTAAACTCACCTCACCTCACCTCACCTCACCTCATGCACAAACATGTTAGACCATGCATGCAGTTGTGTTAGAACAGGCATGTAATGGTGTGTTAGACCATACATACAGTAAAATGTAAAACCGTGCAACAGGTGATGTGTCCAAGCATAAGTACATGCACTGTGTCAGATTATGCATTGAGTGATGCGTTAGACCACGCATGCAGTTGCGTTAGATCAGGCACGAAATAATATGTTAGACCATACATTGTTATGTTAGACCCTGCACTCAGTGGTGCAGCAAAACGTCAGATCTTGCATACAATGCAAGGTCAAGATATGTTAGATCATGTATGCAGTGATAGGTTTGAAAATCTCTCTGTGATATTGGTAAAGATGGCGTTTACAAATACTAATTTACCCAGTGATTTTAACAAAATATCTTTGATTAAGACCCGTGAAGGTCCGCGTTAGAATATTGATCTTCAGTAACCCATGCTTCTCGTAAGAAGCGACTAACGGGATCTGGTGGTCAGGCTCGCTGGCTTGGTTGACACATGCCATCGGTTCCCAATTGCGCAGATCGATGCTCATGCTGTTGATCACTGGATTGTCTGGTCCAGACTCGATTATTTACAGACCGCCGCCATATAGCTGGAATGTTGCTGAGTGCGGCGTAAAACTAAACTCACCCACTCACTCTTTGATTAAGGATAGGGTTGAACATTATTGTGAAGAAACGGCGTACAATCATTCCCACTCTCTCGAAAATGAGATAGGCAAATGGGATAATATTGTCCCGTACATAACCCTCGAGTAAGGGAACGGTGTATTATCATCATTGTTAAATACACTTCCCGTACCATATATTGCAGACAGTACTTTGATGTGAAAGTCGCTGTAATGGCCCAGAGTGTTTGCTTCGGTGTCAATGTTTCATAACTCTGTCAATGTTGACTTACAGAAGCTCAGTAGGTAAATATATCGGTGAAAAGATGGGCGTTTTCACTGACAGAAATAGTACACCATATAATCTATCCATTCTTCATATTTGTATAAACTATGTAAATCGTTATAAGGCCCTGAGAACGTTTCTGTTTTCCACGGGTTTGACCAATATTTATTTTTTCATCAGATTCAGATGAAATGGATAATTCAACAATCAACTGCAATGTTTATACCCATTGAGACACACACTGTTTATACAGTGCTCACCTGGTGATGTTTGGTACAGACATGTACTGTGTAACTCCGTGAGGGTCCAAAAACTATCCCCATGTTATATATGCTGGCTGGAGGGGTCGGGTAGCCTAGTGGTTAAAGCGTTCGCTCGTCACGCCGAAAACCCAGGTTCGATTCCCCACATGGGTGTAATGTGTGAAGGCCATTTCTGGTGTTCCCCGCCGTGATATTGCTGGAATATTGTTAAGAGCGGCGTGGATCAATACTCGCTCACTAATGCTGACTGGTTGACTCACTCACTCACTCAACTCACTCACTCAACTCACTCACTCACTCACTCACTCACTCAACCACTCACTCACTCACTCAACCACTCACTCACTCACTCACTCCAACCCACTCACTCACTCACTCAACCACTCACTCAACCACTCAATCACTCAACCACGCAATCACTCAGTCACTCAACCACTCACTCACTCAATCACTCAACCACTCACTCACTCAATCACTCAACCACTCAACCACTCACTCAACCACTCAACCACAAATATGTTAGAATCGACATTCTGTGACCCGAGATTCTCAAGCCTTAGTGTGCGTATAATGATATCAAGAGGTCAATGACCTCGCAAGACCATGGTTATAAGGTAGGAGGTATCTGCGTGCTGTTAACTGTATCAATAAAATGTTGACAAACGCCCAATCCATCCATCCATCAAGTGTATGAAGTAGCTGACCATAACACGAGGTTGTTGCACATAAACACCTCAGATGAGTGAGTTTAGTGTCACGCCGCTTTTGGCAATGTTCCAGCAATATCACGGCAGGGGACACCAGACTTCACACATTGTACCCTTGTAGAGAATCAAACCCGGGTCTTTGGTGTGACGAGGAGACACTTTAACCACTTGGCTACTCCACCTCATAGTCATAGCAATGTAAATTCCATATGACCCGTTCTTCTGAAAACGGGATTGATTGGTTAGTTTGTTGTTTAACGCTGCACCCAGCAATAGTCCAGCTATATGATGGCGGTTTGTAAATAATCGAGTTTGGACAAGACAATCCGGTGATCAACATCATGAGCATCGATCTACGCTACTGGGATACAATGATATGTGTCAACCAAGTCAGCGAGCCTGACCACCCGATCCCGTTAGTCGAGGGTTACTGAAGATCAATTCGTATTGGCCACAGTCGGTTTACTCATGACTATCTGCTGAAAACGGATGGGGATGGACCCCCCATGTGTGTCTCTTGCGATGAGGTTTTCACCATCAAGCATATCCTGCTTGAATGCGTGGACTTATCGTCTGCAAGGGACTCACATTATGATGCAACAAATCTGAAAGATCTGTTCTCCCGCGTGAGCGCTCATTCCTGATAGTGAACTACCTGAGGGAAGTTGATCTGTATCATAAATTGTAACTGTGAAATGTGACTATCATAAATTGTAACTGTGAAATGTGACTTACAAATTGCTTGCCTTTAAATTTGGTGCTATGACTTTTCTCTGCTTTTAAATGACAATGTAATGAATATATGTTTTTGAAATAAAACTCATTCCGAGTATGTACTTACAATGTTTATTAATGCAAACTTGTTCTCGTCACTATATGGCTGGAATAATGCCGATGTGACGCAAAACCCAACTCAACTCAACTCTAACCCGGATCTTCACGGGTCTGAAAAAAGGAATTCTCCCCCAAATGAATGTTTGTCATATACACAAACACTTCTAGCAGACATGAAGATAGAAGCTCCTATAGACAAGAAGTTACCAATGCCTTAATCCTCACAAGCCAAAGGTTAACACTTGTATGATTGGGTAAATATGCATTTGTCACGAACATATATCATTAGCATTGGTTGTATTTTATTGTGTCTGTATTGCAAGACACCAATTACGTCAAATACCGACATCTGTCGTAAATCAGTTTCTAAATGTAGTCCACTCTCGGACATGACTTTAGTCAGGTGAGGTGAGGTGAAATTGGGTTTAACGTCGTACTTGAGAATATTTCGCTCATATGACGACGTGCATGCGTGTGTTTGTGTATGTGCAGCTGCTTGTACTAGCCCAGACTGAAGCTGGTTTTATAGTGCTAGCCCACTGAGATACCATGCCGCAGTGAAGCATGAATATCCCACTCAGACACATTATACTGACTCCGAGCCGACCAGTCCTTGTTGTACCCAGTTATGCCGAGCGCAAGGCAGGGACCAACAAGTACAGTATTTTAACGTCTTTTGGTATGACGCGGTCTGGGATCGAACCCGCGACCTTCCGCTCTCCGAGCGGACGCTCTAACCACTACACCACGGAGGCGGTCGTACTTTTGATAAAGATATATTACCTCTGATATATTTCACACTAAGGCGTTTGTCACTGACGTATATCGAGCAATATCGTGATACTGTACCCTGGAAAAAATGTATATCAGATAAAAACTTGTGGAACATCTGAGTTGGTGACCGTTTTAGTGTTGTTTGCACACTGATAACAGGGTCTGCTTGGTAGGCCTAGCAAATCTAGTCCTTCTCAGCCGAACACAGGGGCGTATGTCATGGCTGTGGTTAGAGTTCAGTTGAGTTCAGTCAAGACGTAAAACGTGTGCCCTGGCTGATCAACGATATTTTAAAGAGTGAGTGAGTGAGTTTTGTTTTACGCCGCACTCAGCAATATTCCAGCTATATGGCGGCGGTCTGTATATAATCGAGTCAATCGATTATTTACAGACAGCCGTCATATAGCTGGAATATTAATATTGCTGAGTGCGGCGTTAAACAACAATCAATCAATGTGAACAATAGCCATAGCATAACATATGTTATATTTGGGATTACACTTTCTCAGTAAAATACAGATTCGGTTGAGTCTCATCAGGCATTCGAAGCCACACTCTCTGGCACCTCATCGAAAGCAAAGTCAGCATCTGACCCACTCGAGGATCAGCCAGTGCAGCTTCCACTTCCACATCGCTGACCTTTTGTACTGGCGCCTGACTCTTACTAAAACTAGAGTGTGGGTTCAACTACTGTAAACGTACTTATTTTCGCGTGGTGCAATTTTCGCGGAATTGACAGTTTAGACTACATCGCGCGGTCAATGAATGACAGGTTTATTCGCGGTGTATAAATTTTCGCGCTAAAATGTTTTGCGCGAAAAGCGCGAAAATAAAACCTGCGCGAAATGTAATACGTTTACAGTACTTTCTAAATGGCATATAACATTATTAAGTAATTAGTCCATTTATAATCCACGCCGACAGCATGCTCATAGCGCAGACAAGATATAATTTAGGAGTCACTTGTAAAACATAGAGAAAAGGTATGTCTTTAGGTTTGCTTTAAAACATGTAGGTCCAGCAATTAACATATGCCATAACATGTTATGTTAATGGCAATAACACAGATAAGTGTTCCCTTCTAATTGCACAGGGGCGGTGGGGTAGCCTAGTGGTTAAAGCGTTGGCTTGTCACGCCGAAGACCCGGGTTCGAATCCCCACATGGGTACAATCTGTGAAGCCCATTTCTAGTGTCCCCCGCCGTGATGTTGCTGGAATATTGCTAAAAGCGGTGTAAAACCCAACTCAGTCATGCAGTCAGACTAATTGCACAGGGCACAGAGCACAGGGCACAGAACACATTGCACAGAGCACAGGGAACAGAGCACAGGGTCCCTTCTGCTGTCTGTTGTCCCTCGTGTTTGTTATTAACAGACAAGACATTACATTACGCATAACCTGAATGACTTGGTCAACAAAACGGAAACATTCTCGACGCCAGATCTGTCGAATTCCCTGTCAGTCACCCAGGCTTTATCCATCAGTAGTAGTAGTAGTAGTAGTAGTAGTAGTAGTAGTAGTTCTTAATATACTTAGCACTAAGATAATCGTAACTCCCATGCTTTGACACAGACTTAGTGTACCCGTAGCGTTAAGGTCGCCATGTGCAACATTTGTACTATGTTAGACGCCAAGTTCCAGTTGGACCTTATCCTGTTCAAAGTGAAGAATTGAGGCATGCACGGCATCGGGAATGGCAGAGGAGTCAGATGCCAATAATAGTGAATGAGTTTAGGATTATGCCGCTTTTAGCAATATTCTAGAAATATCAATATACAGTAGAAATGGAGTCATTCGAACCCGGGTCTTCGGCGTGAAGAGCGAACGCTTTAACCACTAGGCTACCCACCGCCCCTGCTAATGATATGATGCTTGGTTGCCAGTATGAGGAGACTGGCAGATGCTATAAGTCCGAGGGATGCTACACCTGATACTGTGGTGGTCCATACAATCAGAACAACCATTGTTTATAAACTGTAGGCCAGTCAGATTTGTGGGTTGTCATGGTGACCATATTTTCCCGCACTGTTGATGTTCACGTTTTTGTGTAATCTTCTCAGATTGCAGTAATGTGTTACCATGTTTCAATTTAAGTTTTGTTTTGTTGAAATCAGAGTAAAATGTGCAGTTACCATTTTGGTTGTAATTTTGGTTTTCAAAGTATATGCACTAACATGTGTTTTCGTACGCATCTTAAAAAAGTGGGTTATTGCATGATTAATGCTCATGGATATATTTCATTATTGCCTTGAGCATGAAGCCATAATTCAATATCGTAATTTGTCATTTGTGGGTATAACTGCCACGGGGCCTGTAAGCAAAGAAAATAATTGTGTCACCATGAATGTTCAATTTCTATTAAATATTTTATGAACATAAACTTTCTGGAAACCAAAATCTCACAACTTATATAGGGCCTGTTCGATTATTGCGAAACTGGTTTTGGTTTCTGAAACTGGTTTCTCCTGTTATAAACGAGTGTCTAGTTTCGGATACATGGTTTCAAAGTGAAACTAGTTTCTAGTTTTATAAACGAGTGGATGGTTTCACCATTCGGTTTCAAAATCGATACAAACTAAATGTCTCAGCTATGATATACTAAGCAGCAAAAGAAACGTCAGTTTGGAATTTTCCTTCGCAGAAACGGATAACTGTAAACTCATTTAATATTTTGATTGTATATTTTTGACAATATCTCCAACTTTACCTGAGCAAAGACATTCCTTCCCAAACTCAGAATGGAACCCAGGAAATGGTCTCAAAAACGCAACCCTGATCTCGGAGATGGTACGGTGTTCTCCATGTTTTTCATGCAACTCATGCTGCACGTGCTGTTCACAAGGACCAGCCCTATAAAATGCACCCCCAAACCTGGTTGAAACATTCACATTACAACGTCAGCAGGATGCCCCTTCTCACCGTAGCTCAGAGGAACAAGGCGCTAAGAAGACTTGAAGATGGCCACACTGCACAAGCCGTTGCCAATCACTACCAGGTCAACGTTCAGACCATCTGACAGGCTGCAGCAACGTTTCCGGGCCACCAACACCACAAATGATCGCCCCCGTACTGGCAGACCAAGGGTGACCAAACGATGACAAGACCGCCATGTTGTGCGACAGTATGTACAGAAACCCTTCATGCAGGCATCCGAAACAGCACGCCAGACAGTGGGAACACACGGAAGACCAGTCAGTACTGAAACAGTACGCCGACGTCTTAACAGCGGGAACCTCCATTGCCGTAGACCTTACCGGGGACCTATCCTTACCCCTCGTCATCGGCGTGAACGTCTACAGTTTGCCCTACAACACCAAAACTGGCGATGGAGAACTGTTCTGTGGGTGAGAGTCGGTACTGCGTATCAACTGCAGATGGCAGAACAAGAATATGGTGACGACGTGGCCAGCGTTACTCAGACCAATGTGTTATGGAAAGAGACTCATGGTGAGGTGCAAGCATCATGGTATGGGGTGGAATAGGCCTGAACCAGTGAGTGGGTCCTGTGGTGTTCCGGAACCTTGGTCCAGGGAGATGAGGCGGCATCACAGCGGTGCGCTATGTACATCAGACCCAACGTCATACCCCATTTCGCACGTCACCGGAACAAGATTTTCCAGCATGATAACGCCCGGGCCCATACTGCCAGCCCTTAGTCCTGATTTAAACCCAGTTGAACATCTTTGGGATGAAATTCATAGGAGACTGAATCATGTCATACCAAGGCCGAACACAGCCGATTTATTGCGCCAGGCCTTTCTCAGAGTGTGGTTCAAGGTGCCAATGGCCTTCATCAATCGATTGGTGCACTCCATGCATAGACGCTGTGCTGCAGTTATTGCCGCTCGTGGTGGTCACACTATATACTGAAGTCAAGAGTCTGAATGAACTGCAAACGTTCACGTAATGTCTTGAAATTGTGCTGAGTTATTCATTGATGTGTCAAGATATTGTACACAAAAAATGTTTTTGATCCGCTTATTATGTCAATTTCTGTAATGATTTGACTACAGTGCCTCTCTAATTTGGAATTCGTACTGACGTTTGATTTTGCTGCTGAGTATATATGAGGAACGAATTGAATGACAGCATTGTCAAAGGTAATATTTTTTGGTCATTTTATCAGGGAATTAACAAATAATAAAGAGATGAGATGCTTTTGGAGGTAAATATTAGCGCATATGTAATTATACTGTTACAAGTAATTATATGTATACGAGTTACATAAAATAGTCATGTTCAATAGACTGGGGTTTTAAATAATATTTCTCCTAGTTCTCAGTTGATTTATATCATTATTTTTGTTACAGAAACTGTTGCTCTATTTTGCCACCAAGATCTTTTCCGCCATGTTTGTTGTGAGAGAACGCGAAACCGAAACTGCAAAACCTGCCTCGGAGATGGTTTCGAAGTTTCAGAACCCAGTTTTAGGTTTCGACATAAACGAGTGCACAGTTTTCCAGAAACCAAAACCGGTTTAGCATAATCGAATAGGCCGTTTATGATGCTGAAATGATATATAAAGGAAACGTATAGACAATATTTTATCTTCCCTTTCCTGGCAATATTCCAACAACGCCAGCCTTAGGTGTTTATATTTCATAACTTTTGAGCCACAATCGAGTATGCTCTTTTCACCAAAATTTAAGGAGCGTCATACGGCTCTTGCCGAGAAGTTCTTACAACATTCAAGGCCGTAGTTTTCAAAAAGTTTTATGGTAGACATGTAGGGGAAACTTCAAAATTTGATGCATCAGTGACACAAATGAATCTCGATGTAATTCCTTACTTTGACTTGTACCAGACGTTCCCGATTTTTTTTTTCAGGTGAACAGTTGACAATAGTTTGCTTATGTTTATGACGGGTGCCACCGGTGGGGCAGGATTCACTCATCTTTTCGCGAACACCTGGTATCATCCCTATTTGATAGTGATTCATAAACACATGCTCTGTCATCATATCTCATAGAGTCATTCACTGGATCGTCTTGTCAGTAGGGGTGGGTATTACAGAGAATTTTCATATTGCGATATATTGCGATGCGAAAGCATGTATTGCGATATGTATTGCAATATATTGCATGAAGTATTTTTAAACAAAAAACTGCTTGTAATCGAGTTACTTCTTGATGTATAGAGCAAAAACACAACAAAATCACTGGGCTTGATTAAGCTTTAATTACAACTTTTAATCATGATAAAATAAAAATGTGAAAAATATTTGGCACAAATGAAACAAGGACATAACCGAACATTTCCGAGTGTTACGAAGTTTTTCGAATGCAAGTCAAAATACCGGTTTTCGATCAGCGTATCGCAATACGTATCGTTTTCATGTGTGAACCGGTAAATACCGGTAAACCGGTTATATTGCGCAGCCCTACTGGTCAGACTCGATTGTTTCCAGACTGCGTCGTACAGCTGTAATACGAAAGTGACCCTTGAGGATCCGGGTTAGAATTGGTCTTCAGCCCATGTTTGTCGTAAGAGGCGACTAACGGGTTCGGATGGTTAGGCTCGGTGATTTGTTTGACACATGTCGTATCCCAATTGCACAGATTGATGCTCATGTTGTTGATCACTCGTTTGTCTGGTCCAGACTCAATTATCTACAAACCGGCGCCATATAGCTTGAATATTGCTGACCGCGGCGTTAGACACAACCAACCAACCTTACGAAAGTGGAAATGGTTTTGTCGTCTCCTATTGCACACACGTGATTTAAGCTGGTTTCGCCGAAACACATATAATCAATTCTCCACGACTTTTGTAACACGCCTGTAAAGTATTGGTGATGCTCAACACGAAAAATTAACCAGTGACAAGCGGGTACGGTTCGCCCAATCGTCCTTGGGGCTGATAGGGGCGGTGTGGTAGCCTAGTGGTTAAAGCGTTGGCTCGTCACGCCGAAGACCCGGGTTCGATTCCCCACATGGGTACAATGTGTGAAGCCCATTTCTGGTGTCCCCCGCCGTGATGTTGGTGTCCCCCGCTGGAATATTGCTAAAAGCGGTGTCCCCGCCGTGATGTTGCTGGAATATTGATAAAGCGGCGTAAAACCAAACTCAGTCAGTCAGTCCTTGGGGCTGGGATTCGCTGTTCAGAGTTGCCTCCCTTAGGCACGCCAGCCACCTTCGATTGTGGCTTCTGTTTCTGGTTTAGACGGCACCATGGGTTTTGACCCAAGTGGTCAACGTCTGGAGCCTGTATCCGCCAGTCTCTCCTTCTACATTAACCTCTTCATTTATTACTTTTGTTTTGTACTCACAGGAAGCATTTAAGACATAAGTCCGGGTGTTTTTACTAATCTGTGAAAACGAAACAGGCACTGTCTGGATGGTGTCACAATAGAAACATCCCACACTGAACTGTAGGTATAATGCATGGTGGCTGAGAAGGGACATCCCTTAATCGCCCTCAATGACGACCGCGATAAAGTAATGAATCGAGACGAGAAAGCGATATCCGATTATCGCTTTCTAGTTGTGTGCTACCGTATTTCCGTCTCGAGTTATCGCTTACACGATCTATCGTTTCCTTGTCTTGTGTTATCGCTTCTCAACTCGAGTTATCGCCTACACATTCTACTTCTTACTCGCCTCGTGTTATCGCTCTCTCGTTCTATCGCTTCCTTGTCTTGTGTTATCGCTTCTCGTCTCGATTTAACACTTACGGGTTCTCTCTCTTTCTCGTCTCGTGTTATCGCTCTCTCGTTCTATCGCTTCCTTTTCTTGTGTTATCGCTTTCTCGTCTTGTGATATCGCTTTCTAGCTTCGTGCTATACTTTCTCGCTTACACGTTCTATCTCTTTCTCGTCTCGTATTATCGGTCTCTCGTTCTGCGCTTCCTTGTCTTGTGTTATCTCTTCTCGTCTCGATTTATCGCGTACAAGTTCTATCTCTTTCTCGTCTCGTATTATCGCTCTCTCGTTCTGTCGCTTCCTTGTCTTTTGTTATCTCTTCTCGTCTCGATTTATCGCTTACACGTTCTATCTCTTTCTCGTCTCGTGTTATCGCTCTCTCGTTCTATCGCTTCCTTTTCTTGTGTAATCGCTTTCTCGTCTCGTGATATCGCTTTCTCGCGGCCGAAGTTTAAGGCGAGAAAGCGATGGCCCTAATCAGCCACCATAGCATACTAATATCGCTTTCTAGCTTCGTGCTATACGTAGAGGGTAATGTCCGAGTAACTCTCCATTCCTTAAAAATAATGGAGCCGAGGCCCCGGAGGGGCCGAGGCACATTATTTTTAAGGAATGGAGAGTTACGAGGATATTACCCTACTTAAATTACATTCGAAGTATTGGGAATATTTCTGTTATCAAAATTAAATGTCAAAATGACAAAATGAAGGTTTTATTTTGAAACTGGTACACATCGCTCCATTCCTGAAAAGTAATGGAGCGAACAGACAATGGAATGACGTCACAAATGTAATTTAATTTCTCGCTTACACGTTCTATCTCTTTCTCGTCTCGCATTATCGCTCTCTCGTTCTGTCGCTTCCTTATCTTGTGTTATCGCTTCTCGTCTCGATTTATCGCTTACAGGTTCTATCTCTTTTTCGTTCCATCGCTTCCTTGTCTTGTGTCATTGCTTTCTCGTCTCGTGTTATCGCTTCTCGTCTTGTTATCGCTTTCTCTTGTTATCCCTGTCTCGTCTCGTGCTATCCCTTTCTCGTCACTTGTTATCGCTTTCTCGTGTTATCCCTTTCGTTCTCGTGTTATCGCTTTCTCGTGCTATTGTATTCCCGTCTAGTGTTATCGCTTTTTCGCCTCGTGTTATCTCACGGCCGTAATTGAAGGCTAGAAAAAGCGCTGTTCCATCTCGGCCACTACACTAATATCGACTCGCCACTTCATAAAGATCAGCCGATGTAATCAATCATAAGTGACACGTGCACATCATGAGTGCTGCAATATGGTGCAGGTAATATCGAATCTGTGCCTTCGTTATACACCAGTCACGTGACAACCCCAGGGCGGGCTGACCTGCTCCATATAGATACTATCTTCTACATAGGACGTGCGGGGACAGAGTGGAAGGGATGCTTTGATGGGCTGTTTCCTTCCGCCTTGTCTCTCTGGGACGGGGCACACGTATGCTGAAGGGGTATCTCTCCTTCCTAGGGAGATAACATCAAATTGCTCGTATCCGTCTCAATGCATGGGAGCCAGCTGATACAAACATACAAAACAAATGTCGAATCTACTCCCCATGCTTATGTATTTTCTAATAATAATTGTGAATTTATAATGCGCCTTTTCCATGTACAAGGCACATGTTCAAAGCGCTACACAATCTGATTATTATTACCCCGGATAACCCACGCTGCCTGTGAGGTGGTAGAAGGTTATATCACATGACTTGACCACCGGGTACCCATTTTCTGCTGGGTGAACAAAAGCAAGTTTGAACAAGCTCACTTAACTATGGTGAGACCACATGTATTACATGTGCTTCGTTGTGGGTCAGGGCTGAAGTCCTAGAAACTCAGGAGTCAAGCTGCCAAAACGCGATCACCCATCCAAGGACTCTCCGGGCACAACGTTGCTAACTTCAGCTGATTTGTGACCTACGCTCTACGCACAGGACCACACACTACGATAGTTCATTGATGATTGTGATTGGTGTTATAGATGGTAATTATCAACGTTCAGCACCTGTTGTATTTGGGATTACACTTTCTCAGTAAAGTACAGATTCTAGTACTTTTAGGGCTTGACTCCGCTCCGGATTCCATCGTATACAATTGCGTAGGTCGATGGTCATGATGCTGATCACTGGATTGTCTGGTCCAGACTCGATTATTTACATACCGCCACCATATAGCTGGAATATTGCTGGGTGCGGCGTTACACAACGTCCGAGACAAGCCAAACCCATCCGGGATTCGACTCCACACTTTGAGAGTAAAGCACCTATAAGGCAGCTTATTGCCACCATACAAATCAGTAGCCTACCCAGTCTTCGCCTTCCCAAAATTATTTGTTCCTACCTAGTTTCCATTAGCGCGGTTAATGGACGCAGAGACCATAGACGTTAGTTATGAGTGGTTTGTATGTCCAGCCCAGACCTATTTACAGGGGCGGTGGGGTAGCCTAGTGGTTAAAGCGTTCGCTCGTCACGCCGAAGACCCGGGTTCGAATCCCCACATGGGTACAATGTGTGAAGCCCATTTCTGGTGCTCCCTGCCGTGATACTGCTGGAATATTGCTAAAGGCGGCTTAAAACAAAACTCACTCACTCACTTTTATTTACAGACCGCCGTGGTACGACCTGGCGTACTTCGTCGCAAAACAATGTTATCACCTAAACCCAGATTCGCATAGCGGTTGAAAATATGTCATCTTTGTATGCATGCCGTGTGTTATCTCCCGCCTATATCAACAGAGATGAATAAATATTGTAATTACCATTGTAATTCAAGTGCTATATTACACTGACAACGAACACCTGTGCAACATTGCATCAATACATGCAACCATTACCAGTATCAAACAGAAGCGCAACTCTCCACCTGACGTCATACAACAATGCGAGAATCCGGTATGTTTTGCCTTAAACCACGAGAACTAGCGACTCCGCCAAGTAAGAAGGAAGCTAGTTAAGTCGCTATGACTGGTGCGATCTTTACATAAATGGCAATTTAGGCCTTGTTTTAAGGTCCCTATGCAATACTGTCCGAGTTTTGTTGAACTGGTTTTTCTACCATCTTGTTTCCAGCCTGCATTGCACGTTGTTTCTCCACGTGAAAGAACCACGAGAACAGATTTGGTGCAAAATATCTTCAGAGGGAAGTAAGGTACGAATCAACATCTTGACAAGGGAGAAAATAGATACCATCTCGGATTAGTTAAATAATATGAATACATTGTGTAGCCTAGTGGTTAAAGCGTTTTTTGTCACGCCGAAGGCCCAGGTTCGATTTCCCACTGGGGCGCAATGTGTGAAGCCCATTTCTGGTGTCCCCCGCCGTGATATTGCTGGAATATTGCCCGGTACTGTAATGGTAGGGACATGACAATAAAGGATTGGCAATGTAATAAACAAGATAATCGTGGATGACAATATACGACACTCGTAAAGTTTTGTTTTGTTATCTATTTATATATTTTAACTGTTTGTTTTGTTTCTAAAGTTTGTTTTGCTTTTCTTCAACAACTGATAATGGACACTTATTTCTGCCCGACCCTGTCCTGGTATGCTAATGCGGTCAGGATATTGATAAAAGAGGATTGTTTTGTTTGTCTTAAGGTTTTGTTCAATTTGTTTTGGTCTTTTTTCTTCATTAACTGATAATGGGCACTTATTTCTGCCCGGTACTGTCCTGGTATGCTAATGCGGTCAGGGCACTGATAATAGAGGACTGTTTTGTTTGTCTTAAGGTTTGGTTTTGTTTTGGTCTTTTTTCTTCATTAACTGATAATGGGCACATATTTCTGCCCGGTACTGTCCTGGTATGCTAATGCGGCATTAGTGTGTGAGTGGGATATTTAGCCGATTGTTAAACATTCTTAAACCTCAAGGAAGGAAACTAACGTCATGGTGAAACAGCTGTTTTTTAGGCAAAAGGGTGGAAGTTAAATAGGATTTAATTGAGTCTGCATGTCAGGAAGCCCAGGAAGTGTGTGAGCGTTATTTACCCGTTTTAAACACTCTCCGGGCGCAGGTAAAGTCGAAGGAGGAACGTGTACTGAAACGTCGGTGTCCTGGACATTGTCGAGGGGTAAACTTCAATATATCCCTGTGAAATAAGTAACAAATTTCATCGTTGCCGCTGTCCGTTCTCTGTAGTGCCCGTTTCGAGTCAAAGATGTAATTAGAGCCTTCCTTGAAACAATGGACCTATTTATTTACGTCAGTGGTGAAACGAAGACATTGTCAACAGCAGTTAGGATAAAAATTAAATATTTGACTAGCAAATAGCATTACATCAACGGGGTTCGAATTACCAGTATCAAACTGGCCAGGACACAGTGCGTCTTAGAGTAGTCTCCCTTTCTTGGCTAAAATTAAATGTGCAAAATCTAAATGCGGTGAGGGGCGAGGGATTGGTTGCGAGTGGAGGGTGTTACCCATTTCACTGTCCTTAAAGGATATTATTTCAACTACCTATAGGTAATGCAGGAGCCTTTAGAGTGACAAATGTATATTTACACAGAAACTTTCTATGTTAGCCTACTGAGAGATTTTCAATGTCACCTTCAACGCATGACGGTGATTGCCACATTCATTTGCACACTTCATTGTTAGACACCTTCATCAGTGTTGTTATTGTCATGTTTGGCGTGGTTGTATTATTTTTTTTGTTATTGATGTTTTTGTTATGCTGTTTTGTGTGTAGATGCGCGTGTGGGTGGGGAGAGAGAGAGTAGGTGTGGGGGATGGGTGGAGGTTATCAACGCGTTCAGCTTTATCCAAGATGGTGCGAGCCGACGGATGTACTGTGTCGGACTTTAACGAGATCAGCACGTACGGACACATTTACTGAATCTGAGTTGACCATGTTTGTTTTATCCTCTCAATACAGAGTGTCAGGCAGGTAATAGACTGCCGTCATTGAATTCCAAGAATAATGTTACCTTATTTTACAATAGATATCTACAGAAAATAAAACAGATTCCAAAAAGGAGCCCGGAACAAGTCTAAACTTCCTAGGGCTGAGTCAAACTAGACTTGCCTAATCATTCTAGATTTGAGTTGAACTCCTTTTTGATATTTTCCCCAAGGTCCGACAGGCTAGACAGGTAACAGTATCATCTTGCTACGTCTTTTGGTGTTGAAAGACCCGGGATCGAACCACAGTCCTTCTGCTCTCCAGGTAAACGCTCTTTCCACTAGACCACAAAAGCTGTCTTCAAAACATGGAATGGCTGAAACTGTTATATTATATGGATCTGCTTATGTTGATGTAGGTTTGGGAATCGGCGAATCAGTCTTCTTACACCATAACGCAGAATTTAGATTACTTTGATACATTTCACATTGTAATTCGAGTTCAACGAGGTCATGTTCTTCGACTACATCAACGTCGGATTTTGACGATAAGTGATGCAGACATCTTTTTGTAGCTGTTATCTACAGCTGAGGCGGATATCAATATCCTTGTTCAAATACCTCATCCACCTGAACGGGCCTATTGCGCTGTGTACGAAATAAAATATCAACCACCCAATCGTTTGATCGGCACCCTTGCGAAGATAAAGCTCGCAGTTGGCGCACTTCCATCATCGGGTGTTTCCGTGGCCAATCGGAGCCGCCCCTGGCAGTCACCATAGCTCAGTAGTCAGAAATTGAGGAAAGTTTCAAAGCATTTATCTCAAACATGCTCGCCATTATGAGCTGAGCTGATACTGTCGGTAATATGTTTCCTCCTAGCTCATGCAACTTTCCTTTTAAAGTGTTTATCTATCCTGCTATCGGGTCTACTTAAATAAAAATGTTTGTCGACAAACACGGCATATCGGCGAGCACGTTTGGATGTTTTGTTGTGCAAAAGGCCATTTATTACACGCAAAAACAGCAGTAATGACCGTGTTGCTTTTAACAAGCACACCCGATAAACCTTATGATATATTCCAGCGCGACAAAAATGGAGTTGTTTTTTAATTTGACCTTCGAACAATTTGAGAATTGTGCTTATATAGAATCTACACGCAATGCAGGCGTTCATTAGAAAAATTACATGTTAACGAGTTAAGATTATGATGTGATTTTTGTAAAAAGAAATGCAGTTGTTCCACACTCCACAAAATAAATCAATGTTAGGTTACGTGCGGAATGCAGGTGGTGTTTGTGTGTTGGAGTCTGTTGCCGTTGCAGTAGCCGTCTTCTGTTGCGGAATCGGTGTAGCGCTCGTGTTTTAGCTTGTCGCCCAGCCCAGCCCCCAGCTTCAATTTCCCGTGTACAAGACTTTGTGTAGACTAAGGCTTAGTCTCTGAATATATATAATTTTGATAGTAACAAACAAGCCCATTTATATTGAAAAGGAGCCCTAGGGAGAGCAGAGATTCTGAACCTGGGGAAATCTAGACTTGCTTCATTTAGGGCTTTAGCACTGCAGAGAGAGCTTGGCAGTAGGGAAAATAATGTGGTTCAGGGACTGTGAGACAGACTAGACTTTGTGTTATGAACGTTCATATGAATTGTGGCACAAGTTGCCTCCCTTAGCAAAGTCAGGCTCCGCTGGGCGTGGATCTGAATCCCGGATTAGCCCTGATTATATACCTTTACCTGTTATCACCACATATATCCTCGTGTACATACATATCATCACGTTTTATTTTCAACCTAGTTCATCACGTTTTATTTTCAACCTAGTTCATCACGTCTTATTTTCAACCTCGTTCATCACGTTTTATTTTCAACCTAGTCCATCACGTCTTATTTTCAACCTAATCCATCACGTCTTATTTTCAACCTCGCTCATCACGTCTTATTTTCAACCTCGCTCATCACGTCTTATTTTCAACCTCGCTCATCACGTTTTAGTTTCAACCTCGCTCATCACGTCTTATTTTCAACCTAAATCACCAGGTGTTATTTTCAACTTTGATCATCACGTCTTATTTTCAACCTCAATCATCAGGTGTTATTATCAACCTTGTTCATCACGTCGTATTTTCAACCTCGCTCATCACGTCTTATTTTCAACCTAGTTCATCACGTCTTATTTTCAACCTCAATCATCACGTCTTATTTTCAACCTCAATCATCAGGTGTTATTATCAACCTCGATCATCACGTCTTATTTTCAACCTCGTTCATCACGTCGTATTTTCTACCATCCTTAAGGGGACGCAATTATTCAGAAATACTTAGTATACTAAACCATGTCGGGGCAGATACATTCAGACGGGGTCTACATTCTTTCACAACTACCCAATCGATTCCCATGTCATACTCCACGTTAAACCCACATGAAACACTTTCAAGACAGGACATACAACAAATGCTTAAAGTATGCATTCTAAATCCTCAAGTTCACATAGAGAAATGTATCTTTCTATACAAGGGGCGTGGTGATAGGACGCCCATCTCCCATGACCTCAGGCGCTTCCTCCCACGATAAACATACCCCACGGTTGTCTAGCAGGTTGGTGTATGTCCAAGCCGCTTGTCTCCACGTGTGTATAGGTGTGGAGGCCGGGTGGAAGTTGTCGGACTTATACAGAGGTATTTATCAGGAAATCAATGTGACAATCGCTGTCACTGGATGAATACCTGGTGACCCACTCCTGACACTTAGAGATACACCTGACCTGACTGTAGGTAACGGATGCTATGTGGCAACCAGTGTCGTGAGTTGAATGGGACAACCACTTTACCTTGATGAACGTTGCAATCTGTCATGTGGTGGAATATTGCGGAGTGCGGCGTAAGACTAAAGTCACTCACACACTCTTTCAGTAACTATACGTAATGAATGTGGCAGCCATTGTCATGCGGTGAATGTGGCAATCACTATACCGAACTTGTGGCAGCCATGACATGCGGTGAATGTGGCAATCACTATGCTAAACTTGTGGCAGCCATGATATGCAGTGAATGTGGAATCACTATACCGAACTTGTGGTAGCCATGACATGCAGTGAATGTGGCAATCACTATACTAAACTTGTGGCAGCCATGACATGCGGTGAATGTGGCAATCACTATACCGAACTTGTGGCAGCCATGACATGCGGTGAATGTGGCAATCACTATACCGAACTTGTGGCAGCCATGACATGCGGTGAATGTGGAATCACTATACCGAACTTGTGGCAGCCATGACATGCGGTGAATGTGGCAATCACTATACCGAACTTGTGGCAGCCATGACATGCGGTGAATGTGGCAATCACTATACCGAACTTGTGGCAGCCATGACATGCGGTGAATGTGGCAATCACTATACCGAACTTGTGGCAGCCATGACATGCGGTGAATGTGGCAATCACTATACCGAACTTGTGGCAGCCATGACATGCGGTGAATGTGGCAATCACTATACCGAACTTGTGGCAGCCATGACATGCGGTGAATGTGGCAATCACTATACCGAACTTGTGGCAGCCATGACATGCGGTGAATGTGGCAATCACTATACTAAACTTGTGGCAGCCATGACATGCGGTGAATGTGGCAATCACTATACTAAACTTGTGGCAGCCATGACATGCGGTGAATGTGGCAATCACTATACCGAACTTGTGGCAGCCATGACATGCGGTGAATGTGGCAATCACTATACCGAACTTGTGGCAGCCATGACATGCGGTGAATGTGGCAATCACTATGGCAACTTGTGGCACCATGACATGCGGTGAATGTGGCAATCACTATACGAACTTGTGGCAGCCATGACATGCGGTGAATGTGGCAATCACTATACTAAACTTGTGGCAGCCATGACATGCGGTGAATGTGGCAATCACTATATACCATGAACAGTTGGTGGCATACCATGACATGCGGTGAATGTGGCAATCACTATACTAAACTTGTGGCAGCCATGACATGCGGTGAATGTGGCAATCACTATACTAAACTTGTGGCAGCCATGACATGCGGTGAATGTGGCAATCACTATACTAAACTTGTGGCAACCATGACATGCGGTGAATGTGGCAATCACTATACTAAACTTGTGGCAGCCATGACATGACGCAGTGAATGTGGCAATCACTATACCGAACTTGTGGCAGCCATGACATGCGGTGAATGTGGCAATCACTATACTAAACTTGTGGCAGCCATGACATGCGGTGAATGTGGCAATCACTATACTAAACTTGTGGCAGCCATGACATGCGGTGAATGTGGCAATCACTATACCGAACTTGTGGCAACCATGACATGCGGTGAATGTGGCAATCACTATACCGAACTTGTGGCAGCCATGACATGCGGTGAATGTGGCAATCACTATACTAAACTTGTGGCAGCCATGACATGCGGTGAATGTGGCAATCACTATACTAAACTTGTGGCAACCATGACATGCGGTGAATGTGGCAATCACTATACCGAACTTGTGGCAGCCATGACATGCGGTGAATGTGGCAATCACTATACTAAACTTGTGGCAGCCATGACATGCGGTGAATGTGGCAATCACTATACCGAACTTGTGGCAGCCATGACATGCGGTGAATGTGGCAATCACTATACTAAACTTGTGGCAGCCATGACATGCGGTGAATGTGGCAATCACTATACTAAACTTGTGGCAACCATGACATGCGGTGAATGTGGCAATCACTATACTAAACTTGTGGCAGCCATGACATGCGGTGAATGTGGCAATCACTATACTAAACTTGTGGCAGCCATGACATGCGGTGAATGTGGCAATCACTATACCGAACTTGTGGCAGCCATGACATGCGGTGAATGTGGCAATCACTATACTAAACTTGTGGCAGCCATGACATGCGGTGAATGTGGCAATCACTATACCTAAACTTGTGGCGAAGCCATGACATGCGGTGAATGTGGCAAATCACTATACCGAACTTGTGGCAGCCATGACATGCGGTGAATGTGGCAATCACTATACCGAACTTGTGGCAGCCATGACATGCGGTGAATGTGGCAATCACTATATACCGAACTTGTGGCAGCCATGACATGCGGTGAATGTGGCAATCACTATACCGAACTTGTGGCAGCCATGACATGCGGTGAATGTGGCAATCACTATACCGAACTTGTGGCAGCCATGACATGCGGTGAATGTGGCAATCACTATACCGAACTTTGGCATGCCATGACATGCGGTGAATGTGGCAATCACTATACCGAACTTGTGGCAGCCATGACATGCGGTGAATGTGGCAATCACTATACCGAACTTGTGGCAGCCATGACATGCGGTGAATGTGGCAATCACTATACTAAACTTGTGGCAGCCATGACATGCGGTGAATGTGGCAATCACTATACTAAACTTGTGGCAGCCATGACATGCGGTGAATGTGGCAATCACTATACCGAACTTGTGGCAGCCATGACATGCGGTGAATGTGGAATCACTATACCGAACTTGTGGCAGCCATGACATGCGGTGAATGTGGCAATCACTATACTAAACTTGTGGCAGCCATGACATGCGGTGAATGTTTGGTTGGTTGGTTGGGTAGCCTAGGGGTTAAGGCGTTCGCTCGTCACGCCCAAAACCCGGGTTCTATTCCCCAATGTGTTAAGTCCATTTCTGGTGTCCCCCGCCGTGATATTGCTGGAATATGGTTAAAAGCGGCGTAAAACTAAACTCACTCACTCACTCACTCACGTTATGCGGTATTCTGCACAACAATGCTGTTACTGTAATTACGAGCAAATCCTTTCGAAATTATTTTTAGAAAGGACATAAATGAAAACAATTATGACGATTCCAACTATTCCGTGTGGGTAAAGTTGGACTGGAGTTGACGGGGTTTCGAGCGAACACCACTGTCGCTCCTTGTTTATCCTTTCCACATTTAGGTGTGCGCGGTATGGTAGGCACGCCACCATATTTGTTTATGCTTTTAAGGAGTTACACTGAAATATTATGGGCCATGTTTATCTCACCTCGTGCTAGAAGTACGTGTCAAGGGGGAAGGCATGTTCTGTCCACGCAAGCCCTCAACAGGTATAACAGCAACGGGAGTTAATGAGGCTGTTTCATGACCTGTGAAAAATAACCCACACGATGTGAGTTTTGTTTTGAACGTAGTTTGAGTTTTGTGGCCATGTTTAGTTCAAGGTAGGGTTACCTGGAATAGATGGTTGGAATAGAACCTGATTGTACTAAACATGTCTACAAAACTCAACTGCGTTCAAAACAAAACCCGGTTAGCACGCATTACAAGAGAGGGCACTACCCACAGAGCTATCCTGCTTAACCCTAACGGTTACCCACATACAATGCAGGCAGCATGCCTACAGCAGTGACAGAGTTACGATATGTACAACGTATAGGGCTACTGTGTGTCGACATATAATCCCAAATCCTTAATACAGCACATGTTAGAGTTGAGAATCCTGTTCGTCCACTCGTGTAGAGTGTCTTCGTGAACTTCATTATTACGACTAAAATCAATGGTAGTTGTTAGCCGTCTTACGCCTCACAGTCAGCTTGGGTTGTATGATCCCCAGGGAGTTGAGAATGAATATCGAGTGCACACTGGGTATATAGTGTTAGAGCTCTGAGCATGCAGCTTATGTATGGTAGCTAATGCAATACAAGTACTTCTACCTTTTACTATAATAAGGGGGCGGTGGGGTAGCTTAGTGGTTAAAGCGTTCGCTCGTCACGCTGAGTCCCGGGTTCGATTCCCCACATGGGTACAATGTTTGAAGCCCATTTCTGGTGTCCCGCGCCGTGACATTGCTGGAATATTGCTAAAAAGCGGCGTAAAACCATACTCACTCACTCACTATACGGAATATGATCTCAAAATATGTAGCAAGTTGTATGGAAATAATATTGCAACCATTTCATCATTTAAGTGGGGGACCTCCGGGGTGGTGGGGTAGCCTAATGGTTAAAGCGTCCGCTCGTCACGCTGAAGACCCGGGTTCGATTCCCCACATGGGTACAATGTTTGAAGCCCATTTCTGGTGTCCCCCGCCGTGATATTGCTGGAATATTGCTACAAGCGGCGTAAAACTTGACTCACTCACTCACTGACTCACTCACTAACTCTTTTAAGTGGGAACCTGATTTAAAACTCGTGTTTGTTAAGTTGTATTGGCGACAGATGGTTTGGCGTCCTTCGTGTTTAACACACGATTTATTTCCTCAAAGAGTAAACCCAGTCTCTCCAACGGTTTCCAGGTAACGGCCGTATTGAGTAGCGTCAGGCAGGACAGTTTCTTTTGCACCATGACCCACACGATTGTAACTTTCCGGTCAAAGAGTGGTGAATTCATTACCAATCCTTATTTGGTCATTGTGAACTGGCATGTATTTAGTAAATGAGTTTGTTTGTTGCTTAACACCGCACTCAGTATTATTCTCTTTATATGGCCACATGCTAAGGGCCGAAACGTACAAAAGTATTACACGTAACAGTGACTCCTTAAAGTCCTAGCCTAATGGTTAAAGCGTTTGCTCGTCACGCCGAAGGCCCGGGTTCAATTTCCCACATGGATGTGCGTGGAGAATATTTCTCTACCTAACTGTAAGATACCAGATGTCACACTTTGCATGGTATGCACGTGCAGCATTCACACGATTCTATGTGAATACTTTCTGCTTCACACAGATCGTGTATCGAGGTAACTCACTTGGCAGACCCATAATTTCCTCTTCCGGTAAAACACTTGACATAACGCTGTCATGCATAAAAAGAAAGTATTAGTATGTGATATACCGAATATGAAACAAAAAGCTGACTTTCAATATCCGCCTAGAATTTCCGCCACGTAGCACACCGAGGTTTTTCTTTAAATCAGTTACCGGGTTAGAATTGAGTGAGTGAGTGAGTTTAGTTTTACGCCGCACTCGGCAGACACTTACGACAGTCGTAGCGCTACGATCGCTTTGTGAAACGGAGCCTTGGACATTCGTTACAAGTGAGTGAGCTTAGTTTTTACGCCGCTTTTAGCAATATTTCCAGCAATATCACCACGGGGGATTCCAGAAATGGGCTTCACACGTTGGGGAATCGAGCCCATATGGGGAATCGAACCCAGGTCTTCGGTGTAACGAGCGAACGCCTTCACCACTAGGCGACCCCACCGCCCCTCGTTACAAGTAATGTAGTTAGCGAAGCTACAGCAAAAACAATATAATGACGTCATAGCAAAATTATTTTTTAAGTTGGTGTCTCAGGCAAGCTTTCACGTCTGTTGTACAAAGTATATTGTCATGGTATCAGTGCTTTTCAACAGTTGAATGTATTTGGTAGAGTCCTGTGTTCATTGTTGTCAAAAAATTGGAAAATAACAAATCATATCGACTTCGTGTTGGAATCAAGGAAGTAACCTTAAACCTAAGTACAAAGTGATATTTTGTATTTTATTGATACTTTTGTATTCATATGGACCATGTACGACCATTTATATCAGCATTTTATTAAATCCAAGATGGAAAAAAGAAATTTGCAGACATAAATATGACAAGTGTGATAAAAAATTAACACGGCTGTAAGCTGTCGCCGAAACGCTGCCAAAATAATATCCCAAACACAAATATGATACCTATATAGCATCATCGAATAACCATTTCTTGCTTGTATCAGATTGAGGCGAAAACAAAAATGGTGGTGAACTTCCTCTTGCTCAGGTGAAGATCCTGGTTAGAATTGATCTTCAGTAACCATGCTTGTCGTAAGAGACGACTAAGAGGATCGGACGGTCAGGCTCGCTGACTTGGTTGACACATGTCATCGTATCCTAATTGCGTAGATCGATGCTCTTGTTGTTGATCACTGGATTGTCTGGTCCAGACTCGATTATTAACAGACCGCCGTAATACAGATGGAATATTGCTGAGTGCGGCGTAAAACAAACAAAACTTTCTCTTACCTGATAGGTTACATAACCTGTGCGCATGTCCGGAAGGTGGAAGTTGCTCGAGGTCTTCAGATAAAGAAGAGTTAGTTGAAGCGGAGATTTACAATAAAACTTACTGAAACCGGACGGGACCGTTTCGTGTGAATTTGGATTGACAAATTTCCGTATTGTAATTGAATAATAGTTATTTTATTACTAATAGAACATTTGAGATGGGTAAATCACGCAAATCCCTTACATATTTAAACAAATACACACACACACACACACACACACACACACACACATGCTCTGTATTCGTCCAGTAGGTAGGGTGTCGGACAAACAGGTGACCGTTTATACATATTTTTAAAGTGTTTATTGATTTCATTGAGTGCTTCCCCCAAACATATGTGTAAAAAAGTTAGGGTTGAGTTGTGTTGTGTTGTTGAGTTGAGTTGAGTTGGGCTTTACGTCACATCGGCATTATTCCAGTGACGAGAGTAAGTCTGAATTAATACACATTTTCAGTACAAGTTGAGTTGAGTTGAGCTATCCGCTATTTTGTTCAGTATACTTGCTGCATATAGATTTGCTTATCTAACGTTAATACAAGTAGTAACAGTATATATTACTCGGATGTTCAAACAGTCGTGATATACATTGGGTGATGGTGTTTTCCTCTGCTGCACAGAGGGCTCCTGTTTAGTGAGTGTATGGCTTTCTGAGTGGACAATACAGACGGAGTCCATGTCAACACTGCCTGCTGGGTGGGTGTAAGCGGTGGTGTTGACGGCGACGTCGGGATGTAGCCCATTGACATCCATGGATTCTATGTACACATCGTCGTAAAACACCATGAGGCCTAGTTTTCATTAAAAAACTGTGTTCGATCCATACCAGTACATGCCAGTGTTTCTGGTCCACATACCAGTACATGCAGTGTTTTAGAAGGAACATGGCTCCACACTGAGGTACATGCAGTGTTTTTCATCCAAAGCGGATGTGTTTTAGAAGGAGGCTTGGCTCCACACTGCAGTACATACCGTGTTTTGGAAATAGATGGCTCCACACTCCAGTACATGCAGTGTTTTAGAGGGAGGCTTGGCTCCACACTCCAGGTACATGCAGTGTTTTAGAGGGAGGCTTGGCTCCACACTCAAGTACATGCAGTGTTTTAGAGGGAGACTTGGCTCCACACTCAGGTACATGCAGTGTTTTAGAGGGAGGCTTGGCTCCACGCTCAGGTACATGCACTGTTTTAGAGGGAGGCTTGGCTCCACGCTCAGGTACATGCCGTGTTTTAGAAGGAGGCTTGGCTCCACACTCCAGTACATGCAGTGTTTTAGAGGGAGGCTTGGCTCCACACTCAGGTACATGCCGTGTGTTAGAAGGAGGCTTGGCTCCACGCTCCAGCGGATGCCATGTTTTAGATGGAGACTTGGATCCACACTCCAGTACATGCCTTTTTTAGAAGGAGGCATGGTTCCAATCTCCAACGGATGCCATTCTTTAGAGGGAGGCTTGGCTCCACACTCAGGTACATGCCGTGTTTTAGAAGGAAACATGGCTCCACACTCCAGCGGATGCCATTCTTTAGAGGGAGACTTGGCTCCACATTCCAGTACATGCCTTTTTTAGAAGGAGACATGGTTCCACACTCCAACGGATGCCATTCTTTAGAGGGAGACTTGGCTCCACATTCCAGTACATGCCTTGTTTTAGAGGGAGACTTGGCTCCACACTGACATACCGAGTATAGTAGTATAGTACATGCCGTTTTTAGAGGGAGGCTTGGCTCCACACTCAGGTACATGCAGTGTTTAAGAGACAGATTGGACGCCGTTTCACGCGAATTCAAGACGTAGACTTGTCTCGGCATTAGGGTAAATGATTTAGTGAGGAAGTTGTGGCTTTAACCCTTTACCTAGACGTTTACTGGACGACAATATCATTAATTATTGTGGCTTTAACCCTTTACCTAGACGTTTACTGGACGACAATATCGTTAATTATTGTGGCTTTAACCCTTTACCTAGACGTTTACTGGACGACAATATCATTAATTATTGTGGCTTTAACCCTTTAACCTAGACGTTTACTGGACGACAATATCATTAATTATTGTGGCTTTAACCCTTTACCTAGACGTTTACTGGACGACAATATCATTAATTATTCATTCTCTATTTCAATTACCAGTTTCTCTTCTATTCATATATTCACTGGTTTCAATATGCACATATATTTTCCTGTTACTATAAATAAATTCATACATATTCATTAATTCCTCAGATTTCTTTCTTCTCGTCTTTTGAAGCACGTTGAATTGCATCACTCTGACATGTTTTCATAACTGAAATTCCCGAGTGTCTTGGAATCAAAACCGCTGGCTTTGACAGAGACACGAACAAATCGGACTACAAGTTCAAACCACAATCCGCCCCCTACGTTGCCCGATTCCTCATACCTCACTCCAGTCACGTTCAGTTGTCGCGGCTTTCCCGGGTTTGCAGTTGTACGTGACGGAACTGAGATGCACTCCGAGGAATCCTATATTCTAAATATAGTTCTGGGGGTATTAGTGGTTCAAGCAGCTTCGCCCGAATAATACATAACACGCTGAAGTAGAGGGCTGACATCTCCCCCATACTGTGTCATACTGATGTTGTCTTCATGTGTAGAAAAAGAAATATACAGATCTAGGGCTTTAAATGAGACATATGAGTCATGTTTATGACGTCATTCTTAGTGACGTCACTTGAGATAATATATTCAAGTCTGTTTTTATGGATAGAGGTAATGAATAATTTGAAAAGGTTGGATACCGGTAAATATGGGTGTTGTTATCCATTTGCGACATCCTTGTCAGGTAAAATGGGATTTAATGTTGCGCACAAGATTATTGCACCTGTGCATCAAATGGCGGTGGGGTAGCCTAGTGGTTAAAGCGTTCGCTTATAGACAGAAAATTGAAAGATCATTTTAGCACTAAATAATAAAAGAATTTGTCCCTTTGACGTCATAATTAAAAACATAGCACGGATATCGAGTCTGGACCAGACAAACAGGTGACTGAAAACATGAGCAACCATCCACGCCATGAGGTCACGATGACCCTGACCACCCGATCCCCCAACAAGCACGAGTAGATACTCAATACTTGGTTTCATCCAGTCTCCCGTACATGGTTTAAAGGACATGCAACAGTGCAAAGGAATATTACGAATTAACTAGTCGTGATGCATCTCTGCAATCGATCATTCAAAAAAGACTAACCCATAAAAACTGCCACCGATAAGCGTGATTCATTATGAAGGTGTCAGTGAGATTAATAACCCAGAAAAAGCTGTTACAAAAATACAGAATATATCCATCATCTTTGGCCACGTGTAACGCTGAGAAAAATGAAATATAACGTTGAGATGTCTTACGAGTTTACTCATTAGTGAAGATAATGACAGTGTAACCAATGCTCACAATGCATTAGTTCCATCGGTCGGGTAGCCCAGTGGTTAATGCGTTCGCTCGTCACAGCAAAGACCGGGTTCGAATCCCTACATGTACAATATGTTCATTTCTTGCGTCCCCCGCTGTAATATTGCTGGATTATTGCTAAAAGCGGCGTAAAACCACACTCACTCTCTATTTCCTGCTTTTCTTCGTTACATTACGCTTCGGTCAGCAACATTCCCATGCTAACACTGCCAGTTACTTTTGTTATTAGTAACGCAGCATGCATGCATGCATTCTCCCTTTCCTGGATTTTGAGTTGATATATCATTCTTGAAGTAATGTTGACACCATTCTTGAAGTAATGTTGACACCATTCTTGAAGTAATGTTGACACCATTCTTGATGTAAAGCATACACCATTCTTGACGTAAAACATTTACCATTCTTGAAGTAAAGCATACACCATTCTTGAAGTAAAGCATACACAATTCTTGAAGTAAAGCATACACCATTCTTGATGTAAAGCATTCACCATTCTTGATGTAAAGCATTCACCATTCTTGATGTAAAGCATACACCATTCTTGATGTAAAGCATTCACCATTCTTGAAGTAAAGCATACACCTTTCTTGAAGTAATGTTGACACCATTCTTGAAGTAATGTTGACGCCATTCTTGAAGTAAAGCATACACCATTCTTGAAGTAAAGCATACACAATTCTTGAAGTAAAGCATACACCATTCTTGATGTAAAGCATTCACCATTCTTGAAGTAAAGCATACACCATTCTTGAAGTAAAGCATACACCATTCTTGAACTAATGTTTACACCATTCTTGAAATAAAGCATACACCATTCTTGAAGTAATGTTTACACCATTCTTGAAGTAAAGCATACACCATTCTTGAAGTAATGTTTACACCATTCTTGAAGTAAAGCATACACCTTTCTTGAAGTAATGTTTACACCATTCTTGATGTAAAGCATACACCATTCTTGATGTAAAGTATACACCATTCTTGATGAAAAGCATACATCATTCTTGATGTAAAGCATACACCATTCTTGAAGTAAAGCATAAACCATTCTTGAAGTAATGTTTACACCATTCTTGATGTAAAGCATACACCATTCTTGATGTAAAGCATACACCATTCTTGATGTAAAACATACACCATTCTTGATGTAAAGCATACACCATTCTTACACCATTCTTGATGTAAAACATACACCATTCTTGATGTAAAGCATACACCATTCTTGATGTAAAGCATACACCATTCTTGAGTAAAGCATACACCATTCTTGATGTAAAGCATACACCATTCTTGATGTAAAGCATACACCATTCTTGATGTAAAGCATACACCATTCTTGATGTAAAGCATACACCATTCTTGATGTAAAGCATACACCATTCTTGAAGTAAAGCATACACCATTGTTGACGTAAACTATACACCATTTTTTAAAGTAAAGTTGACACCATTTTTAAAGTAAAGTTGACACCTCTTCTGACGACCCCATTGTCAACACCATTGTTGACGAAACCTGGACACCATTATTGACCAAAGGTAGAATCAATTGTTGACGGAGGTAGACACCATTGTTGACGTAAATGAGATTCCACGGTTGTTGTACAGTAATCGCCCATGATGTCGTAAAGTAGATGCCATTGTTGTCTTTGTAAAACGCCATCGTTGACGGAAGAAGACACCACCGTTGTTGGTACAGACACCGTCTTTGACGGAAAAAGACACCACCGTTGTTGGTACAGACACCATTGTTTACGGAAGAAGATACCACCACTGTTGGTACAGACACCATTTTTGACGTAAAGTAGTCGCCAGTGGTGTCATGATGCCCCTGCAAATCTTCTTCATCTTGTAGCTCCTACACTACATCCCTGCTTCGTCCTGTTCGACACCTTCTCTCATGCTCTGGTTTTCTCTATCCTGCCCCCAATCTAGCCTCCCTTACACTATATCCCTCTCTTTTCTGCCTACAACAGCTCTATGTCTCCGTGAAGCGGTGGGGTAGCCTAGTGGTTAAAACGGTCGCTCGTCATTCCGAAAACCCAGGTTCGATTCCCCACATGGGTACAATGTGTGAAGCCCATTTCTGGTGTCCCCGCCGTGATATTGCTGGAATATTGCTATAAGCAGCGTAAAACTACACTCACTAACTCTATATCTCTGTCTTTTCATACAATGATAAGGACATTGCATAATAATAACAATACAGTAGATTCGTTATGCGCCAAAACTCCAGGCACTTTGTGTCTGCTCATGGCGCTACACAAAATTAACATACAATGCAGTAGAGGTGCTATATTTTCACTGGTATATCAATCTTTGTAGAACTTTTGGAAGAGATGAGTCTTTATGCAGCTTTTAAAGATTGTCAATGATTGGGATTTCTTCATTCCCAAGGGAAGATCGTTCCACAGAGTTGGGGCCATGTAAGCAAATGATCTCTGTCCATACCTTTTGAGGCGGGATTTGGGTCCTTTAAGAAGTAACTGATCAGCAGATCTTAGTGTCCGAGAAGGTTCATATTTCTCAATCAATTCTGTCAGATAGACAGGAGCTGTTTGATTGACACATTTATATGTCAGTGTGAGAACCTTGTATTGGACTCGAGCTTGGACTGGGAGCCAGTGTAGGGAAGTTAGCACTGGTGTTATATGTGCACACTTCCTCGTTCGGGTCACGATCCGTGCTGCAGTGATTTGGACCCGGTGGAGTTTCGCAAACTGTTCCTGGGTTATATTTCCCAACAATCTATTTGCATAATCAAGTCTTGTCAATACAAGTGTTCGTGCTAGCATATGCGCCATATCAGTAGTGAGAAGATCTCTAATGGAACCAATATTCCTTAGATGAAAATAGCAAGAGTGACAGATTTTAGATATGTGATCATCCATTGATAGAATGTTGTCTAAAACCACACCAAGATTCTTGACACATTCGAAACTGTAATCTCAGAGTCTCCTACTCGAACAGTCTTCACACCAGCAGCAAACCGTTTAGGCAGAGTTCCTGCAAGAAGAGCCTCCGTTTTGCTGTCATTTAGTTTCAGCTTGTGCATAGTCATCCAGGACTTGATGCTATCAGTGCACACTTCCAGTTCAGTCACTGAGTGGCATGCATTTTGGGGGTAGAAAACTTTAAGTAACTGTGTATCATTTGCATACATATGATGATTTACACTTGAGGTTGAAACAGATTTGCTCAGATCAGAAGTATACAGTGTGAATAGGATGGGCTCAAGGACAGATCCTTGGGGAACACCATACTTTAAGATGGCAGTTTCAGAATTTGAGTCACCGATACAAACTGACTGGACTCGACCAGAAAGGTATGACATAAACCATTTCAGTACAGTTCCATCAATACCTATCGACTCCCTCAGTGTTGCTGAGAGTTGTTCATGATCGATGGTATCAAATGCCGCCGAGAGATCTAACAATACCAACAAGCCAACACACCCACCATCCACAGATGTCAACAAATCATTCATAATGCGAAGCAGCGCTGTTTCAGTACTGTGTTCTGGCCTATATGATTCTTATCCAGTAAGCCAAATCTGTCAAGATGTAAGGAGAGTCTACACTTCACAGCCTTTTCAAGCACTTTTGAAAGGAATGATAGGTTAGACACAGGACGGTAGTTACTGAGGATCGACACGTCTAAGTCCTGTTTCTTTAGAAGAGGTTTGACCACTGCCTCTTTGAGATTAACAGGAACTATTCCTGTTGATAGACTCTTATTGACAATCCTTGTGATCACTGGAATAAGGACATCAATGTATTCAAGTAGAATCTTTGTCGGCATAGGGTCAAGATCACATGTTGTGGATTTGCTTTCTTTTATCAAAGTAAGAATTTCGCCCTCAGAGAACTCGGTGAAGCAATTCATAGGAACTCCACAAAACGCAGCAGAATCAAAAGCTGTGTCTTCTCCAGAGCATGTGTTGTCCAAGTCACCACGTATTTTCTCTATTTTAGAGACAAAATAGGAGTTGAAATCATTTGCAAGATTTCTATCACAGGTGCGAGGAGGCAAAACAGTTTTCTTTTCTTTTCCCATAAGTGATGAAACAAATTGGTGTAAGGTCTTGGGATTGTTAGTACAATTCACAATTTTGGATTGGCAATATTTTGATTTTGATTTCCGAATTACCATGGTCACTTCATTTCTAGCTCTTTTGTATATCTGTCTATGGACTTCCAATCTTGTTTTTCTCCACTGTCGCTCAGCTATTCGGCGTTGCTGTTTAGCTTTGAGAACATTTTCACAATACCAGGGAGACGACTTTGGCTGGTTCCGTTTCTTCACAACAACAGGAGCGTGTTTGTTGAAAAGATTAGAAAGGGTTTCGTTAAACGAATGAGTAAGATCCTCTAGGTCATCGGGAGGCGTTTGGACAAGTGAAGAGTTCATCAAGACTTCTCTAAATAGTTCTGAATTTATATTTTTCAGATTCCGACATGTCATCTCAACTCGTTGAGGCGGTGGGCTAGTCAGAGACATTCTGAAGACAATAAAGAAATGGTCAGACATTTTTCTGTCTTCTACCATCACTTCAGTTACGACATCACAAGGACTTATTGTCAATAGTATGTCCATTTCTATGAGTTTATTCATTCACATGAACTAGATTATGGCTATCAAGCAGCTTGAGATACCTCTTCACCTCAGGATTGCCACTGTTATCATGATGAACATTAAAATCACCTAGAATGAGAAGATTCTTCTACTATTAGCCATCTGTGAGGCCATGATGTCGACTGGAGGGGATGATGGTTCTTTTGCCACTGCAAAAATGCAGGTCAATACGGGAGAAGAGCTTCGCAGATGATCCAGTATCAGGAAGACCTTCAACTGCCATCACTAATTAAAATGTAGATATGATTATGATACGATTATGTGCAGTCATCTCTCAAAGAAAACTTGTGAACATTCTGAGGGGGAATTGGGCTTTACAAACGTTTCAGAACGCTGGGTTAATTACCTGTCTCCCTGACCCTGGAGAATAAATTAAATAGAAATCCTACTCAAGACTAGAATAATTTGGCAAGTGTTGGCTCCGTCTGGATTTGCTTTGAAGATAATGTCTGAATATTTTTATTAATATAATATATATCGTTAAGCTTTGTATCTTCTCTCTTTACTGGTGAGTGGCGTTGTACCATGCATCCAGTCCTTGTTATTCATGTTTTGGGTTTTTTGTAAAGCGCTATTAAATATGTCTGTCTGTGACATTGTCGCGCTGTCAGTCAGGCTTTACTAACGAGGAAAGATCCAAACTTATGACAACGCCGTGGTGGTGGACTGTGTGGTTGCCTCATGTCGCGCTGGCGTGGAGTCGTGATGCATCAAGCAGTGTTTATCACGGTCTATGACCCATTAGTCATATTTGCCAGTAGACTACACTGTGTTGCCAGGAATGAACAGGTCTTTGTTTATAATTTAATCTATCGAGTTATTATCAGTTTTAGTCAATGTTTACAGTTAGAGTTGTAAAGTCTGTGTGGTTGTGTTGTTTTCGTTGCTGCTGCCGACTGCTGATATAAATCTGAAGGTTAAGGTTTCATATATTCCATGCACCATACGTGTATATTTCATATATTCCATGCACCATACGTGTATATTTCATATATCCCATGCACCATACGTGTATATTACATATATTCCATGCACCATACGTGTATATTATATATATTCCATGCACCATACGTATTTTCATATATTCCATACACCATACGTGTATATTACATATATTCCATGCACCATACGTGTATATTACATATACTCCAGACACCATACGTGTACATAACATATATTCCACACACTATACGTGTATATTACATATATTCCATGCACCATACGTGTATATTACATATACTCCTGACACCATACATGTATATTACATATACTCCACACACCATACGTGTATATTACATATACTCCACACACCATACGTGTATATTACATATACTCCACACACCATACGTGTATATTACATATACTCCACACACCATACGTGTATATTACATATGCTCCACACACCTTACGTGTATATTACATATACCTCACACACCCGTGTATATTACATGTACTCCACATTACCATATATATTACATATACTCCACACACGTGTATATTACCATACGTGTATATTACATATACTCCACACACCATACGTGTATATTACATATACTCCACACACCATACGTGTATATTACATATACTCCACACACCATACGTTTACCATACGTGTATATTACATATACTCCACACACCATACGTGTATATTACACACACCACATACATACTCCACACACCATACGTGTATATTACATATACTCCACACACCATACGTGTATATTACATATACTCCACACACCATACGTGTATATTACATATACTCCACACACCATACGTGTATATTACATATACTCCACACTACCATACGTGTATATTACATATACTCCACACACCATACGTGTATATTACATGTACTCCACACACCATACGTGTATATTACATATACTCCATGCACCATACGTGTATATTACATATACTCCACACACCATACGTGTATATTACATATACCCCATGCTCCATACGTGTATATTACATATACTCCATGCTCCTTACGTGTATATTACATATACTCCATGCTCCTTACGAGTATATTACATATACTCCACACACCATACGTGTACATGACATATATTCCACACACTGTACATGTATATGACATATACTCCACAAACTATACAAGTATATTACAAGAGAGTTGTGCAGGGTGGTGCAGCCCTGTATGTGAGGAAAATCCGGAAGTACTTTTCATCAAAACCAATGTCCATGTGACTATGGGGAGTCGGTGCACACCTTTGTATATTAGATTTCGTGTATAGACATGGTCTATCTCTAACTGTTCATGTAGACGGATGTATGTGCTGTTATTCAGGGTTTGGGTTTTTTGTTGTATACTTGTATTCATGACTATACAGTTCTATTCACGAGTGCGATGTTTTGTTGGGGTGAGACTGAGTAAGGGTGTGTGTCAGTATGTGTGCGTGTTTCTATTGCTAGGTGTGTCACATGCATCGTTGTGCCTATCTCTTGCGCCAACGTCCTCGACACACCCTGCATTTAACCCCGGGTGCCTGAAAACAAGTACTGAAGCGCCTAGGTCACTGGGCTGTCTGTGGTCTGCCGATCATTCGGCTGATTCAAATATTTGTCCTTGATCTGTCTGTTGTCTGTCGATCCTTGGGGTAGTACAAATAGCTTCCTTCGCCTGGCCTGTCTGGGGTGTGTAGATCCATAGGTTAGCCAAACTGTCAAGATATTGGACCTGCACCTGGAGTCCAAACATCCTTGAAGTGTCTCTGGTTTCTACATCCTGGAACCCATGAAGATCCGGGTTAGAATTGATCTTCAGTAACCCATGCTTGTAAGAGGCAACTAACGGGTCTTCGAATCCAAGTTGCGAAGATCGATGCTCATGCTGCTGATCACTGGGTTGTCTGGTCGAGACTCAATTATTTACAGACCTCTGCCATATAGCTGGAATATTGCTGAGTGCAGCGGATGTTTAAATCCTGGAACTGACTGGAGTCCCATGATCCTGAAACTGTGGCGGGTTTCAAGAACCTGAAACTGTCATGGGTTTAAGGATCCTTCACCTGCCATGGGTCTCAAGATCCTTTAACACGGGTTTCGAGATCCTTTATCTGTCGTGGGTTTAAAAATCCTTCACCTGTCGTGGGTCTCAAGATCCTTCAACTCTCGTAGGTTTAAGGATCCTTCACCTGCCATGGGTCTCAAGATCCTTTAACACGGGTTTCGATATCCTTTATCTGTCGTGGGTTCAAAAATCATTCACCTGTCGTGGGTCTCAAGATCCTTCAACTGTCGTGGGTTTCGAGATCCTTTAACACGGGTTTCGAGATCCTTTATCTGTCGTGGGTTTAAAAATCCTTCACCTGTCGTGGGTCTCAAGATCCTTCAACTATCGTGGGTTTAAAGACCCTTTAACCGTCGTGGGTTTAAAGATCATTTAACTGTCGTGAGTCTCAAGATCCTTCAACCATCGTGGGTTTAAAGATCCTTTAACCGTCGCGGGTTTAAAGATCCTTCTACTGTCGCGGGTTTAAAGATCCTTTCAAGATCAACGTCATTGATCTTCCTAGAAAACAATATTTCCCTTCAAGAAGAACCACTTCTTAATTCCGTGTTCGTCCAAAACGTGCTGGTCAGCGATCCGCACATCCATAGACTGAGTATTCATACCGAACTCGATCACTCCCTCTGGGCCTCTCGGCCGTGTGTACACAAGAGATGGTCAGCGCAGACCTTTCATTCGGCAACCATCGCCACATTCCGTAACACGATACATACATTCAGGCAGGAGTCTTTAGAACTATCACGGTAGTGAGTCATGGTTTCGCTGTAATCAGTTGAATGTGTTCCTTGGCTTTTTCCGGCGTGACTGCACCGTGCCCTTTCACGAGGCAAGTCGAAACCATCTGGACTTCATCACCAGATGCCACTAATGTTCCCTTATGAAATTTAAATCTAAATTTAAATGCTTCTTTTTTTAGGACACTGTCAGCTGAAATTCAAAACAAAGAGCGTTTTTATCTGCAGATAAGACTAGCATCTAGTCTCTAAAATGAACCTATTTTACAGAAAATAACTGTTCATATAATGAAATGAAGCCCACAGACTTTCTTCATTTTCTGTGGAAATCTAGACTTGTCAAATAATCTAGACTTGAATGGGCTTTCTTAGATATATTTGTCTGTTGATATCAGTCACAGAAATGAACTCTCTCCTTCTCTCTCTCTCTCTCTCTCCTCTCTCCCTCCTTATCTCTCTTTCTCTCTCTCTCTTTCTCTCCCTCTCCTCTCTCTTTCTCTCTCTTTCCCTCCTCTCTCTCTCTTCTTTCCCTCTCTCTCTCCCTTTCCTCTCTCTCTCTTTCTCTCTCGTGGAAAGAACGTCTATTTGCTTCATTTTCATTATCATATCACTTACACACACGCGCGCGTACACGCATACACACACATGTAGATAATGGAGGGTGGAGAAGTTAAATCCCGATACATTAAACACATTTACTTGTTGTTCCTATTAAGAAATAATCAATTCCAAAAGGCTATACCTCTATATAACTTCACAACGTTTTGTTTTCACCAAACATCATCACTGCACCTTGAGGATATGTTTTAATTCGAACAAAGCTCATTTATACATATTAGAAAATAATGGAATATAATTAGGTATTAAAGCTATGCCTATGCGTTATATGAACAGCCTCATTACATCCCCTGTAGTAGCAATAAATGACATTCCGTCTCACACACAGAGGCATAACCGGTTTCCATTGAGAACTCGCCTAGTGATCTTCCCAACCCGGTAAGCGCTTTAGGGGATAATCGCCTTCCGTGTGTTACGTAATGTTATCACCCCCGCTCATAAATGCATTACATCACACCTATTTCAAGTCGCCTGGGAATATACTGTTAGAATAGTTGTTAATTACAGGTGTGTGAAGGTGATCGTGCATAATTACATTCGGTCCAGGTGAGTTGTGCTGTGTTTGAGGTAATGGGACCGCTGTTTTGGATTTATGCGAGAACTGAATGCATGAATTATTTATTTATTTTTGGGATATTCTCAAAATTAATAGTCTCCCTTTTTTGCTGATTATCTAGTTGGTTTTATTATATAAATAGGTTAAATATATAGATCTATGTTTTCTCATTATTTGTGCATCAATTTTTAATTCAATAAATATACATGGGTGCGGAAGAAAAGCATTACTGCTCTGGTAAAAAGCCGAAAAGCCAGTCAACTGAAATTCAGTCCAAGCGAGTCATATTTTTAGCATTCTTTGGTTTCAGGAAATACTTGAACGCTAACACGTGACTAGCTGTGAGTTGGGTCATAGTTAAGTCAAAACAGTTCAGTAGGCCAGCGAGGCAGACCGGAGTGCTCTCGCAGCTGAGACACACGTGTGATATTCACGAAGTTGTCGTTACGGGAATATTTATTGTGAATATATTTCAAAAGTGGATGTACTTTTCTATTAAGGTTTGTGAAAACAGCATTGAAAGTCTATATATATATCACATCATCAGCATTTGTTTTCCGTTAGATCTTTTCTTGAAATCTATTTCCTTGTTTTCATTATAATTTCCCGGGGCTGTATATTCAATTTGAATATGTTTGATGATTTTATAACCTTAAGTAGTGATACTTGTTTGGCTTTAAATCCTAAAGAGAAAAATAATGGTATCCCATTATTATTGTAGCGAGCTTGGGTAGAGATAATGTTCAGACATGACTGTGGCTTATGGGTTAATTTACTTTCCAAGCCGATAGGATACTCGGTTTCGAGAATATTCCTCTTGATTTCGCGTATAACACAAACGCGTTTATGCTTGGAATTCGTGATTCACAACCAGGTTGTGAATGTATAGTAAATATTACCTTATTTGGAACCTCAACTATTTTTCAGATACTGACCAATAGAGAGCCTCTTTTCCGGTTTTAGTCAAAACCACGTGACGACTGGAGTCCCACCCTGTGCTTTGGTAAAGCGACAAGATGGCGGATAGCAGGGGATTGACAGCCGAACAGCGAAACGAGTTGTGTGAACTGTTCAGTGGGGTAAGGAGACAAAATACATTTACACGTAGAGCATGTCAAGTGCTTTCGAAATGACCATTTACTATCGACCTGTTATCACCTGTAATTAACATTTCACAGGTGCAAGTGGAGGGGTAGCTATGCACTCACTCCCGATTTTGCGTCCCCTCGATACGCAAGGGTTACAAGTGCCCAAACTCCTTATTTTTGCATATAAGTACCGTTATCACTTGAATATGACTACATTATGACAGATGGGTACCATTGTAGTCCTCAGGCATATAATTAAACAATTATGATGATCAGAAATAAAATGTCACCGAAGTCACTTACCTGTGAAGTTCGGACCGGTTTTGCGACCGGTTTCGCGCACTGGGCCCAGTGTCACCCAATGCCGTAGTGGTGGACGACATATTACAGCCGCCACGCTTTCATTTAGAGGGTGCCATGGCTAATACGGTGTATATATAACTCTAATGTATGTGTGGACAGTTGGAGGAAGATATGACAAAATACTAAATATGATGCATTTGTTACCGCAGTTTTTTTCATCGATTTCACCTTGGAGATAATTAATAATGAATGGTTCGAATGTTGTGTGTTCAATATAGAGTCTAGCCTGATTCTCATTTGGAAACGTGTTGAAATGACTAAAAGTTTAAGGATCCATTTCATCAATATAGCTAATAATGTTATCTTACTTCCTGCTAAGTGTTGAACTGAAATCCAGATTGAAATAAACTGACTAATTTACATGTATGTCAGTCACTTCTGTTATTTGTCCTATATTCAATAAACTTTGTAATTCACAGTATCATTTCACACGGATCAAAGATGTACATAAATCTTTGCATAGATTTAGATTTCTCAATATGTTAAATAAGGGTCTTTATTATCGTTCTTTCAAACATGCATTTAGGTTTTGTCAAATACATTTTCACTTTCATGAAATGGTATATCCCTTTGCTAAACCTAAGGTGTATCTACAAGAAAGAACAGACATTGTTTGAATAATGGCTTTAGTGGTTTGTATACAGAAATCTGACTTGTTTTATCTACACAGCTTAGTCAAATGAGGTTAACATTTAGCGGTCTGTGGTGAGATGGATGGGGTCAATGGAGCTTGGTTTCCAAGTGAGCTGCTAGCAGTAACTTGGGTTTCAGTTGGGCTTTAGCAAAATATAATATAGATGTTCTAGACTTAATCAAATCACCGTCGGGTTATGGCTGCTTCAGGAAGCACATTAATTTACTCTTATTTTTATTAAATGGATAAGCACGTCATTGATTCACCTCATAAGGACCTGAATAAATTGCTTTTTTCTAAATTTCTTATAACAATATTGATATTCTTTGGTATTAAATAACATGACAGAGTTTTACATAGCTTTTCAAAACTGGGAGTCCTGGGGACTCAGGGCATATTTTTTTGAGAGTCCATTTCGAAATTTGGGAGTCCATCAATGATCATGGATGCTTCCCAATTGATAATGATTATGCTATAATATGTATTAGTTTCAATGTCATTAGAATAATGATTGTAAACAGAATGTTTATATTTTAATATGGGATATCATTACAAAGTCATAAAGTTCTTTCCCAGAAGAAAATTATATTGCGTCCACATGGACACACATGATTTTAGTTTGGGGGTACATCATCAAATTTCTGCGTCCAATATGCAGGAATCATGCATCCCGTAAAACCCTGACATGACCCATAGCCTATTTGCTGATGCTAACTTGTTTTCATCACTGAGTTAAAGAAAGCTGGTACTTATGAGTCACTGTCAAGACTAGTAAAGCTGTTGGTAGACACTTTATGCTCACTGGAAACTGAGAGTGAAAGTTGTATGAGCATGGCGACAGGAACAGTGTTAATCATATTTGTATTATGTATGTTTTCACTACACAATCACTTTTTGAAAGAAGTATTCACGTCAGGGGTATAACATGTTCGTTATGGCTGGCTGACTGTACCTGCCGACCTGATTTCAGGAAATTTGATGACTCAAAACTTCCATCCTGCTACTTGTCACAGGAATTCTGGTGTGTCCATCGCGTAGGGTAATACTGGTGTAAGGCTTAATTTATGAGTTTATCAAGATGGGTTCTTCAGGTGTAGACTTAATGTAGGATGTCTGGTCGCTTTCATGCTGTCAGGAGCTCTTTGTTCTAATATGGTTCAGTATTTCACCCACAAAGAGGCTTTTGTCATAAATTCCAACACAAGAGTAAAGCCAAGGGGATTGTCTTCAGCTGTGGCTGGTTGTTTTACATCAATAGTTGTAGGACAAAGAAGCGTACCCATTCACTTATTCAAGTTATTATTTCATGAACTATTTAAAGGTGAAATTATCTGATACATAATACAAATATGATCAAAGGTGAAATGTTTGGATATCACATTCTCAGGGAATAGAGGGGAACTTATGGTATGAAAGTGTATTAAATTAATGACTTCTCAAGTGCTGTCTAAATACCTTGGAGGTAACATGTTTATCAAAAGAAATACTTCAAGAATGAGTGTGATTTAAAGTTGCCTTTTCCCCCATAGTAGCAATATCAGAGGAGGTTACTCAAAGAAAAACCCTCACACATTGTACCCAATTATGAAATCAACCCAGGCCTTTGCTGTGACAAGCAAACGCTTAAACCACTAAGCTACCCTCACATTCCTAACTGGGGGAGCAGATCTCTGAAATAATTTCTATGCTGTATCATCAATTTTCTTTGCCTAAATCAATTGTCACACTCAAGGTCAGTAGGAATGCTTCAAAGAGATGTTTAAATGCTTCAGGGATATGTTTTGTATTGTAAGAATGTGCAAAATTGTTTTCAAGTTTTTGCGAGTCAAGGCCTTTGGTAGGTCATATCTTCAAAACAGTGTTGAATGAAATTAATGTTGTGTGAAGAGCATACAACATTTGATGAATTGCATACACAGTGTAGTGCTGCTCCCATTAGTTGTATATACCTGCAGGCTGTTTTTCCCTCTATGAGTGGCTCGTATGACATTAAAGGCTAGGCAGGATCAAGTCAGGTCTTCATGTTTGTCGTTCCAATGAAGTAACCTCATCACAAGTTAGCAAAGCTGAGAGGGAAATTAGAATAAAATATTTGCGCATGTGAATGCATAAGTGCTGCATATGAAAATTGGATTAGATTTGCCATGTGTTGAGGAAGTGAGACCAAGTGGCCATGGAAAGAGAATGCAACATGGTTATTTTTGTCTAGGTCTGTGTGACACTAAAGCTTGTATATACATTATGGTCACAGGGGCTGGTAATGTTAAACCGAGCATCAAGGTATATATTTTCAGTAATGGGGTGTTAGCACTACATAACAGGATATAGTTCTAAGATCCCATCAGGGACAGTATATAGCTGGATGGTAGGTTTTAACATTACAAGCTCCTGGGATCATGGTGAAATGAATATTTGCTCAAAATTTAGAAGGCTAGTCTTTTTGTATGGTATTTGAATCTAAGGACCCCTAAATCTTAAGGTTCTCAGACCCATTAATTGTATTCCTTGATTAAATCACTGTGTACTTGTCTGAAGCTAATGGTGGGAAATTGACTGGTGCTGACTTACATCAGGTAGTTCTTGCTATGTTGTTGTCAAAGGTCCACCAGTTGCGTGAGACATGCATTCACCACACCATATAAGAGGATTGTTATGAATCTTTAACTAAGCCAAGGTAATTATTTGTAGCATTGATTGTGTGGGTACATTCCTGGAAGATTGTCCTAGATGTCCGTGTTGCTTCTCATCACCATTAGAGTTTTACAAGGTAGATAATAGTATTGGTTCATTAGATTCAAAGGCAGATAACACAGGGCAATCTTAGTGATCCGAATGGTGTTTCAAGTAACAGGACATTGTGGTTAATGTGACTTGTTAGTATAATTGGCATTGAAATTAATATGATAGTGACACTTGTCAAAGTCATTGTGAAATATACAGTCAGACACTTTTGTAGAATATCGGACTGTTGTCCTTGATTTGTCAGAGGGTCAGACACTTTCGTGAACACTGTCTTGGTCTGTTTTTCGTTTGCTGTACTGACCTTGTCAGTCTGAAGGGATCAGTTTTATCTGTTCCATTCATGAAGCCGTGAGAAATGTTAAGGCGTGGATATTCTTTGCCCCACTATTGATTGTTAAGAGTACCATTAATGACTTGTCTCCAGTGTCATCGTGTGAGATACAATCATTCTGAATTGCGTGTTTCTTATAGCAGTGCACCTTCCTCCATGTTGTCAGACCCGTGAAGATTCGGGTTAGTATTCGTCTTCAGTAGCCCATGCTTGTCGTAAGAGGCGACTAACGGGATTGGGTGGTCCAGCTTACTGATTCGGTTGACCCGTGTCATCACATCCCAATTGTGTATATAGATGCTCATGATGTTGATCACTGGATAATCTGGTCCAGATTCGATTATTTACTGACCGCCGCCATATAGCTGAAATATTGCTGAGTGTGGCGTAGAACTAAACTCACTCACTCTTATAGCAGTCCACTTTCCTTCATGTTGTCAGTGTTGGGTAATCAGTCAGAGTCTGTATATATCCTCTCCTTGGGTGACTGCAGGGTTCAGTGGAAACTAATTAACAAAAAGGATTGTGCACAAGATACAATGAAACTTAAGTCTGATGCTAATGATAGTCTTCAACAAGCTGTTTGAGTTTTGAGCCTTCCAATGGGAGCAAGGGTCAAGGCCAAGTGTATATCATTGTTATGATTCACGTTGACTATCAGTATACCATACTCAGTGTATTAAGTGCCCTACTCTAAAAAGCCTCCCTTTGACCAGTTTCTTGACTAATCTGCAAGTAATCGTCTTAAGCACGCATTACTAGGATAGTCCTTGTTTTCTTTCTTTAATATTTTCAAAAATATTTCAGTGGAGAATGGGTGTATTATTATTTTGCAACTTTTATCAGAAAAATTAAGTAGTGTCTTAATCTCTGACAATAAATTGAACTTGTGAAGGGTTCTGCACCCCACTTTTGTCAGTTTTCTGAACGCTGGAGGTATTTATTATCCAGAATATGGTACTAGAGATAAGGAAGAAGGTTGTGTTATCTATCTTGTCAGATTGCCTTCCTTCCTATCAGTGTAACACCTAGGAAGGCGATGGACACATGTAAACTGACTTGCTACTATCAAGGGTCTAACTGAGGACTTTGTATCCGCTGTCAATGTGCTTGTGTTATTGTCAGTCTACATGCTCACTGATGGTGTAATAACAGTTGACACTGCTGATAATTATTCCTTGTAATACGGATGATTATCGTGACCGTGATCTGTAGGTCAGGGTTGAGTCTGATGTTATATGGCCAGCTGTGACATGTTCGGTCGGGAAGTTCATTACCAGTGATGTTACTCTAATAGGATTAAATAACAGCTTATGCAACATGTTATATTTGGAATAATACTTTTTCACTGAAGTAAAGATTTAGTACTATTTGGGGTTGAGTCCCATCCGGGATTAAAAATCACATTCTCAGAATGAGGCACTCAATCACCAGCACACAAATTAGCAATCTAACCCACTCAGCCATCACGCTTCCACAAGTCTGACATGCATTGTGGTTATCCATATATATTAACATTGTTGTTAGTGGGCAGTGGTGTCCTTTACATTTACTCGTATAGATTTTCCATCCTGGTACCACTATTACATTTAGGGTTTAAGACAAGTACATAGTAATATAAATGTTGAATTTCAGTAAAATGTGCACATCAATATCCTCTGATAGAAGGAAGAAGTGAATATATTCCTCTGTCATTTTTCATTGTTGAAGGTTTTCTGCAAAAATGTCTTGCATGTACTTCAGAAATATATAAGCAAAATTGTGATAATTTGAATGATTCATGTTGGCATCCCCAAACAGGTGTCTGGTAATGTTGATGTGATTGGGATACACTGCTGCATGTACAGTTGGTTCCCTAGTCTGTCTCACAGTCCCTGAACCACATTATTTTCCCTACTGCCCAACCCTCCTAGTCTGTTTCACAGTCCCTGAACCACATTATTTTCCCTACTGCCCAGCCCTCCCTGCAATGCTAAAACTCTAAATGAAGCAAGTCTAGATTTCCTCAGGTGCTAAATCTCCCATGTACTGGGGCTTCTTTTCAATTTAAATGGGTTTAATTGTTAGTATCAAAATTATATATATTCAGAGACTAAGCGTTAGTCTATTAGTTCCCCTCCCACTGACTTGAGGCTAATCTGGGTCATACATTGTCAGAAAGTTAAGCATTCGTCTCCGATCCTGGTAACATGATCCAGCATGATCACTATGCACATGTTGTCATCTGAGCAGACTGAAGTGGCGTGTGCATCCACTGATGCATATTACATTGTACATGATAAATTGCCACATTGCAGTTTGTGACACATTGGAGAGACATCTGATACTCCGGAGGAAAAACATGTTGTTTTAAGTAAAGCATGTTTTGTGATAATTTGCGTGATAAGGAACAAGGTTTTGCCATCTGAAGTCGGAAGATTAGTTGTTGCTGTTTTCCCATCAGTTTTTGTTGTTTACGCAGTGTTCTTTGGTGCTGAAAGGAGGGAATGTTTCTGTTGCATGCTACCTTCACTATTACTGTGAATGTGTAATGCCATCATGACAATGTTCATGTGATGCCACCATTTAATGAATGTCCGATGCTGTATTTATTGTGAGAGTTGAGTTGAGTTGAGTTGGGCTTTACGTCACATCAGCATTATTCCAGCCATATAGTGACAAGAACAAGTCTGCATTAATATACATTGTAAGTACAAAGTGGTTTCGTTTCAAAGACACATATTCATTACATTGTCATTTTGGAACAGAGAATGTCATAGCACTAAATTGAAAAGGAGGTAAATTCGTTAGTGACATTACACAGTTACAATTTACTTCTTTTTTTTTTTTCTTTTTTTTTAATTGTGAGATATGATGCCATCATGTCAACCTCGTTAGGATGAGAAAGCCACAATAACTCGGTGGGCCTAGTGGCAGCAAGAGTTGTATACTCCCCTGGGAGTTGAGATTGATAGTACGATGTGCCGTTGAGATTGACATCCAATGATCGAAGGATAAAAATACCAGCGTCTTGAGCATGCACTAGTTGCGAGGATATGTGCGCTATATAAATATCCTATAATAAAATAATAATTTTGATAATTGTGTGATTTTATCACAGTGAAAATATGGTGAATGCCTGTCATGATTTTGAATGTCTTGAGTTGTTATGTTGAATATTTGATTCTGTTGTGTTGAATGTCTGATGCTGTTGGTGAATGTAATCAATGTATTATGTTGTCATTGTGAATGTCAAGAGATGTTATTATGTTGAATGTTTGATTCTGTTGTGTTGAATGTCTGGTGTCATTCTGAATGTCTAGGAATGTTATGTTGAATGTGTGATGCTGTCATAATGATGAATGTGTCTTGCCTTCATTCCTTCATTATGGTGAATGTGTCATTGCTGTCTGTCAAGTCTATGCATGGAAATGTATCCCACTACCTCATCTATGGTCATGTTATATGATAAATATGATTCAATTGGAAAAATCTTTTTTTGCTGCTTCTCTTTCTGGTAAACAAGGTTCGCAGTATTTATGGTTAAAAGTGTTTCGCTGTTACCAGATTGAAATAGATTTGTCTTACTGCTGCAGCTGTCGTTGTTTATCATACTGTTGTAAACGTCAAGTGAAGTGTGAGCCGCTGGTTGTCACCCACATATGTAACACCTAGTGCAAAATCCTCGGAAAGGAATTTTTCAAAACTTTGAAAAGCATGTCAAAGTGCAATTTTTCTATCTGAAGCCTGTCAAAGGTTCATTCTTATCTAATGTCTCTTTCAGTTCACATTTGCGAAAGGCCAATCTGGGGTTTTCATGATTGATACACCTTTATGTATAGTCCTATATAAGCTGTGCATGAATACCTTGTCTCAGTAGTACACTATATTTCGCCTGTACTTTTATTTCACAGTTCGTAACAGCATGTCTGAACGGTGAATAATTCCCGATATTTTATCACTGTCATAAAGAATATTGATGTTGGAAGACGAGATTAGCTATGCTATGATCATTGATATTATGCATGGATTCTGAAATGAGACTCCTGTGGCACAGTTATCAACTGGAGGAATAATTGGATTCCCTTTTTTCTTGACTTTCAGTTTCATCACTCATTTGCTTATTTGTTCCTGCTTCCATCAGGGCGGTGGGGTAGCCTAGTGGTTAAAGTGTTGGCTCGTCACGCCGAAGACCCGGGTTCGAATCCCCACATGGGTACAATGTGTGAAGCCCATTTCTGGTGTCCCCCGCCGTGATGTTGCTGGAATATTGCTAAAAGCGGCGTAAAACCAAAACTCAGTCAGTCAGTCAGTCAGTCCTGCTTTCATCCTAAAATGAAAAGTTTGACATGTGCAATCCTTTAAATCTGACATGTTTTAACTACAGCTTTTGCTTAACAGGAAATTCCAATTATTCTGACAATGTTAAGCAATAGTTAACATAATGTTGGAATAGGTTGTCGTATTTCAACAGGGTCTCTATTTGCGCATTCCTCAAGTTCAAAGGTTAAACTCAGTCTCTTTCACTTCTGCTTGCTTTTCATTACAAATATCAAAGGTCATAGCTAATTTAAAAATCGCGAAAGGTATCTGTTCTTTCAACTGAAACATTGCTGGTCTGAAGAGGTTACATAGCTGTTAGTATGAATATATTATTTTTTGTTAATTGGTTTAGATAATGATTAATGTCCTTGAGGTGGAAATATTTTTGATGTTAAGGGTTTTTTTTAGATAATAAGGAAACTTAAATATAACCAATATTTTTTAAATTTTAAGGAAATGAGAATACCACATACGAGGAAATCACACTTCCGTTTCTTGATGAAATCATTCACAGCATGATATAGTCTATTATTGACTACATTTCAACACTCATTAGGAAAAATTGAAAACATACATCAAAGGGGTATTTTGTAACAGTTACTATGAAATGATTCTGATGTAATGTAGTACTTGAAGAAAACTGAACATCTTCATGAATGAATGCTGAACTGTTGTCCTGTATTGCTTTGTCCTTTGACCCAGACAGGCCCAGTACTGCCCATCGCTTAAATATTTTAACACAATCTGAAAACAGCTTGTGTACACATTACAGGTGAACTGGCTTGGAATTCTGCCTATTTCTTTTTGTTAACCACCCTGTAGAAGCCAGTGTGTGTACTGGATTACCAACACAAAGTCTGTGACCTTGCTGTTAAATGAACTAGCTGTAGAACCAGCTAACGAACGTACTGCATCCTAATAGTGGAGAATTTCAACTGCAGAGTTTTACACAAACCTCAATTAATGTGGTGAATTTCTATGTGAATAAAGCAACAAAAATTGTCCACAAAGGACAGTTAATGTGGTGAATTTCTATGTGAATAAAAACAAGAAAATTGTCCACAAAGGACAACAGGGGTGGAAATAACCCATTGCCCGACGTCCGAGTCCAGTGTTTTTTTCTGTCGGGCAAGCAAATTTGTATGTCACACTGTACCGGTGTCCAGTTGACTTTCCAATGTAAATTATGTTGTATATTTAAAAAATCAACAAGCAAACGGCCAGTAGAGTGGAAAACTTATCAGGGCAAGTGATTTTACATGTGCCACTGTACCGGAGTACACTATCAATTTTAAAGTTATTTCCACCCCTGGACAATTAATGTTGTGAAATTATATGTGAGTAAAAACAAGACAAATTGTCCAGATTTGTCCGGAATCTCTGCTGAAAGGGAGGTTGATTGTATGATTCTGACTGTCATGATCATGTGTTTATGAATCACTATCAAACAGTGTTGATGGCAGGTGTTTGTGAAAAGGTGAAAGGTATTTAGGCTTCGAGGAGCTGTAAGTTGCATTTATATAGATCAGTGCTTGATGTGCGCATAATACGTTGCAATAATTCTACCATCATATCATGCTGACAGGTTGCATGATTCAGAATTAAGATAAGAGTAGTAAAATTCAGGAAGACAGGTGACAACGTTATGTTCACTAACAGTTCCACCATTTAGTGGAGGCAGCTCTATAACATGTCAGTTTTGCAGACTAGTGAAACAAAATGAAATTCTAAACCTGCGTTCACCAGCCGTTCCAAATTACTTGATGAGTAATTGGTCTGGTGCAAACTGAACACCTGTCACTCATGACTGTAGTAGAAATAGGTTATGCAGAACAGCAGATGGGATGCTTGCAGTTTGCATGTGATCAGCAGCCAATGAAATGTGCTTTATCTCTCCTGAACCCTGACCTTCGATAAAGTGAAATAATTAATGCTGTAGTTTGTCCTGTGTGCTATCGGTACCGGCCAGGTGTCGCCTTACCCCTGCATCTGTACGGATCAGCCTGGATCATCCAGTATACCATATCTCTGTTCTTGTGTTGACTTAAAAATATGGGATTGGTAGCCACAAAGATTTAGTGTCCAAAAGTGAGGTCACCATCTCTCATGTCAAAAACTTTGCGAAGATTTTTTTCACTTACGAGCTTGAACAAATGGTGATCAAATGCTTCTCCTGAACATAGTTTTGATGGAAGTCTATTTTCAAGTCGTGGCCTGACAAAGTAGCTGTTTAAACATATCACAAGAATTATGCAAATGATTTTGATAGCATAACTAAGATAGGGGAGGGAAGCCCTTATGCTAGTTGGTCTCACAGTCCCCGAACCATATTATCTTCCGAATATTTGCAATTTCGTCCATTACGTAGCATAATGTTCTGTGAAGCCTTGGTGTTTGCCCACGTTACTTGAAAAACATTACTCTGGCTATTTATGAACAAATGAGTAATTTTCCCCTGTAATCAATTATTGATTATCAGATCCACTTTGAAATAAGACTGAAGGTTAAAAATCAAGCCATCAGTAATCCATCTACATAATTTAGGCAAAACAGATGACTAGAAAGTCTATCACCTACACTTGTGACTTTATGTATACACAATAAAAGTCTTTTTCAACCTGTTGGATAACGCGTCCCTTTAGTAACATTACCAATCCATGAAGATCCAGGCTAGAATTTATCTTCAGCAACCCATGCTTGTCGTAGGAGGCGACTGACAAGATCAGGAGGTCAGGTGGTTGACACATGTCATCATATCCCAATTGAGTAGATCGATGTTCATGCTGTTGATCATTGGATTGTCTGCTCCAGACTCGATTATTTAAAAACCTTCGTCATATAGCTGGAATATTGCTGGGTGTAGCGTAAAACTCAACTCACTCAGTCACTAGTAACTTAACCTCTGTGACTGCATGGAATAGCTATGTTGATGGTATGATTTCATGTCGCACTCCATTACGAGACATGTCTTAACTTTGAACGTACAAAATCCTTTCTCAATCAAAGTCAACCTGAAGAGATTGTATTTCATGATATCGATCCTCGTGCTACATTCATAAGCAATGGTCGTAAATTTCAATACTACAAACCGAGGTGAATACTTGCAAAGAGTATTGATCCATAATGGGACATAAGGAATTGATTTCTCTTCCTGAATTGTTATGATAAAATGTGTTGGCTGAGGCAGATATGCACAAGGCCAGCCGGATCATGCTCAAACAATGGGGATGATGTCATAATGTACAGTGGTGTCAGTATTCCGGGTATATGACGGGAGAGTTAGATGTTCCCGTGACATACATTACCCCAAAAAAGCTGGAAAACAGTTAATTTCAAAGAGCTAAAGAAGTTAATGTGTTTTGTCATGACATAATGACTAAACTCAAATTAAAAATTCCGGTACTTTTTTAAAACTGCTTTGGATAGTATACATTATGCTGAGCACTTGGCAAGCTTAAGACCCGTGAAAGCTCGGGTTAGAATAGTGGCCTTCAGTAACCCATGCTTGTCGTAAGAGGCAACTAATGGGATCGGGTGGTCAGGCCCATTGACTTGGTTGACACATGTCATCAGTTCCCAATTGCGCAGATCGATGCTCATCCTGTTGATCACTGTATTGTCTGGTTCGGACTCGATTATTTACAGACCGCCGCCATATAGCTGGAATATTGCTGAGCACGGTGTAAAACTCAACTCACTCACTCACTTGGCAAGCTTAAGATGCCCAGGAATGCTGTAGCTTTTGTGGGAAGCTTAGGTTTGCAGGACGTCAACCACGTCTTATTACAGACTGCAGAAAATGTGTAAAGTTGTCTTTAAGGATTATTTTCAGTAGATTTTAATGTTAAATATGGACAAATAACCAACAAGAGTGAACATACTTTTTCCTTAAATTTGGCATCAGACCAGTGAGAATTTCAAGTTTTCAAGGATCCTGTGCATACAAGGTAAAATGATTTAAGAACTGTGACGAAGCCTAGTGGTTCAGGTGTTTGCTCATCATGCCAGAGAGGGGCGGTGGGGTAGCCTAATGGTTAAAGCGTTGGCTCTTCACGCCAAAGACCTGGGTTCGAATCCTCACATGGGTACAATGTGTGAAGCCTATTTCTGATGTCCCCTGCCGTGATGTTGCTGGAATATTGGTCAAAGCGGCATAAAACCAAACTCAGTCAGTCATCATGCCAGAGGCTCAGATAGAATGTGCAAACCCATTTCTGGTGTTCCCCGCCGTGATGTTGCTGGAATATTGCTAAAAAGCAGCGTAAAACCAAACTCAGTCAGTCAGTCAGATAGAATGTGCAAACCCATTTCTGGTGTTCCCAGCCATGATATTGCTGGAATATTGCTAAAAGTGGTGTAAGACCTCATTCACTCTCTCTCATATCAAAATTATGCTTGTATACAATGATTGTATTGATCAAAAATGACATATTTATATGCCTCATGCTGATTGTTCCCAAGGTCAACAGTGGAAAACATGAATTACAAAGCCTGTTTGGATTACATTAGTTTATTGTGAGTGAGTGAGTATGATTTTACACCGCTTTTAGCAATATTCCAGCAATATCACAACTGGGGACACCAGAAATTGGCTTCACACATTGTTCCCATGTGAAAAATCGAACTCAGGCCTTAGGCGTGACAAGCGAACGCTTTAACCACTAGGCCCCTTTTAGTTTATACTTTCACTGCCTACAGGAATAAGTTAGTAGTGATGTTGTTAGTGGTATTGAACACCTTTTGATGCATTCAGGAGACTAACGTTTGCTGATACTATAGTGATAGTATACTGTGTGAAGGTTTCCGAAAAATGTATTTCCATGAGATATTGGATCATAAACAAAATCCTGTTGGTCTCTCACCAATTTTTTTTGGTTCAGATGTAGTTCTTTTATCCAGATGAACATCACAAACCTACTGATATGTAAGTTCATTGTTAAGGTATAGGACTATCAGATAACATTGAAGGATGTTTATCTTTCAAATTTGGAAATATTCCCCCATGACTCATAGCTACATTTGCTGAACCAGCTTTTAGATAAACAGCTTGATGTTCTTCCTCATCTGTTATTTATATTGTTATACTGTGATATTTAATTATGGTAGATACAGATAATGAACAAGGAAGTGAAGTATTTGATTGGTCTCTCTTGTCATTTTTCATCACCTTCCTTTTTCAAACATAAAATATTTGTTTAACAGCATTGTAAGTTCCTTGCATGTTAGACATAGGTAACTTAAGAGTTTTGCTACAACAATATCATTCATACGCATCTTATCTGAGATCAGATGAAAGGTTTTAACACTCTGTTGCGTATTTGGTGTTATGTCACTGATAATATCAGAATTACATTTGCAGTACGTTTTCCAGGAAATATTTTTGAAATTTTATTATGTTTCCTTTTCATAACAGTTTCAAAAGATTTGAAACAAGCATTTCAATGCATTGGCAAAAAAAACAGCTGATAAACAACTTTCCTCTTCTGGGGCACAGTAATGTCAGGGTGTATATTCAAGTTTATATTTAGATGTAGTTTGACTACCTACCACAAGGTCATGTTCATATGTACTAAAGGATAAGCTTGTGTCCTGAATCCTTACGTAAAGTTATTGTTTGTGTTAGTTGAAATAGTGACAGAAGATTATGCAAAACATTACAGCTGATTGGGTATCGTCATTGATCTGGGATGACATCACTCGTTTAGACTCCGTCACTCGGACAGAATCATTGATCTTACTGCATGTTCGGTCTGATAGAGTTATTCTGAACAACATGTCTACCTGTCAGTCAAGTTCTAAAATAGGACACATTGATAAGGCTTTCGCTTCGGAGAATATATTTTTCGTTACATTCTGCTGTGTTTACACTGCAGGGTAGGGTGAGAACTGGTGGTGGTTTGTCCTCATGTAATCAATAGCTGATTCTCTTGTCCCAGCTTTTTTATCATGTTCATACAGGGTCGAGAGCACAACCTTGTCAAACCACCTACTCTAAAAAGAAGCTGATGGGGGTTTTATTGCCTGGAGAATGTTTCCCATAAAGGAAAATTTGCATGGGCTGTATTCATATGAAAGAACAAGCGTCACGCTTCATTCCAGTTATGTGGTGACATTCCTTCAAGAAAGGGATAAGCCAGGGTGAATTTTGTGTGTGCGGCCATATGATCAGATTAACATTTTACGATGAGGATTTGTTCTAGCTTTCAGTTCATATGACAAACCATTGACTGTTCATGTACTTCTTTCAGCTAGGCTTCAACAGATATAGTGACCCATCCCATGTGAAGTAAATGTAGGACAGGGGGACATTTTATCAACAGGACTGGACAGGTAGTCTTGGGGAAACTAATGCTGACCTTAGCATTTTTGTAGTTAATAGAGGTTGTTTGCTTATTGTCGTAACAGCATTCATCTCCACTGTCATTGAGAGGGGGCCGTTATGTAGGTTGATGTGGCATCAAATGTGTCACAGCATGTCTCCAGACTTCAAGTTACGTATTCTTTATGTCAATCCTCAAACAGTTTACACTGGCTAATGTTATTCAGGAGATATTGACTTTGTGACAAGGAGTTTGAGAGGAGTGTTACTTTCTTCTGTACCAAAAAAGCTTTAGTTCTTACTATTTCAAAAGCTCATTGATACTATCCTAACTGTATTGCAGAGGTTTAAAAATGTACTGGTTTTTAGTTAAGGTCTGGTATAAAAGGATAATAGGGTCTGTTCAGATGTTTCCATATTGTTGCAGATTTGCAGATTTTGTGATCAGTGTGCATGAATACCTGAAAATTGATTTGGTGTATGTAGTATACTTCCACACTATTGTATGCTGGCGAGAGTCAGTGAGGTGGAAGGACTATTGTCCTATTAAGACAGCTGTCGCTACAAAAGAAGACAAATGAGATTTGATTGATTGGTAGGGGTAGCTTTAAATCGGTACAGGTCACCGATTGGATGTAGTTGTACATAGTAATCTTGCTATAGCCTTGAAAGTCACGCTGACATGTGTCGAGATTATGTTAGTTAAGATCATGTTTGTTTGTGTAGCTTTAATGATGTCAGTCAAATCTGAGTTTTGACATTGGTATTCTTTCAAGCTGTATCCAGACTCGATTATTTACAGACCGCTGCCATTTAGCTGGAATATTTCTGAGTGCGGTGTAGAACTAAACTCACTCACTCGAGGAGCCCAGGGGGTTGGAAGATTCAGGACCTGAATTCCTGAACATGGGGAAATCTAGACTTCATTTAGGGCTTTAGCATCGCAGAAAGGGCTGGGTAGTAGGGACAGTAATATGGTTCAGGGACCGTGAGACAGACTAGGAGGGCTGGGTAGTAGTGAAAATAATATGGTTCAGGGACCGGGAAACAGACTAGGTTGTTTTCTGCTACAGTGTTCCAGCCTCTGTATGCTTTCCTCCAAGTAGACAGGCCTCACCAATAGAAGTGAAGGTTTTATCTCTCCACTTGACATATTGATACCAGCTGTATTCCTGTTCTGTCCTTTCATTGTCATTGAGCTCACAGAGGACACTCAAACTTACCTGGGGGCCAAAAATACATAGGATGCGATAATGACTTTAACACCTGATGCAGTTACATGACATTTGGTTGGATGTTTCAGTCAACTTAGGCATTTCAAGTGGCATCCTTTACATTAAATGTTATGTTCTTTGTGGAAATGTCCTGAGAAAGAATGTATGGTTTTGTATCATCAGGATAAGAAAACATTTGAGTTTTGTGTTTTCATGATTTAGTTGAAATAAGTTATGTTGGCTGTCCTTTGTATAATTGTTTAATGGTGTGTAAATGAAGCATACAACTTTATGGAAGACAACTTCTTGTTTATTGCATAGAGTGACGTTTCGATGTTGTCATCCATAGAGTTGTGTGCTTCATTGTGCCTGTATAGTTATGTTTGAGGACATGCGAGGGTTGATCAGATACATCCAGGCTTTTCACTAGTCTATAAAAATGATACTCTACACAGTTACCAGGTGATGAATTTCATAGTCTACAACGAAAGGTCAGTTGTCCAGGGCTCCAGATAAGTTTGAACATCAGGAGTACGTACTCCTATTTTTTTTCAATATAGTAGTACTGGAAAACCTTAAGAATAAATTTAGAGTACTGAATGGAATTTAATGGTGTATCAGTAATCTTGTGTTTCGTTTCATATATGCACCACAACATTGCTAGTCTTGTGTAAACAGGTCAATAGACGATAAAACAATACTTTTTCAGATAGGTATGTCTGTAAATGATTCTAAGACCGTACACCATTGCTGTGGTGCGTATCTGCTACGTTTTATAATTATTTCCTACCGTATCATGCATATTTTTTATCTGTACATACGCCGATACGGCCCTTATCTGGAGCCCTGGTTGTCCTTTTGCAGATTTTTGTTAATTTTGAAGCACAATATGAATTGTTACAGGTATGAATCAGGGGGTCCCTACACATGAACACTACAGCAATAAACTAATCACCCTCAGGACACGCCCACTTCCTACACGTTTCATATTTACGACCCTGTCATATTTCTTTATATCAGTATCTGTTATCTGAGTAAGTCTAAATGATGGTAACATAAAGTTGTGTGAAAATGTGCTGAATATGATTCTGGTGCTCAAGTTATTTGTTTTGCCTCAAGACATCATCATTACCCAACTCCATGGATTGGATTGACATGACACAGTGTCCCACCTTGTAAATCATAGACAAGCCTCAAGTTATTTGAATAATCTCTTTAAAATCAGTGTTAGATTTGTAGCCTCAGTCCATTGTCAATCACACCAGGCTTAAGAGATGTGTAAGGTAGCAGGTGATAGCTAGGTTGTAAATATTCCTAAGTATTGAACCCTGATATCACCTGGAAGTGTACAGCCTTCTCTGTGGCTTATGGCAACAGGTGACACTGATACGCCTCTAGCTACAGACATGTCACTGCTCACTCCTTCAGGCTGAATCTGACCGCCTCCGTGGTGTAGTGGTTAGAGCGGAAGGTCCCCGACCGCGTCATACCAAAAGACGTTAAAATATGGTACTTGTTGGTCCCTGTCTGGCGCTCGGCATTAATGGGTACAACAAGGACTGGTCGGCTTGGAGTCAGTATAATGTGTCTGAGTGGGGTATTCATGCTTCAATGCGGCATGGTATCTCAGTGGGCTAGCACTATAAAACCAGCTTAAGTCTGGGCTAGTACAAGCAGCCGCACATACACATACACACGCATGCACATGGTCATATGAGCAAAATATTCTCAAGCACGACGTTAAACCCAATTTCACCTCACCTCACCTCAGGCTGAATCTGCACCTACATTGCAAGGGGAGATAAGCTATTTGCCTCACAGCTAGTTGTGTCACAGTAATTGATTAGGCCCGAGAAAGATCTGGATGATAATGAGGAAGCTCTGTTTATGTCAGTATTTTTTTTAAATATATATTTTACATGTTAACTATGATATATGTCCTGTTGTAAATCATGTTGTTTTAGATTTTATTATTTTTAGTCTTGACAAACAGATTTCCGTGGTGTAATTGTTTTATGTTTGCAAGTAAGTAATGATTAATGCAGTTTGTTCTAATGCGTCTATAAGCCCAAACACAGTTTTGGGGATTATTTTCTGTAAATGTTTGTCGAAGTACAAACACTAGAAGATGAAGCCGAAATTAATGAAACAGAATAATTTTTTTATTCTCAGGCTTTGGAAAAGTGGCTAAAACTACATACTGTTAATAAATATGAAATGCATCCAGATATGGTTTGTTTGGTTAGGTATTTCATATGTTACACCAGCTGTTGTTTAAGAATTGGGTCATGCTGTATGTTTAAATTCAAATTAACTATCAGTCTGAGTGTACAGGAACTATTTATGTTAAGTCCATACAGCTATTGTATTTAATCTGGTGAAGCTTGAGTGTTGTCTCTATGCAAATAAGCAAATGATGTAGTTTAGATGTTCATTTTCCTCAAATATGTAAATGTAATACCTTATTTGGTAGTCATACTAGTCATGGACACTATATTTGGAAACCTTCAGGTCTCTCTGATCAAAGTTGTGAGTCAGTTTTACTGTAGCATGATATAATGACCCAGTTTGAGCCGTGATTTAATGTGATTACTGCCAGCACTGTTGTTGTTGCAAGTTTCACAAGGAAGTTGATTGTTAGAACTTTGGCTCTTTGGTCCATGCAGTCATTTTTAATTTGCTTATTTGGAATGAGAAAAGCATTCATTTTATAACTGTTACAATAGGCATTCTTTTCAGAGAACCCATGTCAATTTATTTTAAGTTTAAAGTTTTAACTCCCTTTGAAATAAATATATTACTGTACATACTGCCAATTTTGTTCTTATGAAAAGAGACAGAGCCAAGTCAGATTGTTTGGTTGTTTTGGCAACTAAGCAATGACGCTGTTTGGATATAAACCAAATGTGCCTTGCAATTTTTGTACCCCTTAAAAAGTCACTTTACACTTCTTTTTTTAATCAGTAAACCCCTTGCTCTGTTTCACAAAGTGATCGTAGAACAACAACTGTCATAATGCTATACAACTACATACGACTTTAACTTGTTGGCGGTAGGGTAGCCTAGTGGTTAAAGTATTCACTCATCACACCAAAGACACGAGTTTGATTCCCCACATGCGTACAGTGTGTGCAGCCCATTTCTGGTGTCCCTCAACGTGATGTTGCTGGAATATTGCTAAAAGCAGCGTAAAACCAAACTCACTCACTCTTAACAGTTGTGCTACTACAACCATATTTGTTGCTGTCAAAAATAGCCAAGTAGACTATTATAAGTATGTATCATAGTGACCAGGGCCCCTTTCAATACAACCTTTTAGCATGTATTTATATTCTTGGTAGCAGTTGTGAGAGGATGCAATTTCAAATTTAGTTTCTCTTTGTTGTATGTGCATGCACCAGTTCGTCTCTCTTTATATGAAATATGTCACATCGATCATCAAAATGTACTGAAAAGCTTTTATCCTGCCAAACCAGTTTCTGCACGTTTGCTGTTTATGGAGTAAGGTTTAAGGAGACTGTATATAAACTGACCATTTACAACACTTGCACCAGTTCCTCTTACTTTATATGAAATATGTCACATTGATCATCAAAATGAAGTGAAAAGCTTATATCCTGCCAAGCCAGTTTCTGCACGTTTGCTGTTTATGGAGTAAGGTTTAAGGAGACTGTATATAAACAGACCATTTACAACACTTGCACCAGTTCCTCTCACTTTATATGAAATATGTCACATTGATCATCAAAATGTAGTGAAAAGCTTATATCCTGCCAAACCAGTTTCTGCACGTTTGCTGTTTATGGAGTAAGGTTTAAGGAGACTGTATATAAACTGACCATTTACAACACTTGCACCAGTTCCTCTCACTTTATATGAAATATGTCACATTGATCATCAAAATGTAGTGAAAAGCTTATATCCTGCCAAACCAGTTTCTGCACGTTTGCTGTTTATGGAGTAAGGTTTAAGGAGACTGTATATAAACTGACCATTTACAACACTTGCCAGGGCAGTGAACTGGCTGGTTGTTAAGAAATAGGGTCATCACAGCCCAGGATTGGCTGTAAATTCCCCCAGAGGGTCTCTGATGGTTCCCATTACCACAATTTCATGGTCAATTATTCTTCAGTGTGTTCACTCTCCTTAGGACAGGGGTCAAGTAAACAAATGACCAGTGATGACCTGAGCTAACCTAGGAGACTTAATGTAGACCGTTCATCCAGTTGACAACTGAAGCATGTTGTTGAAGGATGAGTATTTGTTGTCTGCATACCTCGTTTAGACCTAGTAAACTTGATCTGTCAAGTCGGGTTTCTGTGAGGAACTCTGTTTCCTTGAGTGGCATTTTAACTGTCATGAAAATGTTGATGACAAAGTTTCCTCGTTAATGAAATGGATTCTGGGATGTCAGTTTGTTAATACTGGATCAGTGATTGATAGTAGTGTTGGAATGTTCTCAACAAGTCTAGTTAGCTGATCATTGCATCTCTGGAAATGACCTTGATAGTCTTTACATAAGTTTTTGTAGCTTATTTATACTACTCAAAATCTAGACTAACCCACCGCCCCCTACTCAAAATAAGTTACAGAACACCTGATCGTTTCATATTTCTGTACTTTACAGTGTGAGTGAGTGAGTTTAGTTTTAAGCCGCACTCAGCAATATTCCAGCTATATGGCGTCGGTCTGTAAATAATCGAGTCTGGACCAGACAATCCAGTGATCAACAGCATGAGCATCGATCTGCGCAATTGGGAACCGATGACATGTGACAACCAAGTCAGCGAGCCTGACCACCCGATCCTGTTAGTCGCCTCTTACGACAAGCATAGTTGCCTTGTACGGCAAGCATGGGTTGCTGAAGACCTATTCTACCCCGGATCTTCACGGGCCAGTTTACAGAGAGAACCGGGTGCGCTATGACTTAGGAGTAGTATGTGTCTACTGTAACACTACCAGGCATATCTGGGCCTGTACGTGTGACTATACTCAGTGTATTTGATAAGCCAAAAACCCAGCCAGACATCAGGGCTGGTAACTGCAAAATGTTGCCAGCCCAAAATGGTTTTAACCAGACCAGACACCAAGATATGGTCAATTTACTCAGATGTATGGAACATCTAAAAAATATACCAGACTAGGGCTGACTAGCTGTAAATTTAGACCGTCCATCAGAAATGTAGCCCGTCTCAGGTGGTCAGACAGGCCTTATTTCGTTTACTGCTATGCTTTAGCTGACAAGACATTTTGTGTTGTGTAGTTCAGCAAAACTGAGAAGCAGTTTATATGCAATATAAATTATGTAAGTTTCAGTTGGTTACTTATGTCATAAATATTAGCAGGTGTTTGTTACGTGGGTGCTGGCATCATATATCAAAACATCAAATTTTGTAATGATTATTTGGGTTGTCGACATTAGAGGTCATGGGTATTTACAGCTATGTATAAATTATTGTGTCATCAGATAAATGGACTCATGATGGATTGTGGTGTACAATCAGTAATATACTAGTAATATGTCAACTTCACAAGAATGTGATAGGAAAGAGATGCAGCGATTTTTATGGCAATACTGTACTTGGTTTTTTCATGTTTGTAGTCACATGTACCTGTTAATAGGACATTCTTCTATGTTGTTAAGCCTAGTGGTTAAAGCATACACTCGTCACACCGAAGGCCCGTGTTCGATTCCCTACATGGGTACAATATGTGAAGCCCATTTCTGGTGTCCCCGCCTCATATTGTTGGAATATTGCTAAAAGTGGCGTAAAACCCAACTCACTCACTCACCAACCCCCCACATACCCACTCACTCACCCTCATACCCACTCACTCACTCACTCACCCACATACCCACTCTCTCACCCACCCACATACCCACTCACTCACATACTCACTCACTATTGTTACCATGTTTTTGACAAAATGTGAAGACATGTTTCAGTCTGCAGCTTCTGAAGCCAAAATTAAGTAAAACTGTTTCCTTTTTCAGAGCAGAGATTCAAGACGTGAATAATTTGTTATCATTTGGCAATGAAGTAAATCTGGTTCCAGGAGAAGTAAACGTCTTCTTGTGTTGTAGTTTAGATGGGATGGAAGGAAATGTCTGTCCCTGTGAAGCTGCTGCCATGGCTACATACGTTGTTGCCATGTGCCTGCCTCCGGTCCAGCAATAAATTGCCTTGGGTAAATAGGTCTGACACATAAGGATAAGAAGACAATGATGCATTCCTTCACCCCACTTTGCTCAAATAAACCTTTTTTCTTGGCGACTTGTGTAAACCTCGGTGGATGAGATGATGTGATTTGGACAGTCTTTGTTGTTTCCTAGATTAGGTCGTATTAGAAGCAGGCTGGCGATGTTTGTTTTCTCTCATTCATACAGTTGTTCAACTTTTCAAATGGTTAGAATTCTATAAGGAAAAACAACCGGACATGGAAGGTTAGATTTTATGGTATCAAAAAGCTCTGTTTGTTTATTAAGATTAATGCAAATCTTGGACTTGGCCGAAGGATTATTGTGTGCTCATAGCAAGTGCTTTTGAAATCTTTCAAAACAAAAAACAAAGTGGTTTCCATGTGATGTTCCGTAGAAAAATTCATATACAGGGACATTGGCCCTTGAAGGTCACAAGGCATGTTTGCATGTACATGTTGGGTATCCACGTAAAGATACAGTGAAATACTTCATAATACAGGCCCATACCATAGGATTGGTTCGGAGTCTTGTATACATAGAAACTGAGGTATTCAGTAATAGAGAATGGTTGTAGTCCTACTGGGATAAGAGTTTTTTTAACATCTGTTTTCTGCCCTGTTTTCACACATGGCAACTCATTGTTGTTTGTTAATGCCACACCTACCATTAGTTCATTTATGCGAGGCAGTTTGTAAGTTATGGATTCCAGACAATCCAGTGATTGATGTCATGAGCATCAATTTATATAGACTGGATACAATGACATGCATCAAACAGGTCCAAAAGTCTGACCACCCAGTCCTGTTAGTCTCTTACAACAAGCATGGGTTTCATAGACCATTCTAACCTTTGAGTGTAATATTGGTTATTTCTTACACTAAAACAAATATATATCCCAATTGCTTAGATTGATGTTCATGCTGTTGATCACTGGATTGTATGGTCCAGACTCAATTATTCACAGATTGCTGTCATATCGGGAATATTGCTGAGTGCAGCGTTAAACAACAATCCAACAAACCATCTTCATGGACAGGGGCGGTGGGGTAGCCTAGTGGGTAAAGCGTTGGCTCGTCATGTCGCCGAAGACCCGGGTTCGATTCCCCACTTGGGTACAATGTGTGAAGCCCATTTCTGGTGTCCACCCGCCGTAATGTTGCTGGAATATTGCTAAAAGCGGCGTAAAACCAAACTCACTCACTCACTCTTCATGGACAGTTTAACATTTTTAGAGCAGAAATCTTGAATTGCCCCTCCCTATGGAACCACACCCCTTCTACCACCAATCCATCCTGTTCTTTTGAGCAGAGCTATGTTCATGTGGCCTGATTGAAACACCTTTCTTGGTTGAAACCATTCATATATTGTTCATAACTGATGGTGAATGGTGGCCGGAGTCTGCATGCTGGCATTGACTCCTCCACTGACAGGAAACCTCTCAACATCTGGGTCAAGTAGTGCAACAAGAACCTGTCATGGAGAAGTTGATGGACCAGTCACATGGCCACACTCCTGATTTCAATCTCCGCAGTGCTTTGTAGACTGGTATTGGTTTCAACCTGGTTACCGCATATAATTAGTCACCCTGCAGTGATGACATCATGGATAAGGAAGTGCAGAGCTGTTTCACCAGCACTAGAGTAGCGTCTGGGTGACCTGAATATACTGGAGAGCCGAATTGAGTTGGAAGTTTGTCACACATCTGACCAGGGATGAAGTCGAAACCGCAGGAATATCATGATTCATATCTCTGAATGGCATGTAGATGTAATACACACAAAGGGGGAAATTTATGTATGTCAACTTCCGTGATACATCATGTTTCTCATATAACAGAAGTTGACATCCATAAACTCTTCTATTCCTCCCCCTTCCTTCTCCACCCCCACCCCCACCCCCCAAAAAAAAGATAGAAAAGAAAACAACAATAAAACAATAAAAACTTGAACAGGAGGGTCATCACTATGTCTGGGTGTATAAAAACTTTAAAATTATACTGGTAGATATAACACTGAAAGCTCAGATAGACTTTGTAAATTGTGCTCAATGAACAAGGTACAAGATGAATATCGATTTTCTTTTAGAATGTCCTCATTAACTCACATCCTGATTACATTCAAAGTTCTAAGCTTTCAAAAATTGTGGTGAGATAAACAGCTGATTCATTTACTTGGTAGTTAGTATTATACAAGATAGCTAGATACATTGAAACAAGGTTTGAAGTCTCACAACTTAAACATTATTAGTATTGATAGCAACTCACAAGCCTGACGTCAGAGCTATATATATGTATAATTTTCAGCTTTCTATATGACCACACATGATCGTGGTCAGTGGCTATATATTTAAGCTCCGTGGTGTAGTGGTTAGAGCGTCCGCCCAGAGAGCGGAAGGTCGCGGGTTCGATCCCCGACCACGTCATACCAAAAGACGTTAAAATATGGTACTTGTTGGTCCCTGCCTGGCTCGGCATTAATGGGTACAACAAGGACTGGTGGGCTCGGAGTCAGTATAATGTGTCTGAGTGGGGTATTCATGTTTCATTCATGTATTCAGTCTGGGCTATAGAACCAGCTTCAGTCTGGGCTAGTACATGCAGCCGCACATACACATACACACGCATACATGTCATCATATGAGCGAAATATTCTCAAGCACGGCGTTAAACCCAATTTCACCTGACCTCACATATATTTAAGTTCATGTGAAGAAACATATAGCACTGCACTGCATTCACTGTGACTGTAATTGCCAATGCACTGCCACTGCCTGCCATGCATTGTAATGTAACTGGGGATAGCACAGCAGCTAGTCTGTTAGTCCAGGACAAGGGATAATTTACATGGACCAGATTCTTTCTCCCCAAATCAACTTGTATTTTACACAACTGCTAATCCGAAATGAGTTAGATCTTCCTAACCCAAGCATTTGCTACAGTCTCTGCACATGACTAATGTTTCTCAAGAAGGCACTTGATAGCTTCAGACATATTTTCTCAGATTAGATAAAATTATAACTACACATTTTTTTATCATTTTTCCTGTGTGTGTAAATTGTGAAGCAGGTGTTGGGAGGTGTGTCAGAGAGAGTGACTCACAGAACCTGAGAGATGAGGTTATCTGTTACCCAGTGGGAAGGGATGCCAGGATTTACCCAAGGATGCTATTTCTGTCTTTCTATGATTGCAATCATAAATTGGAGAACTATATATGCCCTGAATATGAAAATAACTGCTTTGGTAACCTAAAAATATCTTGTAAATTCAAGTTCAGCGACAGTCGTGAAAGTGGATATTTAAAGAAAGAGAAAAATCGTGCCAGTGTTAATTCTCATTTCCTTGATCAATAATTTATTTTACTGTGCAAAAGGGTTGTTCAAACAAGGTAATGATTTAATGGGTTTTTTGTCTGGCATAAGATCCAAACAGCTCCTAGACTGCCTTGTCAATAGTTTTATCACAATCTTGATCAGCAGTAAATCTTCTAAAGCGACAAAATAGGTCACATTCAAAGAATATTTGACAGGTATGACATATTTACTATCATGTGACAAGTGTTAGCAGATAAGCCTCCAGTCTCCAGCACGGACATACACATGTGTGACTTGACTGTGTCGCACTCAGGTAGTGTGTTTAAAATTTCCTCTGTTTGTACAGCCCTATAGCTGATAAGCCAAACTTGCCTCCATGTTCCCTGTGTAGGGAGGAGAGTAATTGGTGTGAGCACTTTGTGCCTTGTCCTGGAGCTAAATCTGTGAAGGTTTGGGGGTGGATAATGGGTTGTATTATCATCCAGAACCTGTGGCTTGAGTGATTATAGAAAATTCTAGTGCTGGAGTTGAGCAGACATGCATTTAACTTTTGGAAGATCTCATGCCAATCGGCTGTCGATGTAAAGGATAACATTGTTAATGAACAAAAGGATCGCCAGAATTTCTACCTAGAAGTTGAAACAATCTTTGGAATGTTTGTAGTGACAGATCTTAATGTTTTTCATACAATTATGACTGAATATAGCTAGAGCACTCCATTCGAGATAAGTCAATACGACAGAGCATCTTGAAAGCATTGTAATGAAAAGAAAGACCCAAAATAATTCTGGCTATTTTGTTTAGAGGTTTTAAAGTTTTTCAGGCGATCAAATTAAGGTTTGCCTTTTAAGTTTTTCATATCAAAGGTTTTCCTTGGATATTTGATTTTGAAACTGTTATGTCTTTCTTTAGCTGTTTGTGGTGAGTAAAGTGATGTTTCCAATATGAAGGCTGTGTATACAGTGTGTACCTGTCCATACAGCCAGGTGTGTTTGTCAGCCCACAAATTCCTTCCACTTACTGTGATGAGAAAGTGACAGGTGATTGACACCCAGGCTGCTGCCAATTTGATCTTGTCAACTAATATTAACCATTAGTTCAAGTCAAAGGAGCTGGTGACATTTTCCTGAAACTACATTGACTTTCTTTATTTGGAGATGTTTCTTCAAACGTTGCTGTCTTTAATTAAATGGGCTCATGTCAATTTTTCTTTGAATTCTAACAATGTTTTGTGTCTAACTTATGTTTAAAAATTGCATGTTGGACATTTTTCACATGGCACATTTGAACTGTGTCTCTATTGCAACAAATGGTATTTAGATTTGAAATTTTCTTGCCTGAATCTGCAAGTTGTGGACATTTTGAAGTCTTACTGCCGAACATTGGTGTAAATAGGATGAAGGTTATTGGAATATTGCTAAAAGCGGCATAAACCCAGCTTCATAGAAGGGACTAAGGATCGGGTGGTCAGACTCGTTGACTTGGTTGACACATGTCATCATATCCTAATTGCGTAGATTGATGCTCATGCAGTTGATCACTGGATTGTCTGGTCCAGACTTGATTATTTACAGACTGCCGCACTATACTCATAATCATTAAGCCATTATGTGACATGGACTGGGATCGTCACGATATGGCTGAGATATTGCCAATGTGACGTTAAATATTAACTCACTCACTCACTCATGGACTGGGAACTCCTCCTATAGGGCTTACTTTAGACTAAGGCTTAGTCTCTGAATATATATAATTTTGATAGTAACAAACAAGCCCATTTAAATTGAAAAGGAGCCCTAGGGAGACCAGAGATTCAGAACCTGAGGAAATCTAGACTTGCTTCATTTAGGGCTTTAGCACTGCAGAGAGGCTTGGCAGTAGGGAAAATAATTTGGTTCAGGAACTGTGAGACAGACTAGGCTTACTTGTTACCCACCAGTGGTTGCGATGGTGGCGACCTGATGGATGGATGCGGTTTCCTAAAACCTCAGTACAGCACAATCCAGACAGGAAGCATGTCTCAGCTCGCCACCTGCAGCAAGGAAAAACATAAACATGGAAAGTGTGAAATATGGGCAGCACATGACATAATAGTATTCAGTCGGTATCCTATCAAAATAGGCCATTAAAGTACTTCTAATAACAATTACACCGACAAGCCTGGTTGGACAATGGAGTGGTTGCATGTTTTGTTTGTGTTTAATATCACATTTAGTAGTTTCAAGCTGCTTGACTGCAGGTCTGTAAGTTATTAAGTCTGGACCAGAGAATCCGGTTATTAACTGATGCTTCAGTTGACTCGCCTAAACTTGCATATTATACTGGACAAAATAAGTTAGGGCTATTGGTATTTTTATGATTTATATTTTATCAGTGTGTCAATGAATAAATAGATCATTATTCATAATTTCAAAATTTACATATGTCCCTAACTATTTTTGTCCAGTATATTATCATTTTGAGTAGAGTACAACCTATGTTACAATAGATGTGTGGAATATTACCAGTTTGATGTACAAGCCGAAACTAGATTACTAGATCGGAAGGTTATATAAGTGGCTAATGTTGCATATGGACACAAGTTGTGTTCATGTGATGATTAATCACCCACTTGGACTGATTCTGTTTATACGCTACACAAGGATGTGAGTGTAGAACCACTTCTGTGGAGCAGGTCCTTCAAAGAGCAGAATGAGCCAAGACGTGGCTGATCTTTTGCTCTCTGACTCATGTTTTTACATAGCATGTGATGGCAATGCCAACTTCCGTCTCGTCTGCTTTCACTTTTAGTTTAACCCAATTGTGATACGAAAATAAATTATTTCGTGTTGTGGCAATAAATCTTTGCCCGCAGTTCTAATGCTTTTGTTTTCATATGGAAGAAGGAAAATAATTCTTGGCAACGAAATCCTTCATACGTGTGATTCAGTTTTTAGCAGGTTTCTTGAATTGGAATCTGTGATAAACTAGTATATGAAGATTATATAAGTATTTACCATGGACACACAAATCAAATTCATGATGTTACTGATGTCAAGGGAAAATCATGAAAATGTTTTGACCTTGAAATAATATATCTTACGCCTCTGGAGTTGCTGGTCCCCAGTTCACAATGGGGATTGGGTGGTTGGTGACATTGTGGATGGAATGTCATTGTGATGTGGCTGATAATGTGATTTGCTACTCTTTTCTCAGTCTCTTATATGCTTTGATCAAGCATGATATTGTACAGATCTGCATGAAATATCTTCAGTATTGCTGACTGACATGTAACACTCTCACTCACTTCCTCACTCACTCACTCACCAAATCACTCACCCACCAAATCACTCACCCACCCACCCGACCAATCACTTGATAACCTGACACACACATCCCTTCTAAAGAAACAGATACTATTGTAACTAGTTGACATGTTGAGGCTTGAATTTCTTCACTATCATGTAACAGTTTTGATACCAGCTAGACTGACAAGAGATATCAGTGCAAGGGTGTTTGCTCAGTCTTCTGCCTGCCCAGCTGATTTCTCAAACTGCATGGCACTCCAGTCAATCAATTAGTTCCATTGAAGACTTCCATGCTTGCTCCGAGCTCAGACGTTCTTCTGAAGCTACTCAAATAGCTCACTTTAACATTGATCTGAGAACCGTCCTACATAACACTTGGAGACTGGACCCGTGAAGGTCCAGGTTAGAATTGATCTCAAGTAACCCATGCTTGTCATAAGATGCGACTAACAGGATCGGGTGGTCAGGCTCGCTGACTGGGTTGACACGTCATCGTATCCCAATTGCATAGATCGATGCTCATGATGTTGATCCCTGGATCGTCTGGTCCAGACTCGATTATTTACAGACCACCGCCATATAGATTGAATATTGCTGAGTGCGGTGTAAAACTAAAAACTCACTCACTTGGAGATGGTTCAGTACTGCACTGTGACTGAAAAATAGCGTTATATTTTAATCAAAAGACGAACTAGATTATCATCATTTTAAAAGATTTTTTAAATCAGATTTTGTTTTTGTAATTTCTAAGGCTGTTACGATTCAATTGCATATTTGGTTAATCGAACCGGAGCCCTTCATGAATTCAATTCATTATTCATGGTCAATAGAACCGAATATTAACAAATATTTACGATTTTCTTAAGGGAGAGTGTTTTACTTGAACCTTATGCCATTTTTCAAAGTTAGATATGCAAGAATGGAATATGTACTAGCCTTGCAGTAGAGCAAGTCATGTTAGTTTGCCAAGGCCGCACATGGTACTGTCAACTAAAACTATTACATACCCTATTTGATTGTCATGAAGTCACTGGACATGGGCAAAATGTGAAGCTAAATATTGCTAAAAGCGGCATAAAACTATACTCACTCACTATCACTCATACTCACCACTCACACACTCACTCGCCTCTGTATCCAAGAGCAGTTGACCTGTGTGATACCCGATCAATATTCACCAGCCAGAAAAGCTTATCACATATTGCAAGTTTTCCTCAGCAACCATCCAAAATACCACACAAATTGATCAAATAAAATGGTGGTGTTGAGATTAGGGCAACATGCTGCCATGTTCCTGTGTATGAATCATGTTGACTGGAGGCTGAGTCAGGAATGAGAGACCGCCTGGCACTTGTGACTGGAAATCATCTCAAGATTTTAATCAGTTAAAAGTTATCTTTGGATTTGTTTGAGAACGGTAACCAGTCCGTGCTCTCATAAAGTTCTTTCCAATTTTGAAAGTCGTTAAGAAAATTGCTGTTTTCATTTCTTTCACACAGTCAGATCTTTGTCATTTCAATGATAATTTCTTTTTTTCAAAGTAATTGACCTAATTGTGGAAAATGTTTTATTTGAAATGTGCAGGGATAGACACTGCTTGTCCAGTTTAAGACTTTTCAGAGCCTAGCTTATTTCTTATTAAAAAAGGGGCAGTGGGGTAGCCTAGTGGGTAAAGCGTTGGCTCGTCACACCGAAGACCCGAGTTTGATTCCCCTCATGGGTACAATGTGTGAAGCCTATTTCTGGTGTCCCCCGTCGTGATGTTGCTGGAATATTGCTAAAAGCGGCGTAAAACCAAACTCACTCACTCACTTATTAAAAAATTCAATTTTTCTTTAAGTTCCAGCCAGAAATGAACTGTAGACTAGTTCGATTTGACCAGTAAGTGTAATGAGTGTAGGGGCGGTGGGGTAGTCTAATGGTTAAGCGTCCGATCGTCAGGATGAAGACCTGGGTTTGATCCATTAAATCTCCAGTCACTGGCCCGACAGGCTAGCTAAATTTGGAAACTTATTTTGCATACTTTTGTCTCAAAGTACCTGATATAGACTACCAGTTGTTCGACTTCATTTGTGCCTGACTCTGAGAGGGTGGGTTCAAATCCCTTATGACCGCCTCCGTGGTGTAGTGGTTAGAGCGTCCACCTGGAGAGTGGAAGGTCACGGGTTCGATCCCCGACTGCATCATACCAAAAGACGTTAAAATATGGTACTTGTTGGTCCCTGCCTGGTGTTCTGCATTAATGGGTACAACAAGGACTGGTCGGCTCGGAGTCATATGAGCGAAATATTCTCAAGCACGACGTTAAACCCAATTTCACCTCACCTCACCTCAAATCCTTTATTGGATTCGACCTTACAAGAGTACTAGAATCTGTACTTTAATGAGAAAGTGTAATCCTAAATATAACATATGTTACATTTGACCCCTTTCTGGGAGGCATTGTGCTTGTATACACAGGATTTGATGTTTGATGTTCCTTTGTTCGTATCTCTATAAGTAACTCCCACTCTGTGGCACAATGGTATTTGTAGCAGTCCTGTATCTGAAGCTGTGTCTGATGATAGTGCCCCTATAAGTAACTCCCACTCTGTGGCACAATGTTTTTGGTATCAGTCCTGTATCTGAAGCTGTGTCTGATGATAGTGCCCCTATAAGTAACTCCCACTCTGTGGCACAATGTTTTTGGTAGCAGTCCTGTATCTGAAGCTGTGTCTGATGATAATGCCTTGTTTTGCAGGTAGATGAAGATGGCAACGGCAGTATTTCTCTTGATGAGATCAAAGATGCTCTTGCAGCAGTCAACATCAAACTGGCCGGCTATGAAATCCGGGAGATTGTCGAGCGATACGACACTGACGGCAACATGAAGCTTGATATGAAAGAGTTTGAAAAGGTAATGGAGATCAGCCCACATTCAATCTCAATTTGACCTTGAAAAGGAATTAAATTTGATGAAACGCCCTAAATTTGCCAAATGTTGTTAATTCTGCAGTTAATATATATTTATTGTATTTTCCATTCCATTGTCTTATGTATGATGACATCATATGGCAAAAGGGGCGAGGGGTAGCCTAGTGGTTAAAGTGTTCACTCGTCACGCCAAAGAATCGGGTTCGATTAGCCACATGGGTACATTGTGTGAAGCCCATTTCTGGTGTCCCCCGCCATAATCATACTGGAATATTATGAAACTATACTCACTCACTCACTCACATCTTGTAACTTTTCTCGACAAGATAATGGAAAAGCATTGAATGTGTAACTTTTGAACTACCTTTTGTTACAATTAGTATATGGTTGTTTAACCAGACTTTATATGAATGAATGTCTTGACTTCCTGTAAGCTGTTGGTTTTATACATTAATTGCATGTTTGGTTTCATAAATGAAGCAGTTCTGAAAAAAATCCGATATCTATATCCCACTTGAGTGTAGTTTTTTAAGAAATTATGTGGTAGTAATCTAAACAAAGGTGACTGGATAGTATTTGACTGTTGTGTTATTTGATCGTTCTCCAGCTATATGTTGAAGAACTAAAAAAGCGGAACTTCGGCCTGAAGTTCAAGACATCTGTAGCCCCCAAGCGTGGTGTTCGTAGCCATGAAGGAGTGTCACAGGCGTCTACAGTTGGAACTACACACACTGTCAAGGACTCTGAACTTGTTGCCTTCTCTGATTGGATCAACACGTGAGTACATTTGCAGAATTCCCCATGTCATTCACCTACAATACCCAACTCATTTCATCCCACAAGGTGCGGTGGGGTAGCCCAATGGTTGAAGGGTCCGCTCGTCACGCTGAAGACCCGGTTCAATCCCCCTCATGGGTACAATGGAATATTGCTAAAAGCGGCGTAAAACCATACTCACTCACTCATCCCACAAAGTCAAATAATGTCCCATTCACCCAACCCAAGCGAACTTCATCCCACGCAGCTGACAGCATTCGATTCACCACACCCTACCCTACCACTCAACATGGGTACAATGTGTGAAGCCCATTTCTGGTGTTCTCCGCCATGATATTGCTGGAATATTGCTAAAAACTAAACTCACTCGTTCACTCACTTATCCTCAACATCCCATTCACCTCACCTCCACCCTCACCTCTCAACATCCCATTCATGCTACACACACACACCACCACCACCACCCACCACCCACCCCCAACATCCCATTTACCCCCATTCATATCACCCCACCCAGCCTTACAACGTCCTATTCACCTCACCCCACCCAACATCCTATTCACCTCAACCCACCCTTCAATATCCTATTCACCTCAACCCACCCTACAATGTCCTATTCACCTCTACCCACCCTACAGCCTTATTATTCACCTCAACCCACCCCACCACGTCCTATTTACCTCAACCCACCCTTCAACATGCTATTCACCTCAACCCACCCTTCAACATGCTATTCACCTCAACCCACCCTTCAATGTCCTATTCACCTCTACCGACCCTACAATGTCCTATTCACCTCAAGGGGCGGTGGAGTAGCCTAGTGGTTAAAGCGTTCGCTTGTCACGCCGAAGACCCGGGTTCGATTCCCCACATGGGTACAATGTGTTAAGCCCATTTCTGGTGTCCCCCGCCGTAATATTGCTGGAATATTGCTAAAAGCGGCATAAAACTAAACTCACTCACTCACTCACTATTCACCTCAACCCACCCTACAACGTCCTATTCACCTCAACCCACCTTACAAAGTCCTATTCAACTCAACCCACCCTACAACGTCCTATTCACCCCAGCCAACATCCACCAACCCAGCCTTACAATATCCCATTCACCCCAGCCATCACCCCACCCAATCTTACAACATCCCATTCACCCCACCCCCACAATATCCAATTCACCTCACCCCACCCCACAACATCCCATACTTTCTGCTGAAGTGTCAGCCCTGTTCACCACAATCATTTTAATGACATTACTGTTTCAGGTCACTCCGAGACGATCCAGACTGCAAAGCATACTTGCCCCTGTCTGGTGACACCCTCTGTGGACAGTGTCGAGGATGGAATTCTTCTGTGGTAAGCCCTCACCAAGATTACTGAACGAAGCTTTGTGTTTTTAAACAACAATTTCAAAATTTAACAATGTCAGTGTCAAATTCATTTTTCTATTTTTCTTTCCATGTTGTAATCACTGTTGTTGGAGTTGCTCCCCTTGTTTGGAATCCTTTCCTGTGCCTTAACAATAAATTGAATGGGTCTTTAATGTTGGTGTAAAAATGATTAAGAGTGCTAAAGAGTGAGTGAGTGTATTCAATTTTAGGAATTAAATGGGTCCTGGAGACCTTCAAATCACCTCCCATGGAATTTTAATCTTCAGACACCCTGAGTGACTTTGACTTTAAACATTGAGGTCATCACAATGTCACCTTCATTTTCATGCTAATTTTGAACATGGCTTAGAGGTAATTCATACATATAAACTTCCATCAGGATTCTGATAGGGTTGATAAAACAACTTTTACTGAACAATGAAAATTCCTGTTTACATGATTTTATTATGAGTTTTATTTTAAACAGTTTTGATTGTAAATTTAGGAACTGCTTTGCATTTATGCAGGGCAAATAGATTTGATGAAAAGTTGTAAATGAGCAGAACACAAGGAAACAATATTGATTTTTCCACCTTCATGGTTAACTGCAAGTTTATGGAGTCTATAAATAACCGACCCATGAAGGTCCGGGTTAGAATGAACCTTCAGTAACCCATGCTTGTCGTAAAAGGCGACTAACAGGATTGGGTGGTCAGGCTCGCTGGCTTGGTTGATACATGTCATCGGTTCCCAATTGTGCAGATCGATGCTCATGCTGTTTATCACTGGATTGTCTGGTCCAGACTCGATTGTTTACAGACTGCTGCCATATAGCTGGAATATTGCTGAGTGCAGTGTAAAACTAAACTCACTCACTCACTGACTGTAAATAACCCTCCAGGATATTCAGAGATAACTTTCAAGGCTCCCTTGTTAGTGGGCAGTATTTTAAGTCAAACACATCTGTGACATCCTGAATTTTTCTCTTAAAAATTTATTGATTTTGTGCGCAGAAATATTTGTTTCTTCTCTTCTAATGGAAGGATGAGACTGTATTGTTCATGGTTGTTGTATTAATATGTTGGGTGCAAGTGTGACATTTAGCCTTAATTGCCTAATGAACAGGGTTACTTCTGTATAATTTGTAAAGTAAGTGATTTGTACAATATGATATATTGTTATCCCCCGCAACGCGTTTTGCGGGGGGGTATTAAAAGGGAATTCGTCTGTGCGTGCGTGCGTCCTTGCGTGCGTCCGTGCACATTTGTTTTTCCGGAGCAGAACTCTAAAACCGTTAAATATTTCTTCACCAAACTTGGCACATAGATAGATCTGGAAGGGTACTGGTGCCTTTTGGTAGTTTTGGAATTCTGAATAAAATATTTTTGGTTTTTCCGTGGCAACAAGTTTGACTTAGCCTGAAATTGGTGGTAGTGCTCTTTTCCGGAGCAGAACTCTAAAACCATTCAATGTTTCTTCACCAAACTTGGCACATAGATAGATCTGGTGGTCTACAGGTGCCTCTTGGTAGTTTTGGATTTCTGAATAAAATATTTTTGGTTTTTCCATGGCAACAAGTTTGACTTAGACTGAAATTGGTGGTAGTACTCTTTTCTGGAGCAGAACTTTGAAACTGTTCACTGTTTCATCACCAAATTTCATACAAAGGTAGGTCTAGTGGTCTACTGGTGCCTTTTTTGCTAGTTTTGGATTTCTGAATAAAAAATTTTAAAAATTGTGTTTCCATGGCAACAATTTTGGCTTCAACTGAACTTGGTGGTAGTGCTCCTTTCTGGAGCAAAACTTTGAAACCTTTCAGTACTCTCCTTCCACTTAGCTATATACACGCCAACACATTTGACATAGTCATAACTCCTAGACATATTCATGATGAGTATTTTGCCATTGCAGGGGAATATTGATGACTTTGTCTTCTTGTTAAACTCCTAATGTCATGAATGTTACTTTGCAGCAAGTTGCTGAACCAGACAGAACAGGATTTGATAGATGAACGGACAATCAACAAGACGAACCTCACTGTGTTCAGGAAACATGAGAACCTTACTCTAGCCTTAAACTCTGCCCAGTCCATCGGCTGCAGCATTGTCAACATTGGAGGAGAGGACATCGAGAAGGGGACCATTCACCTGGTCCTTGGCCTTATCTGGCAGATTATCAGGGTGAGGTGGACTGACTGCTTGTCTTGGTTGGTAGCTCTGATTGAAATAATTTTCCAATCAACCAGACAGTCGGGCAGGTGGCCAATAAATGTTGCGTGTCCGTCTTGAAAGTTGCCTGCCCGCATTCTTAACTGATAAATTACGTTTTTCTACAAAAACGAACAAGTATCATTAGAAACCAATCTTTATCCAATGAAATCGCTTCTTACAAATGTGAAAATGCTCCCGGCAAGGTTAAGGTGATGTTACTGATGTTAAAAGCTTTCGAACGATGCGCGCCTCAAATGTATATCTTCTCGCTTGTTATTCACATGAAGCTTCCAAAAGGGAGATATTTAAAAATATCAGCCAGACAATTGGGCTGGTGGAGATGTTTTTCAGGCAGCCCGACACGAAAGTTGCCAGTCTCGGGCAGGCTGTTATTTTGATCACTGGTTGGTAGGGGCAGTGGGGTAGCCTTGTGGTTAAAGTATTTGTTCTTCATGCCTGGGTTTTATTACCCACATGAGTACAATGTATGAAGGCCATTTCTGTGCCCCCAGCCGTGATATTGCTGGAATATTGCTAAAAGCGGCGTAAGACAACACTCACTCACTCTTGACTGGTAGTGGTGGAATGATACAGTAGTGTATCACGATACAAGGTCCCCAATAACATACGTACCCTTGTATCATTTAAATATTCATTCTTGGTAGATAAAAGGATTATTTGTCTGTTTTGTTATATTCAAGTTATGGTTGATGTAACTTTGAGTCTGAATGGCTCTATACTGAGTGAGTGAGTGAGTGAGTTAATATTTAACTTCACATCGGCAATATCTCAGCCACATCGTGACGAAAACAATTTATACAGTAAAAAGTGAAGACACTATACCAAGCCTCGACTGTAGATAGTATGTGAATGAGATGAATTACATTAAAAAATTAGAAACACATGAGACCCGTGTGGGTCCGGGTTAGAATGAGCCTTCAGTAACCCATGCTTGTCATAAGAGGCGACTAACGGGATCGGGTGGTCAGGTTCACTTACTTGGTTGACACATGTCATTGGTTCCCAATTGTGCAGATCAATGCTCATGCTGTTGATCACTAGATTGTCTGGTCCAGACTCGATTATTTACAGACCGCAGCCATATAGCTGGTATATTGCTGAGTGCGGCGTAAAACTAAACTCACTCACTCACTAGAAACACATGAGTAACATATGATTAATTTTGTTGTAGATTGGTCTGTTGTCGGATATTGATCTGACGCATCATCCTGGGCTGGTTGCTTTGTTAAATGAAGGCGAGGATATTGGGGACCTCAAGAGTTTGTCCCCCGAGGCCCTGCTTCTCCGCTGGGTCAACTACCACTTGAGGCAATCAGGAAGCAGCAGACAAATCAATAACTTCAATGAAGACATCAAGGTATGTATGGGACACACTCAGTATCTAAGCTTTTCATACAGGTGAATCCCATCTTCCAATTGTGTCTAAGCCTGTTTTGAAACATACTAAACCATATGGTGAATATCTTTTTCAAAGATCATAGGAAGCTAATTATGTGCAGTCATCGAGCATTGTGTAAAGTTTCCCTGCTCCCCAACCTCACAACATGACAACCCCAAAACACCACACAAACACACCTATCCTTTCCTAAGGTGAGGTGAGGTGAAATTGGGTTTAACGTTGTGCTTGAGAATATTTCGCTCATATGACAACGTGCATGCGTGTGTATGTGTATGTGCGGCTGCTTGTACTAGCCCAGACTTAAGCTGGTTCTATAGTGCTAGCCCACTAAGATACCATGCCGCAGTGAAGCATGAATACCCCACTCAGACACATTATACTGACTCAGAGCCGACCAGTCCTTGTTGTACCCATTAATGCCGAGCGCCAGGCAGGGACCAATAAGGACCATATTTTAACATCTTTTGGTATGACGCGGTCGGGGATTGAACCCCCGACCTTCCGCTCTCCAGGCGGACGCTCTAACCACTACACCACGGAGGCGGTCATAAGGGATTTGAACCCACCCTCTCAGAGTCAGGCACAAATGAAGTCGAACAACTGGTAGTCTAGATCAGGTACTTTGAGACAAAAGTATGCAAAATAAGTTTCCAAATTTAGCTAGCCTGTCGAGCCAGGGGGTGGGGGTAGTCTAGTGGTTAAATCGTCGCTAATCATGCCAAAGCCACGGGTTCACAGGTACAATGTGTGAAGCCTATTTCTGGTGTTCCTCCGCCTTGATATTGCTGAAATATTGCTAAAAGTGGCGTAAAACTAAACTCACTCACTATCCTTTCCTAAATGCTGTATTATCCCTAGTAACAGACAATTCTACACTGACTGTATACTGTTCTATACTAAGATGCTTTATTTCATACTTCAGGACTCTGAAGCTTACAGCTACCTTCTAACACAGATTGCCCCAGAGAATTCAGGTGTCACGTTAGCACCCATGCAGGTGAGTCAACACCAGGTGTCAAATCGGTGTGTCGTCTAGGATTATGTTCACTGGTAAGCTAGACCTAAATCATACTATATTTCAAGTACCCGTGAAGATTGATCTTCAGTAACCCATGCTTGTAAGAGGCGACTAACAGAATCGGCCGGTCAAGCTCATTGACACAACATTGTATCCCAGTTGTGTAGATCGATGCTCATGCTGTTGATCACTGGATTGTCTTGTCCATACTCGATTATTTACAGTCGTCTGCCATGTAGCTGGAATATTGCTGAGTGCGGCATAAAACTAAACTCACTCTCTGCTATATTGCAAGTGAAATATTATGTTCCCCTTGGGCTGGCTAGAAAGATAAGATACTTGAAAATATTGTCAATAGGAGGAAGTATTTACAAATTCATCGATGACATTATACATAAACTGTTGTGAAGTAATTCTTATAATTAAATCACACAGTACCAAAGTATGATTGAAAAATCCTGAAATATGAACATTTTACCCTTAAAACGCCCTAAATTTGTTCAAACCTTCAAAGGCCATAATTGCTAGTGATTTGCCCTGGAAAGGCCATACATTTAGCAAAACACATTAAGTTGTGATATTACAAGAAACCCATACAACAAACAAAGCCAGACAAAATGTGTTAACTAATCTCTGTCATAAAACAACTTTCACGGAGCAGGTATGTAGATAATGAGTTACTTCCCTTTGATGGTCAGTGCCATTTTTTACCCACCTTGTGTGTTTATTAGACGAACACTTTGCCTCTGAATAAATATGATTTTATATGATTTTGATAGAAACAAACTATCTCTTTTAATTGAAAAGGAGCCGGAGTAAGAAAGGAGATTCAGAACCTGAGGAATCTAGACTTGCTTCATTTATGGCTTTAGCATTGCAGGGAGGGCTGGGCTGTAGGGAAAATGATGCGGTTCAGTGACTGTTAGACAGACTAATGTTTTATGTGCATTTCTATAGGGCCTTAAGATTATTGGTGAGGCCCTAAACAGGTTTGATGGCTGATATTCTGTACGAATACTGTGCAAAATGTGTCACCACTCAACACTGAAGAGAAATATGTTGATTTCTTTCAGACTCTGTAGGCTTTCATCAATAATCAATTTATAGTTAGGTAACAGTTATTGATCTAAAGGATCCACATGACAACAGTCTGTAAATATTCAAGTCTGTACCAGACAATTCAGTGATTGCCATCATGAGCATCGATTTACACAATTGCGATACTTTGACATGTGTCAACCAAGTCAGCGAGCCTGACCACCAAATCCTGTCAGTTGCCTCTTACGACAAGCATGGGTTACTGAAGACCAATTCTAACCCAGATCTTCATGGATAACATTTCGTGTAGTTGAAATGGTCATCTAAATTTGTCATGGATGGAAAGAACAGAAAAAACGGATAATTGTTTAAGAAATGACCTTTCATAATTGTTTTGTAAAATTTCTTTCTACCATGCCATGTTTTCTTTTCAATTTCCCTTTGAAGCATTATAGTAGAAATGTGTCTATCTTCATTTTACAGGCAGATGATCTAACTGAGCGGGCTGAAGGTGTTTTGAGGGAATCGGACAAAATTGGCTGTCGTAGTTTTGTTACAGCAAGGGACATTGTCACTGGAAATCCCAAGCTAAATTTAGCCTATGTTGCCAACTTGTTCAACCAATATCCTTCACTGGATTCGACAGGGAGAGATATTGATTTGGGAGATGTACACGAAGAAACTAGAGAGGAAAAGAGTGAGTTCATGCTTCAGAATGTTGTCACTCCAGGGATTTGTTGAGACCTTATATAAGGCTGGGAGGGAAGGATTATGGCCTTTTGCTGTACACTTTCACTTAAAAACTATGGTAGATTGGGTAGCCTTGTGGTTAAAGCATTCACTCATCACGCCGAAGACCCGGTTCGATTCCACATCCACACATGGGTACAATGTGTGAAGCCCATTTCTGGTATCCCCCACCGTGATATTGCTGGAATATTGCTAAAAGCGTCATAAAACTAAACTCACTCACTCATTTAAAACTATGGTTATAAAAAGTAAGATTAGTTTGTTATGTTGTATTTTCAATTAGTAAATTTCATGTATTCCTGCCAGCAGTAGTCGTTCCGGACACTCTATGAAAGGCCCTTCAGATCACTGATGTGTATGTGGTCTAGTATTTATTGTGATGTCTGTCGTATATTTACTACCCGAAAAAGTTGAATTTTTTCTCAATGTGTCAATCTAGATTTGAGGCTTTGTGCCTGGTGCTATGTGACGGTTGTTATGTATTAACTGTTTTATATTTCAGCATATCGTAACTGGATGAACAGCCTTGGCGTCACACCCTTTGTCAACTACCTGTACAATGACCTGGGAAATGGTCTCGTTATTTTCAAACTGTATGAAAAAATCAGACCAAACTTGGTAAACTGGAATAAAGTAATAAACCAATTCAACAAAATGAAGATCAACTTCGAGAAACTAGGTAAGAAGTTATATCTCAATGGACAACAATATTATCACATCTTGTAGGGTTAGTGGGGTAGTCTAGTGGTACAAATGTTGCTCGTGAAAAATGTGGCATTTAACAAACTACTCAACAAATCCTTTACCTCTAATAGAAAGTAAAATATCCTGTATTTTGGTAGTATGAGTATCTTGACAACTAGTTTTGTTTACTTGTCTGTGAAGAGGACCTCTGTTGGAAATTCTGAAGATTAGGTTTGTGATGACATTCTTATACAGGATTTATGGCAATGATGTATTAGAAGTATTCTTATCATTATCAACAATGATGACTATTGCTTCCGTGGGGTTTCACTTCAAGTTTGTCATGTCATGTACGTCAACATTTAACAGGATGTGGCACTATTCTTTTTCAGAAAACTGTAATTATGCAGTAAGCCTTGCTAAGGAGATCCATCTGTCCGTTGTCAACATAGGAGGAGAGGATATTCGTGAAGGAAATCCGACAATCACATTGGGTAGATATGCTGTTATATTACAGGGGAGGTAGGGTAGCCTTATGGTTAATGCATCTGCTTGTCACGCTGAAGACCCGGGTTCTATTCCCCACATGGGTACAATGTGTGAAGCCTATTTCTGGTGTCCTAAAGATTTTCAGTCTCAGACTTAAGTCTTGTGTATCAATGATGATTTTGGTCATTGCTTAAAATATAAATACTGAAACATCCACTGTGTAGACACATTGCAGACATCTCATGGCCTTAAAGTTATGGACCACTGAATACAGTTGTTAACATTTGTTGGGTGATGATCCGGGTTCGAATTGGTCTTCTGCAGCCCATGCTTGCCGTGAGAGGCAACTAACAGGATTGGGTGGCCCCACTCGCTGACTGTATAGATCAAAGTCCTAACTGTATAGATCAAAGTTCATTATCTGAATCCCTGGATTGTCTGCTTCAGACTCGATTATGCACAGACGCTATATAGCCTGAAATATTGCTGAATGCAGTATTAAACAACAAACAATCAGAACAAATGTTGTGTATGATTTCTCACCTTCATCTATGTTGCGTGTTTGTGCAGCACTGGTGTGGCAGTTGATGCGAGCGTACACCCTGAAGATGCTCACTGGACTGGCTGACGACGACAAGCCGATGCCCGATCAAGACATTGTGACATGGGCAAACCAGAGGGTAAGGGGGTGGTGGGGTAGGCTAGTGGTTAAAGTGTTCACTCGTCATGCCGAAGACACAGGTTTGATTCCCCCACATGGGTACAATGTGTGAAGCCCTTTTCTGGTGTCCCCCGCCGTGGTATTGTTGGAATATTGCTAAAAGCGGCGTAAAACCATATTCACTTACTCACAGGGTGAGGAGTGTTTAATACTGTGACTGCGTATGGTACTTTTTGTTATCTGTCCTGTGCACAGCAATGGGGATGGGGCAAGGTCTATTCAGCTCAGTCAGTGCACTGCGTTTGAGTATGTCAGTCATGTTAAACTGCCAAGGCATCTCTAGATCTGTTACGCCATGGTATGTACGCTGCTATATAACAAGGAATGTGATGTTAGACCCAATGTCACCTTTACCTTGTAGTCACCTGAATGACCAGCAGTTTGTGTTATGTCTTGATGTTTGAGACTACTTAGACAGTGGGGTAACTTCATGGTTTAAGTGTCCACTTCTCATGCAAAAGACCCAGGTTCAACTCCTCACATGGGGCAGTGGGGTAACCTCATGATTATAGTGTTCACTTGTTACACTGAAGATCCAGGTTTGATTCCCACATGGGTACAATGTGTGAAGCCCATTTCTGGTGTTCCCAGCTGGGATACTTTGTAAATATTGCTAAAAGCGGCGTAAAACCATTCTCACTCATTGGAGACTGTACATGACCAATTATGATGATGTTTCAGTTGGAAGGCACTCACAAGATCAAGAGCTTCAGTGACCCAGCCATCCAGGACGGGGTCGTGATACTGACTATAATTGACAAGATCAGGCCGGGAGTCGTCAACTGGGACCTGGTGAGCCAGGCGGAGACTGAGGAAATGGTAGGTGGCCAATCGTTGAAACTGTTGCAGACATTCAGTCCAACTCTTATGTGATGTCATGATCTTTTGCCATATAGGGGTTGACCCGTGAAGATCCGGGTTAGAATTTATCTTCAGTAACCCATGCTTGTAAGAGGTGACTAAGGCTCGCTGACTTGGTTGACACATGTCATCGGTTCCCAGTTGTGGAGATCGATGCTCATGCTGTTGATCACTGGGTTGTCTGGTCCAGACTCGATTATTTACAGACCACCTCCATATAGCTGGAATATTGCTGGGTGGCGTAAAACCTAACTCACTCACTCACTATTATAGGGATTGATGGGGTAGCCTTGTGGCTAAAGTGTTTGCTTGTCATGCCAAAGACCCGCGTTCAATTCCCCACACATGTACTATGTGAGAGGACGTGATATTGCCAGAATATTGCTATAAGCGCCATAAAACTAAACTTACTCTTTTATTATATCCCAACGGCATGTGACCATTGTTTACAAAATCAATCACAGGATTGTCTGGTCCAGACATGATTATTTACCGGCCATTTCTTGGTGTGGCCAAGACATACATGCCAAACAGTGAAAAAGTCTCAAATTAATAATCTCCCATGCAAGGATAGGAGTCTCTAAATTTTGTTTTTGGGATTTGTATTTCTCAAATGTTCAGATACTTTAATATGCAATACATATTTGTCCTTTTGAAGAGTATGCAACATGAATCTTCCATTTCATATACATGCTGTATTGATGCCAAAAGATGTCGGATTAATCTCACATCCAAACATCATCCACTTTTCAGAGATGCCTGAACAACGCTAAATATGCTATCTCACTAGCAAGGAAGATCGGTGCACGGGTGTACGCCCTGCCAGAGGATATTGTAGAGGGGAAGAAAAACATGGTGATGACAGTGTTTGCTTGCCTTATGACCATCGACAACCCCTACAAGCGAGAGAGGGAGCAGGCCAAGTTGAATGATGCTGCCAAGCCAATGATGCAGGGCTTACAGTGATCTACACCATGTGTCAAGGGGGGAGGGGCACTGCATGGGAGAGATCTCCACACCAGAATAGATGGTGTCAGATGTTTCATTTACACCAAGATATCTTGCACAAAATCTATGATTTTCACCTTTGCAAATTTTCAAAGACCCGTGAGTTTGATGTTGATAGGGAACACTTTTCGGGTTAAGCTTTTGGATTTTATGAAAACATGTTTCCAATGGTGGATTGCGTAAGGCTGGTTGGGTCCTCTCTGTCATGCAGTGCAGGGGTCATTGTTGCCAGGATGAACTTGCTAGTAGACCAATATATAACTATAATTCCAAGTATTGTGTACAGGTATCATAGCCCATCTTTGTTTCTCTGTGTATTGCATATCACTATTGCATAATTCGCATCCTTTTGTTGGCAAAAACAAGAGCAAAATAATTTATTGATGTGCTTTTTCAATAGAATGAAACAAATGTCTTGTGTAGATTCATGCGTCAACACCTAAACTTGACCTGCTTTTGGCTTTTGAGAAATCGACCTCAAAGCTGTGTCCACTTGAGGCTAAACCCATGCAAGTGCCTGTGATATAGCAACATCAAGACTTGCGACAGAAGTTGTTATAGAATTTTGTCTCAAGGCTGTTTCAACATATTTGCCTAAAATTACCTGCATACAAGTATGAACCCATAGTGATTCATATTTTAATACATGTTAGAGGCTGAGCTTTTACTTTTAACTGTTTTGTTTCTTGGATTTTTATCCCAAAATCAAATAACAATAGTTGGTGGAGCTTCTTTTCCTGGTCCAAAGTCATCCTGTACTATTCGTGCTGCCTTAGATGTGCAGAAAACCAAGATTGAAAAAGCGGATATATCAAAGTTATATATAAGTTACAGCCCTCTCTAAAGTATTATGATATTTCTGGTTGTCAAATGCATCATTTTTACCCCACTTCAGGCTTCATCTAGTTACCCTATTCTAAATAAAGGGCAGCTAACTCTAAAACAAAGGTACCAGCTGGACAGGACGCTGGGTTCTTCTTGTCTCTGTGCAGGCTGTAGGTAGGGGCATGATGATGACCTTGTCAATAAACCATTTATTATGTTGTGTCATTTTAGGCCGAACAAAACACCAGAACTGTAATATGAATTTAATGGGCCAAATGTTGGAAAATGATGATTTTTATGGTTGTATATTTTAATATTAAGTTTTCATTTCTCATCAGTTTAAAGCCAGAGGCTACTTTTTAAAGTGGAGATGTATTATTTTTATGAAGTGACATTTATTATGATAGTATGTGTATGTTTGGTTGCCATTTTAGAGGTCACAGGTCGATGTATATGTTTATGCAGGAATTTTATCTGAGCTTAAATCATGTTTGTTGAAAAAGGTTGAATAGTTTCAGCAATGAACTGAAAAAGGAAAAGTAGTGTCGGATCAAAGTTTGTACAACAGCTTATGTATTGTTTTAGGGTAAATAGTCATGTGTACATTATTTTCAATTGTTGATGATTCCCTGCCATTGTTAATGCTTAATGGATGCACCAGTAACCAAGCTTGTATTGTCAAGATTCTTTTCAGAAATGCCAATGATCAGCAATACTAACATTCTGCAAATCCATTTCGTGCTTTAATTGTTTCAACATGGATATTGTTAGAGTTCTCTGTTGCTAACGATCATGTGTTGATAACGATGCCTTGTTGTAGTGATCTGCCTGGTAGTGAAGCATCAAGCAATACATATTTGTATGTAGGAATGCAGTGTTAAGCAGGACTAATCATCAGTGAAGACGTAGCCTTTTCTATGCAGAGTGATATGGTAGGGTTGTTGCCATGGATACAGGGGCCGTTTATTACTTGTACAGGATGATGAACAATATTTTCCTTTTGTGGATTTTGTTTTGCACTAACTCATGCAACCATGATCTGATATTTTGCTAAAGGACAAATATTGTTCACTATATATCATGTCAGAGCTTTGATCAGAGCAGATTTATGTATTCATTTTAATTTGTTACATAACCAGGCTCTTGTTTTAGTAACTACTGCAAGAGAAAGATTAGGATGCATTAGTTGTGTTTCCATGGTTACATATATTATGTTTAATGACAGAGGTATGAAGTCATCCTCGGGATTTGTAGAATTCCGAAATTGGGACCAGTGGATGTCAGGTGTGATCCAGATTTTAAAGAGACCATTTTACAACAGAACTTTTATTTATTGCCATTTTATAATGAAATTGATTTCTTTGTAATGCTTCTGCAAAATAATTGTGATAATTGACATCAGTTGAGTGTTCTAAGAACTACTTAAGAATAAAGTCAAAGTTATTTTGTTGAACTGACAACACGTTTCTGGCCATTCTATTTGCCTCCCAGCTGTTTACTATGTGTTGGTCCTCATGCATGGGCTAACCTCCAAATCGCGTCACTTGATCCAGACTGTTCGGTGACTGTACATCATGGTTTCTTAATAAAATTAATAAAGATTAGCTGTGGTTGGTGATCCTTTCCTGATGGCGACAACCCTGTCATCCTTGGACCGCCTCCCTGGTGTAGTGGTTAGAGCGTCCGCCCAGAGAGCGGAAGGTAGCGGGTTCGATCCCAGCCGCTTCATACCAAAAGACGTTAAAATATGGTACTTGTTGGTACCTGCCTGGCGATCGGTATTAATGGGTACAACAGGACTGGTAGGCTTGGAGTCAGTATAATGTGTCTGAGTGGGGTATTCATGTTTCACTGCGGCATGTCATCTCAGTTGGCTAGCACTATAAAACCAGCTTAAGTCTGGGCTAGTACAAGCAGCCGCACATACACATACACACACATGTGCGTCGTCATATGAGCGAAATATTCTCAAGCATGACGTTAAACCCAATTTCACCTCACCTCACCTGTCATCCTTGTACCCAAGCAAAGTGGATGACAATGTTCTGATTATGGGTGATCTCAAAACAACATACAGGAATTACAAGTGGAATGATGATAATTAGACAGATAGTGAAATATGTTGTCAAGACTAGCGTTGTGCATGAACAGGCTGTGAGGTGGCCCAGTAATCAGACGGAAGGCCAGAGTTCAAGTCCTCACTTGGATACAATTTTAGCCTGGTTTTTAGTCTCCTATTGTGAATTATCTGGATTATTTCTGAAAGTGGTGTAAAACTTCAGCACCACGGGCAGTGGGGTAGCCAAATGGTTAAAGCATCTGCAGCGTCACGCTGAAGATTCTCGCTCACTCGTACCATACCATACACCCGTTTTCCCAACCATATTTGTCTGCAATGCATCCTTGCAAGTCAGTCAGGGTGAACTCAGGATTGAAAATGCATTGAATGTCTTTGTCTTGTATACAAACACACACCTTTGTCTTGTACACAAACACACACCTTTGTCTTGTAAACAAAAACACACCTTTGTCTTGTATACAAACACACACCTTTGTCTTGTACACAAACACACACCTTTGTCTTGTACACAAACACACACCTTTGTCTTGTACACAAACACACACCTTTGCCTTGAAACGTCCCTGAAAATCCGCAACTTGAAAAGACCTCAAATTGCAAACTAATTACACATAAATTATTTGTAACTATTTATATACACAGAGACCATATACCGGTATGTGGTCTCTGACACAAAGAACAAATGTGCTTATGAATATCTACCAACTGGTGTGATGATGCTGTATGAATATAACCTGGGTTCGATTCCCCACAAGGGGAATTATTATTAATTAATATTGATACATGTATTATAAGTGGATTCGTTCATGACGGTTAACTTGGTAACAACACACTTCATGAGAAAGTTGACCCGTGAAGATCCGGGGTAGAATAGGTCTTCAGCAACCCATGTGCTTGCCATAAAAAGGCGACTATCTTGTCGTAAGAGGCGACTAACGGGATCGGGTGGTCAGTTTCGCTGACTTGGTTGACACATGTCATCGGTTCCCAATTGCGCAGATCAATGCTCATGCTGTTGATCACTGGATTGTCTGGTCCAGACTCGATTATTTCCAGACCGCCGCCATATAGCTGGAATATTGCTGAGTGCGGCGTAAAACTAAACTCACTCACTCACTCATGAGAAAGTTACTACACATGATGACCGTGGGCCTGAATCACTTACCACCATGTGACAACCAAGTTAATGGAAGTCAGTTTGAGGTTAATTGGTTGGTTTGTAGACTTCAAGCTATATCACTGTGGTCTGGACCAGACAATCCAGTAATCAACAGCATGAGCATCAATCTACACATTTGGGATACGATGACAGGTGTGAACCAAGTCAGCTAACCTGACCACCCCTTCCTGTTAGTGGACTCTTCACGACAAGCATGGGTTACTGAAGGCTATGAATTAAATAGGGATTAGGGTTAGGTAACCTAAACCCTGTCCACTGAAAAAAAGTGTCAGGAACGATCAGAATTCTTTCCCACAATCAACCAGGTTGTCAAACATCCATAGGCGGATCTAGGGTGTGTGTGTGTGCAGGGGTGTGCACGCAGGCACACACACACACTCTTGTCCTGAAAGTTTATTAAATGACCATTGAAACTCAGGTGAAAATGACCATTGAAACTCAGGTGAAAATGAAGTTTGCACACAAACACACACACACACACACACACCCTTCTCAAAAAGCTGTATCTGCCCCTGATGTCAACACCCACTCCATTCATCACCTTGTCAGGCATATTGGATTTGATTGGTTGGTTTGTTAAACGCCACACTCAGTAATAGTCCAGCTATATCTGTAAATAATCGAGTCTGGACCAGACAATCCAGTGACCAGACAAAACAGCATGAGCATCGATCTACACAAGTGGATATGATGACGTGTGTCAACCAAGTCAGCGAGTCTGCCCACCCGATATTGTTAGTTGCCTACAAGGGAATTCAGAAATCAATAAGCTGTATCAGGGATCTATCAAAACACATGGTTGGAGGAAAATATTTTACCCTTCTGGCAGTAAAAAACAAACAAATTGGACTAAAAAACTTCTGTTCCAGTGATCACTAATGTAAAGGGTGTTTCAGGGTTTATCTGGATGCTCGGAGGCTAGTATTTGTTGCAATTGCAAGTAAAATTATCCAAATATGTTAAAAAATTATTGCCAAGTTATGTTGTTAATTTATTCATATCCAATAATGAAATAAGGACTTTTAAGAAAGTCCCAGTCCTGAACAAAATAATGTTTTCTTCCCATTTTGAAGTCTTTGATATATCCCTGTTTTTTGTTTCACTCACAGAGCTGGAACAATCTCATCACAATATGTCTACCAGCTCAAGGTGCATCACAATTTCAGGAAATATGGATTCAAATGGGCCTTGCCATCCTGTTCTACCTAGTATAAAATTACCCTTTACAATTTATGTACATTTTTGGCTATCTTCCAGAACAGTTTTCATCCGTTTCTCTCCCATTTCTGCAGCGTTTCGCCATGATTGGAATGATAATCAAAGGGACATAACTCTTAAGCTTAAAAACAAACTATGTTTTAAGGGGCTTGTCTTTTCAAATACATGTAATACTGTTAAGGTTATAACTTGACATTTAATCTATGGACACTTCATAAAAAAAAAACCCAGTCTGTTCTCCAAACCTTTGGATAAAAATAACTTTTGCAATAATAATAGTTGAATTTCAATGCCAAAAGTCACAAGATGTCAAGGTTGTCCTTTGAACAGGGTATGGTTTCGTATGCAATGGTTCTTCTAATTTATCTAAGGGGTAATAATTCACATTACACTATCTGGCACTAGTCATGGATAATCTGTTTGCTTTGGAACTGCAACATAAGTTGGAATTGTATCAAGCAATGGAACTAATTAATGAATAATCAGATTTTCATTCCAACGTCATAATCTAACAACCCACCTCATATCAGCTGACCAAGTGAACTATATTCAGTGTATGAAATAAGGCCCGTTGAGACGGACGGTCTAGATTTACCGCTAGCCAGCCCGATGGTCAGGTAAAACAATGAGATGTTATATACATCTGAGCAGAGACCATATAATAGATATATCTATTATATGGTCTCTGATCTGAGTCATATCTTGGTGTCTGGTCTGGTTACATCCATTTTAGACTTTTAACATTTTGAAGTTACCAGCCCTGATGTCTGGCTGGGGATTTTCGCATATTGAGTTCTGCATATTTTAGGCTTTGCTCAAACATTATATTGACACTGTGATAAAACTAGAGTATTGTTCAAAATGGCACCAAATCCAACTCACTCAAAAAAAGGAAACAACTTGCTTCAGCTTAGACCTACCTAGAACATGTACAAGTATGTTTTCTACTACACATACTGTGATATTATCATGAAACAATCTAACAAAGCTAATATGTTTGTGACGAAGTTTAATAGCTACATGTACATTTTAGCATATGTTTAGTGTGAGGACATTTCCTCTTGATTGGACGAATCTCCTTGATGACCACCTACACACACAGCATGATGAACTCCTTCAAAAGTTACTATAAACATCAGTCCATTAGAAATTGTTTCAGTCATACTTTTCTTCACACTTGATCCAGGTATGCTGACTTGATCTTGCTACCTCACCCATGGGTCAACCCTGTTTTTTCTCATAACAAAGGCTATCTTTCTTTGCATCTCTGAATTGTATATCCTTTTACACCTCTCAAAACTCAGTCGGCGGCGAGCTTCTGTTGGCTTCTCATAATATTCTTTTCGTCGAACATTTTCGTAAAACTTTTCATTTCTCAGGATCCTGAAAAATCAAAGGAAAAGAAATATTAAATTACGCTAGTAATTGAAACTATCCTAGCCATTAGCATGTCTCTGACGTTCTGTACACACTCACAGCAGCCCAGGAGAAATGTATAGTTGCATAATCACATACTGTAAATCATGAAATTAATGCATCACAAATTTAATGCGAGTGCGAGGGTCTAGTCTAAAATGTGTCACGAAATTAATGCGAGCTCAGGAATCCGTGTCGATGATTAAATGTGACACCCTGAATCTCTGTTCATTTTTTCACACTTATTACCAAATAACCTGAATTCAGCTTGTTAAGCAATGAATGGAAATGAGCTGACGATGTTTTGATTATGCTGTCATGTTTGATCACGTGATTGCTTGCTGCTACTTGTCTTATGACAATATTTCTAAACATAATCTGACTTGAAAGACGCAAGTCATCTACCAAGGTACAGCAAACACGTGGCTGGAGAATGTCCGGTCTGGCTGATGTGCTTGAGTGACTTTAAACAATGACCAGTGATTGTAACCAGTGATAATTACATGTGACTTGAGATACCTGAAATGATGACGTGACCTGTATTGGTGTAATGTGTAGTGTCAACACTTCCGTTATTGTTACATAATTTGTCGATGAATAAGTTCAATTTGAGTCATGAAAATAGTCCTCTTTTGTCAATTAATTTATGAGAGATGTCTAAACTGTTGTTATATTCTGTATTGTTATGATGAATGCTAACCTGAAGACGATAAAGACGACAAGAGATTTACATTTTTCTTTTTTAAGTTGTCAAAAGTAGACATGGTCAGACTGAAATGCGTCATTATAATAATGCGAGAAGAGTACAGACACATTTTTCGCATTAATAAAATGCTCGCATTAATTTCATGATTTACAGTAATTACAAAATACTTGGGGTGCATCCTAATGGTTAAAATCATGGTTAAAGCATTCGCTCATATTGCATGTGTTTGATTACTTACGTGGGTAAAACATGTGAAGCCCATTTCTGGCGTCCACCAAGGTGATATTGGTTGAATATTGATAAGCTTAGCTGGCTGAACTAGGCAAAACCTTACTCACTCATAGTAACCATGTGTAGTTGTTCCCGTTCAACTGATTACGAGTGGTATTACATAGCAAAATATTCTTTACAGTGTATGCGCATTTCTTAAAAAAACTTAATCAAATGCATCTAATACAACAGCATGACAGTTCCGATCAAGAAAACGGCACAATGCGGAATGAACTCGTCCTAGGGTACATTTCTGTATTCTGATTTTGGCTGGGGTACGCATTTGTAGAGACGGTGATTTCGTAGACTGAACCAGTTCGTAGACTGAACCAGTTCATAGACGCGGTGGATTCGTAGTCCAGACTGGTTCGTAGATGGTGATTTCGTAGATGTGTATTAATAATTGACTAATAGTATATATTAAGTTTGATTTTTACTTAAATTGTGTATAACGAAGTTGTTATGCTTTGTTTTCAGTGATACGAAACTAAGGGCAGCTAAGGACAAGAAAAGTGTGATTGGAACTTGCTTCATTGACAACCCGACTGTTTTCATTGTTGTGGGTGGATTAACAGGTTTCACTGAGTTGTTGTGAATGTCATAATACCGAATTTCATCATCATTGAGGTTGAACTTTTCCCATTTCACTAACGTCTACGTATCCACCGCTCAATCCGCCTACGAATCCACCGGATTTCCACGTCTACGAACCAGTCTGGTCTACGAATTGCCATTCACCCTTCAGCTGCACTGTTCAAGCAAAGACTAATGGGAGAAATCCCAGGACCACATTCGCCCTTGAATTTACCTGCAACATTTTTGCAAAGAATCCGCAAATCCAATAACAAAATGAAACAGACAAAATAATTAATTCACATACCTGTTAAGAACCCCGTGAGCTTTGTCAATATCATTATTATTGACAAGAACCGTCCTTGCGAAGAACCGAATATGATTTCGCGACATGCTCGGAAGTGCTAGTTGTGAATACGGTTGTCGTTAACAATAATGTCGCACCGATGTGGTTATTTCACATGCTAGTAAAACTACAGTAAAAGTGGTGAACATTAAACACCTCGGCAATTGGATTCATATCCCCTGGATGGTTCACGTTTACGTAATATTGAATTAAATGGTTTACTCTTCCACCCCAACCAACTTGCCGTCTGACTGTCATTTCCTGTGCGCGAAACGAAAGCGAACACATGAAATTTTCGAACGGTATCATGTATTTTTAGTCGCAGCGAGGCATAACTTGAGAGGTAAATGTCATTTTAGAATTTTATTAATAACGAATACTGACAGGTTAATTTTGAATGAAAACTGAGACCCAGAATGAGCCAGATCTGTTCTTGCCATCAGTTTACCTGTTCGTTGTGCTTCACACTGCGTCTACTGGTTTAGACGAGTTTAACCTAGTATAACTAAGAACTTCTCTACAGTCCTTTGTAATAGATGTGTTATGGTTTGGGTAGGTTAACTCAAAGACGTATGTACGTCTTTGATTAACTAAACTATATCTTTAACCTTTGGTGCCTCTTTAGGTTGCATATCTAGATACACATTCACAAACTTTAGGAGGGGCATCCCTGTACATTGCTTTAGGCTAGTTGTGAGGTTGGGTATGGTTTAGCTACATATATCCCGGTGTCAGGGGTTTTCGACGATGTAAGACAAAAACGTATTTTTTATCTTAATGTCATGTATTTGGCTCGTCACACCGAAGACCCGGGTTCGAATCCCCACATGGGCACAATGTGTGAAGCCCATTTCTGGTGTCCCCCTGCCGTGATGTTGCTGGAATATTGCTAAAAGCGGCGTAAAACCAAACTCAGTCAGTCAGTCAGTAATGTCATGTGTAGTTTTTATTTTACTAACCTTGAGTGATAAAGGATATATTCATCTATTTCATGCAAAAAAAATAGTGTGGATGACATCGTATCGGCGAAACTGTTGCCGCTCTCCACATCTGGGTATTTTGTATGGGTTTTCGACGATGAGCCATTCTTTTCGCTCCGCACTGTGAGGGAGTGTTGTGATCACGTGGCTTCCTATTTATATATTGCCTGTGACTAGCAGACGACTGATCTTACTGAAATTTTGCTTGCTATATTTTTGTTATATAGGCAATTGATTTTGCATCTGATGTGGTATTAACAATCTCGGTAAGAGTTCCTCCCATTCCCCCATCCCAAATAATATTTATAAATATGCTAAATTTATTAACAAAACTTAAGACAACAATTACTAGAGAACTCACAAAATGACTAAAAGTCCAAAATTTAAGTTAGGGTTAGGTTTAGAATTAGGTTTAGGGTTGGGGGAACGGAAGGAACTCTTTCCACAATCTCAGGTAAATAATATTGATGTTTCTTTGCATTTTATATAACTTAACTTCTGGATTTCCATTGTCAATAAAACTTCTCATGACACCGACTGGACTCTCTCCCTACCGATGAAACTGCTTATGCACTCCGATTGCACACATACTCCCCCGATATAGCCAGAGCAATGTAATCGTCAAAATCACCAGAACATTGAATTCAGCTTGCTTTGGGATATATTAAGAAGTTGATATAGTGTTATTTTAGTCAAAATCTATACATTTTTTATCAAGTTTCTAGTTTCTCAGAGAAAATGGAATCGCTATAGGATATGTTCCCAACCCCAACCCTAACCCATTGAGTATCAGAGGAAAGGATTATTGGTGGAATAAAGTAAACATCATTACATGGTGGAGAATTAGTTACATAATTAGGTGGCGACCGTCTTGTATAATCGCACCGAGAAAATTACTACTATGCACATGCATCGTTACACAATCAGGTGCTGATACCTTGGTACACAAACACAAGTCTCATGTTCCCATGGTAAATTGGCTGCATGTTAACCTGACTTAGTTTCAAGCTGGCAAAATGACCTTGATCCTCAAATAAAATCATGTGTTTTGTTCGTCAAGCTGAAGAACTAGGTTTGATTCCCGACATGGTTAAAATGTGTTAAGCCCATTTCTGGTGTCCCCTACTGTGGTATTGCTGGAATATTGATATTCTTGCTTAACAACAACCACATCCAACTAACCAACAAGAGCTTTAAGATAAACTGCTTCAAGTTCCTGAAACTGAAACAAAGATCTTAGATGTGTGAAACTTTGGAATGCTCTACCACTGGAAATAAGAAATTGTTCAACAAAAGACTCTTTTCTAACTCATTCGAAGACTTATCTCTTTTCATTCATTCATTCATTCATTCATTCATTCATTCATTCATTCATTCACATCCACCAACTCAACATCACCTGATATATGTATAATTTTAATCTTCATTTGTGCCTTCAAGCCTGTGTATATGCCACTTACGACATGTACCCTGAGATTTCAGGGAGGAAATGAAGAGCATAAAAGTTTGTAGATTGCAATTGCTGTCACAGGTTCATGAATGTTTTTCTAAAATTTGTGCTGTGAAAAGTGTTTGAACCTGATGAAGGAAGTTATATTAGTCAATTTCCCAATGTTTGCAGCTGGCCGGAAATCTGCATTTTATCTGGCATAGAAAAGCATGTCTCTTACACAAAGAACACAAGTTACTTGATTTTCACCATCAATGAACCTTTTGAACAACTTTCAATGACTGTAGCAAATTAAAAAAATTGTTTAATTGTTTTCATAAATAACACTTTTAGATGCATTTTAGTGTCACATGCAGAATTTCCCTGTCTGTGATCAGGTTGTCACGCAAATGAGTGACCTCCTCTCACTTTGTTTTTAGGTAGTCACTTGTACATGTAACGGGGGAACGCCTCGTGTACACGTTACGTCCTCTACCATTGTCTACTGTTAGAATGATGGGCTTCTGTTAAACTGCCTGTTAATACTGCTTGTTTTCTTGGTTTTCAGGTTGTGATATAAAACCAAACTCAGTCAGTCAGTCAGTAATGTCATGTGTAGTTTTTATTTTACTAACCTTGAGTGATAAAGGATATATTCATCTATTTCATGCAAAAAAAATAGTGTGGATGACATCGTATCGGCGAAACTGTTGCCGCTCTCCACATCTGGGTATTTTGTATGGGTTTTCGACGATGAGCCATTCTTTTCGCTCCGCACTGTGAGGGAGTGTTGTGATCACGTGGCTTCCTATTTATATATTGCCTGTGACTAGCAGACGACTGATCTTACTGAAATTTTGCTTGCTATATTTTGTTATATAGGCAATTGATTTTGCATCTGATGTGGTATTAACAATCTCGGTAAGAGTTCCTCCCATTCCCCCATCCCAAATAATATTTATAAATATGCTAAATTTATTAACAAAACTTAAGACAACAATTACTAGAGAACTCACAAAATGACTAAAAGTCCAAAATTTAAGTTAGGGTTAGGTTTAGAATTAGGTTTAGGGTTGGGGGAACGGAAGGAACTCTTTCCACAATCTCAGGTAAATAATATTGATGTTTCTTTGCATTTTATATAACTTAACTTCTGGATTTCCATTGTCAATAAAACTTCTCATGACACCGACTGGACTCTCTCCCTACCGATGAAACTGCTTATGCACTCCGATTGCACACATACTCCCCCGATATATCCAGAGCAATGTAATCGTCAAAATCACCAGAACATTGAATTCAGCCCGCTTTGGGATATATTAAGAAGTTGATATAGTGTTATTTTAGTCAAAATCTATACATTTTTTATCGAGTTTCTAGTTTCTCAGAGAAAATGGAATCGCTATAGGATATGTTCCCAACCCCAACCCTAACCCATTGAGTATCAGAGGAAAGGATTATTGGTGGAATAAAGTAAACATCATTACATGGTGGAGAATTAGTTACATAATTAGGTGGCGAACGTCTTGTATAATCGCACCGAGAAAATTACTACTATGCACATGCATCGTTACACAATCAGGTGCTGATACCTTGGTACACAAACACAAGTCTCATGTTCCCATGGTAAATTGGCTGCATGTTAACCTGACTTAGTTTCAAGCTGGCAAAATGACCTTGATCCTCAAATAAAATCATGTGTTTCGTTCGTCAAGCTGAAGAACTAGGTTTGATTCCCGACATGGTTAAAATGTGTTAAGCCCATTTCTGGTGTCCCCTACTGTGGTATTGCTGGAATATTGATATTCTTGCTTAACAACAACCACATCCAACTAACCAACAAGAGCTTTAAGATAAACTGCTTCAAGTTCCTGAAACTGAAACAAAGATCTTAGATGTGTGAAACTTTGGAATGCTCTACCACTGGAAATAAGAAATTGTTCAACAAAAGACTCTTTTCTAACTCATTCGAAGACTTATCTCTTTTCATTCATTCATTCATTCATTCATTCATTCATTCATTCATTCATTCACATCCACCAACTCAACATCACCTGATATATGTATAATTTTAATCTTCATTTGTGCCTTCAAGCCTGTGTATATGCCACTTACGACATGTACCCTGAGATTTCAGGGAGGAAATGAAGAGCATAAAAGTTTGTAGATTGCAATTGCTGTCACAGGTTCATGAATGTTTTTCTAAAATTTGTGCTGTGAAAAGTGTTTGAACCTGATGAAGGAAGTTATATTAGTCAATTTCCCAATGTTTGCAGCTGGCCGGAAATCTGCATTTTATCTGGCATAGAAAAGCATGTCTCTTACACAAAGAACACAAGTTACTTGATTTTCACCATCAATGAACCTTTTGAACAACTTTCAATGACTGTAGCAAATTAAAAAAATTGTTTAATTGTTTTCATAAATAACACTTTTAGATGCATTTTAGTGTCACATGCAGAATTTCCCTGTCTGTGATCAGGTTGTCACGCAAATGAGTGACCTCCTCTCACTTTGTTTTAGGTAGTCACTTGTACATGTAACGGGGGAACGCCTCGTGTACACGTTACGTCCTCTACCATTGTCTACTGTTAGAATGATGGGCTTCTGTTAAACTGCCTGTTAATACTGCTTGTTTTCTTGGTTTTCAGGTTGTGATATTTGAACTGGTATATCTGAAGTCTTTGCCACAGAACACAAAATGTTTGGTGGTAATCAGAATAAAACAGGTGGTAAGAAAACATACTTACATTATACTTTTAGGCAAAAGTAGTAAATGATCATGTACATCATTGTTGACTGATGCTAGGGTACAACACTTCTGTAGAACAACACAGGAATATGCATGTGAAAGTAAGAATGTTTATAATTTTACCAGTATTGAGATATATTTACTATGGCTGTGTATTGGCAAATAAATTGTATTTTGATAGATATTGCGATGTATTCAGAGCTAAAGTGTTTGACAGTAAGTGACAGTGTACATGCAGATCATGTTTTGTACATACTAAGGCTGTAAAATAAATGTTATGGTTCTGCTAACAGCATTCTCAAATTAGGTTAAATCAAGTTGTATACTTTAATAATATTTTAACACGATTACAATAAACAACGTCTTTTGATGTGTGGTACTTCTGATCTGTAAACAGTTAAGTTTAACTAATGCTTACATTAGTTTTACATTCATTTTTTCATGCTACAAAATTGATCTGTTTGTAGTATTTTTGTCTTGATACCCTTTACAAAAGTGAGAAGAATGTCTAATGGTGTCTGATAAAGTGTCTAGTTTTGAAACAAGACCCTGATTTATGACATGAATTGTGAAGACTGTATGTTGTTTGCCATTATTTTTTGTAACTTAAATTGAAGGAAAACTAACACTGAGCTTCTTTCAGGGTTCACCTTTGGGGCTACTACTGAAGGAGGACCATCTGGTGGGTTTTCCTTTGGCACCCCAACAACAACATCCTCTGCAGCCCCAGTAGGTGGTTTCACCTTTGGTGCCCCAACAAGCACTCCAGTTGCAGGGGTGCGTTTGGAACTCCCCCATAACTTCTGCTGCAACAGGGGCAGGATTTTCATTTGGTGGAACCCCAACACAAGCACCTGCGCTGCTAATCCTGCTGGTGGATTTGCTTTTGGTGGCACTGGTGGACAGACGACTACAGCACCGGGTGGCTTCTCTTTTGGGGCTGCTCAGACTACAGCAGCAGCAGGAACAACACCTGCAGCTCCGGCTCCTGCTGGAGGGTTCAATTTTGGAGCAACAGCACCAACAGCACAAACTGCAGCAGCTCCCCCACAGACTGGAGGATTTGGTGTAGGAACACCTGCTAGTACAACACAATCTGCTAGTACTGCTGGAGGTTTTAGTTTTGGAGGTGCAACTGCAACACCAGGTGCAACAGCAGCGCCAACGACAGGGGGATTTAATTTGGGACAAACAGCCACCACAGCAACTTCTGGTTTCAGCTTCGGGAAACCCACAGCAGGTACGTTACTCTGATTCAGGGTTGGAAATAACTTTAAAGTTGCTAGTGTACTCCGGTACAGTGGCACATGTAAAATCACTTGCCCTGATAATTTATCCACTATACCGGACATTTTCTTGTTGATTTTTTAAATAAACAACATACTTAATATTGGAAAGTCAACTGGACACCGGTACAGTGTGATATACAAATTTGCTTGCCCGACAGAAAAAAACACTGGACTCGGGTCTCGGGCAATGGGTTATTTCCACCCCTGTGATTACAGCAGTCGTTTTTAGATAGATGATAAAAAATAATGACAGTTTTTGCCATTATGACCGTATGAATCTGTTTTCTCTGTCAGGGCGGTGGGGTAGCCTAGTGGTTTAAGTGTCCACTCATCACACTGAAGACCTGGGTTTGATTCCCCATATGGGTACAATGTGTAAAGCCCATTTTATTGTCCCCCACTGTGGTATTGCTGGAATATTTTAAGAGCGGCGTAAAATCATACTCTCTCACTCACTGTTTCCTTTGTATGTTTTAGTTGTACTGTCTATGGAAATGTCTTGTCTAGTTAAACCCTGTTGTAAACTGGTCCCAAATACCCTATGCTTGTCATGACAGACAAGTTAGGAGGATCACAGTGTGAGCACCTAACCCTTGTCACCCCTTTATAGATGCTTGGGGTCCTGGGGACATATTCTACAGTGGAATAATTTAGACCAACAATGGTGTAAGGGATGGAAATAGCACAAGTCTGGTGGAGTTTCTTAAATTTCAAAGATGTCCGAAGAGCTAGCAGAATTGCAAACATTTGGGGGGTAATTGCTATATGTTATCTGGGGCTAGTGTATGTTCATGGTTAATTTGCATCCCAGGATTGTGTGCTGATACAAAGGATACAATGTTTGTATTTCTTCCAGCTATATTGCTATGTTATCACTGTTGGGGCTAGTGAAAGTTCCTGGTTAATTTGTTTCCCAGGGTGTTTTGATACAAAGGATACAATGTTTGTGTTTCTTCCAGCTATATTGCTATGTTATCACTGTTGGGGCTAGTGAAAGTTCCTGGTTAATTTGTTTCCCAGGGTGTTTTGATACAAAGGATACAATGTTTGTGTTTCTTCCAGCTATATTGGTATGTTATCACTGTTGAGGCTAGTGAAAGTTCCTGGTTAATTTGTATCCCAGGGTGTTTTGATACAAAGGATACAATGTTTGTGTTTCTTCCAGCAATATTGGTATGTTATCACTGTTGGGGCTAGTGAAAGTTCCTGGTTAATTTGTTTCCCAGGGTGTTTTGATACAAAGGATACAATGTTTGTGTTTCTTCCAGCTATATTGCTATGTTATCACTGTTGGGGCTAGTGAAAGTTCCTGGTTAATTTGTTTCCCAGGGTGTTTTGATACAAAGGATACAATGTTTGTGTTTCTTCCAGCTATATTGCTATGTTATCACTGTTGAGGCTAGTTGAAGTTCCTGGTTAATTTGTTTCCCAGGGTGTTTTGATACAAAGGATACAATGTTTGTATTTCTTCCAGCTATATTCGTATGTTATCACTGTTGAGGCTAGTGAAAGTTCCTGGTTAATTTGTTTCCCAGAGGATGTTTTGATACAAAGGATACAATGTTTGTGTTTCTTCCAGCTTTATTGCTATGTTATCACTGTTGGGGCTAGTGAAAGTTCCTGGTTAATTTGTTTCCCAGGGTGTTTTGATACAAAGGATACAATGTTTGTGTTTCTTCCAGCTATATTGCTATGTTATCACTGTTGGGGCTAGTGAAAGTTCCTGGTTAATTTGTTTCCCAGGGTGTTTTGATACAAAGGATACAATGTTTGTATTTCTTCCAGCTATATTGCTATGTTATCACTGTTGGGGCTAGTGAAAGTTCCTGGTTAATTTGTTTCCATAAAAGTTTGTAGATTGCAATTGCTGTCACAGGTTCATGAATGTTTTTCTAAAATTTGTGCTGTGAAAAGTGTTTGAACCTGATGAAGGAAGTTATATTAGTAGTAGTATAGGGAATGGGGGTTCTGTGACAGGCCGATTAAGAGCGTCATTATATATCTATTCCGCTTCCAGCCCCCAGTATAAATTAACGATTTCGAGCAGAGACACCATTCGATGCACATCCCAGACCCCTATAGGAGCCTTAACATCTGTAGGGTACCATGAGTTTCGGCAACCCCAGGCGGGAACGAGGACTGCAATACGTCCCCAAGCCGCAGACGGTGCCACCAGTTCCCAGTGAATAGGGATTCTGTGACAGGCCGACTAAGAGTGTTATTATATACCAATTCCGCTTCGAGCAGAGACACCATTCAATGCACAGCCCAGGCCAACAGCTCAGTGGTTTATGGCGTGTGCCCGTGCAGCGAAGTCGTGGCGCCGTCGGCGGCGATCCACCGCTTGGTGTCCATGGGCGACAGCGACGTCTTGTTGAGGGTGATGCCGTAGATGTTGTGTTTGTCGCTTCTCAACGCATTCATTCGGTGTTTGAACGTCTTATTCTTGAACAGAGCTTGTTTGAAGAGGACGTGCTTGATGTGTTGTTTCACCACGTATTTCTTGACCCCTTTGCCTTTCGGATCTCACCCTTGTCAGCTTTCAAGATGGAGTACATCTTAGGCCTCAAGCCGACGATTCGGCGATGGGTGTGCCAGCGCAAGATCCTTCATCTTGCCAAGGACCTTTTGTTGATCGTGTTGTGTAGGGCATGGTCCTTGGGGTAATCGCTGGTGTCGTACAGGTGTATGTGTTTTGCCATGTCCTCATACACATCCTCGGTGTGTATATCTAGCAACAAGGAATCTGTGTCCGTGTACAGCAGCCCACATCGATCACCGTATTGCTTCTTGAGCCGGTTGTAGTAGAAATCATACATGAGATGTTTGGACAGGTCGAGAATGCTCATCCCGTACGAGACGGGTCGGTTGAGCTTGATGTGACTTTGTTCATGTGCAGCGCCGCCAAGTCGTTATCGAATAGCTTGCTTCGGTTGAAGGCCGGGCTAGCGATCAGTTTCCTGAGTTTTTCCTCCTGGTGTGATCGCACGAGTTTGACCGTCACCCGTTTTCTCAAGTTCTCCATCGTCTTACCAAACACCGAGTTGTTCATGAGCTTATACAAGTTCTTCTCGAAGTCACTGGTGGCCAGCTTTCGCAGGTCTGTGTTCATTCTGATGTAAGGCTCCATCCAAGGACTTTGGTCAAACTTCAGCACCCTATGAATTTTGGTCAGTTTCATACCCAACGATAGGTACAGCTGCAGGTTGCGATAGTGCACGACATACTTGGTCTTGTTCATCAAGTTCGGGACGAGTTTTTCCACCCGAGCCAGGGTGTTCTCACCCAACAAGTCCCGCTGATAGTCGGACATCCAGTCTCGGCAGACCATCAACCGTTCGGGGGCCAGCGGGTAGCTGTTGTGAGCAGCGTGCAATGCCTCGATACTCCAGATCCACTTCGAGGATGTAACCCTTCCCGAATCCGCGCGATGCTCGTGATATCGATCTCATCGTCCAACCACTCAAACCCACCCGTAGGGCAGAGACTGACTCATAGCCCAGCCGTACAGGTTGTTGGCGTCTAGGTAGAGGAGATGATTGGTGGGTTTGCTAGAGTCGTAGCCTTCCACGTACGTATTGTTGGCTTTTGCGTACCGTTTGGCGGCCATGGAAATCCCACCTCGTAAGCCTTTCTCGATGAACAGGTGCATGTCGTAATCCGTGAGCAATTCCAGCTTAACTCCGGGTTTTTCAGCAGCGCATCCCACGATAGACCGGGCTGGTGTAGTACCATGCAGGGTCGAGTTGATACTGTTTCAAACACGTCCTCCTAAACGTCTCAAACACATCGGCTAGCAGGAGCACGTCCGTTCTCAAGTACAGGTCGTGGTAGTCACCTAGATTCTTACATCCCAGTTTCTCCCACACGTTCTGCGAGTGGTCGTAATCGTCCTGGGAGATATGGGATTCAGTCAGGTTGCTGTAAAACCGGTCGATGGGAGGTAATCGGGTCTCATCGAACTTAGACCAATCATCCATGTACTCGTATGGGTACACACCCTTCCTCATCAGCAGGGGCGAAGTCACCGGCATTGGTGTATCGACCAGTGATGGGGAAGGTGTCATTGGCTTTGACCAAACTATCGAGCGATGACAGGAGGAACTGAGCACTGTCAATGAATCTCAGACCGTTGAGCGAGAACGAGATGTATTTTTCCATGTTGTTGGGGATGCACTTGATATCACCATCGACCTTTGAGATGGCCTGCATGATCAGGTGGGCATCGTACCCTCTCAGATTGTGGAAGACCACGGGGATGTTGATTGTTTTGGGGTTGATTCTAAGCTGGAGATTGCACGCGTTATGGGCGGCACCTCGGTACCGGCCGGTGATGTGGCAGTGATCTCTCACAACATCCCCATTCAACAGCCCCTGACATATGTGGCAATTCTCAGCACGCTTGTGAGCGACTTGGTCCTTCCGCGTCATGCGCATGGGGGCAGCGGTGTACAGCCTTTTCCTGATGATTTTCTCTTCCTGTTGCAAACACATCAGGAATCGCTCGCCGCGCCAGGACCTCGGTAGATGACTGGAGCATTCGTTTGCCCATCACATCGGACGATCACGTACCCGAACCCGCAGGCTTGGTGTTCTTGGGTTTTGCACGTAAAACTTTGCTCAGTGTTGGGCACGTCGTGGTCGACCTGTTTGATGAGGGCTTCGAAGTCTGCGTAGATCATGTAAGGCACAGGCATCTGATGTTTGTGGTTGGTGAATTTCAAGATGTTGTCGCCTTCCTTAGGCATGTCAATTCGGATCGCCGTCTCTCCTACACCTAGGCAATCCCCCTGGTGTGCTTGCAGCAGGTCGGCTCGCGTAAAACCGTGCAGACATCGTTCGCAGAAGTGTTTCTTTTCTCTGTGCATCGATTGATCGTGCAACAGCCGGCTCAGATTTTTTATTGCCGTGTAGTGATACTGGCCGCTTTTTCGATGAGGAATATATTGGTTTCACGCGACGGTTTTATCATCCACAGGGCTTATCCTATGCACGATGGTTTTTGTCGCCTTCGGTGGCGAACACATTGACGGCCACCTTGTTCTGCTTTTCGAATTGCGCCCAGTAGGAGATGGGTGTTAAGCGTTCTACACCCGTGAAGTCGAACCTGGATTCTTCGATCGATGGATAGCTGGAACGCCTGCCCGGATTACCCCTTGGTTCATGCGTAGCAGTTATGACCGCCACCACCGCACAGTAATCGTTAACATCATCGCCTTGGGGTTTGGGGTTAACGAGGGCCTTTTTAGCCTTGAAATGCTTGGGCACCGGTATGTGCGTCCCACCTTTGAGCGGCATGTAGTTCGCTATGTCGAGATAAATGGTGTTGATTTTGTCTACCACCCATCCAGAGCCCAGGTGGGTATATCTCTCCAACGACTCTTGTATTTTTTGCAACGATGCGTCGATGGAGGATTCAATCAATTCTGGTTGGGTCAGGGCTTCCTGTTTGCCTCTGAAATAAGGTGCAACGTACTCAGTACTGCCGTCCGTATTCTGTTTTTGGAGCTCCATTTTCATCGTTAGTTGGTACTTGATGCTTTTCAAGTCGCCTAGTTCTTCGCGGAGTTTACTAGCGATGGGGGGTTTGACTGTACCGGTATCGATATTGGAATCAACCGTCATTATCCAACCCCGAGATACTTACCCACGGCGCGCTCTCGTCTGCACAAATCTCAACTCGACTGGCCTGGTGTCTTCCAGCAAGGTGATCAGCTCGGCTCTTCTCATGCGAGAATAACCCTTCAATCCCCGTTCTTTAGCACGGAGTTTGAGGTCTCGCATGGTAGGGGGCTTGGTATATTTCATATCGAGCAAGGTGAGCAGTTGGGGTTTCCTAAGGCGGGAATAACCCGTCAGTCCACGACTTTTGGTGAGAGCTTTGAGTTCGACGACAGTAGTCATGGTGTATACCATATGCGGAGGCACATGTCTAATAGGGCGTTTTCAATGTGCAGATAATCCCGTCAGCCTTCAAAAAATATGAAGCGCCCCTTAAACTTTCGTCCTGAGCAGCCGGTTACGTTCGTTGAGGTAGTCTTTCTTCTTATCGTAAATAAGTTGGTTTCGAACTACGTCCCTTCCATGGTCTTTGCACAACCCATAATGTCCTTTGACCCCTATGCCGCATACTTTGCAAACATAATTGACATGACCCTTTCTCACACAGTGGGCATGCGAGTGGCAATATTCAGTCATACAGCGTTTGCCGCAGGTTGTGGGCTTGCCGAGCAATACCCATTTACAATAATGAGTTCCCACGGGCCACATGGTGTATACCTTATGCGGAGTCAAATGTCTAAATGAATGTTACTACATGTGAAAGGGGTCCGGGGGGTTTGGGGTTTGGGTGTTGCTGGGGAAACTGGTTTGCTATGCTTCCAGGTCTTGTGGATGACCTTCCAGAGTAATACGGCAGCTATCGAAACATAGGTCAACCTTTGGGCTGATTCTACCATCTCCCGCACCTTCTGGATACCCAGACGGGTGTCTTCTTGTTCCTCTTCTATTTCCTCCAGGACTTCATCATTGTCATCATCCTTGTCCAACCTCGACAGGATGTCAACCAACAAATTCGATGATGTATTCGCGGTTTGCTCCACATGAGTCTCGAGACTCCCCAGGCGATCGTAGAAGTCCTGGATGGTTGGTAACGTACTACCAGGTATTGTTACTTTCGAACTATCCCGAGTCACCTGTTGTGGTTCGTCGACCGGCAACGATACTTGTTGGTTGTCGCCTGGCAACGATACTTCTGGTTCTTCGATCGGATCTCTCCATATGTCGTAGAGTCTTGTGGACCCAATACCGAAGCGCTTTTTAACCTCATTTGCTGGGAGCACCCCTCGAAGGGAGCGTATTTCTTGGATCTTATCCGAAGGTAAATCTCTTTTTGGTGGCATGGTTGTTTTTTTCCTAGTCATATATATACCCATACTTCCTATATGCCTATATGGGAATCCCAATCCTCTCCTAGGAATCCCAATCCTCTCCCAGTAATCCCAATCCTCCCAGGAATCCCAATCCTCCCAAGGAATCCCAACCTTTCCCAGGAAACTCCTAGCAATGCTTATCAAATGCTTAGCAATACTTAGCAATACTTAGCAAATGCTTAGCAATGCTTAGCAATACTTAGCAATACTTAGCAAAACAAGCAAACTTCTAGGTTCTGTCTAGTGTACCCCCGTATGTCTAGTGTGCCCTAGATTCCCATATAGACAATATTTTGCGAATGTGGATATACTGCACAACCAAATGCCTCCCAAAAGACAACTATCGCAAGACCAGGTGGAGGAGATTCGCAAGATGCGTGGAAAAGTCCCAGCACAAGAAACTAGACAACGATTCGGCATCGGTTCCAATCGACTACGCAAAATATGGAATACAGCCCCTGGAGAGAAAGCGCCGACCCCCCGCACAGACGCAGCCACTAGTGAGACGTCTGCCGGCAGCGTATTGCCCGCTGCAGAGCCAACTGTGCTCCCCGTCCAGGACTTCTATGAATGCTTGGGGAGGCTCGTGTGGTGATGTGGTGTACATCGAACGATGTCTCTGCTTGAAAACGTAGAGGTGCATGGGTTGAACATCGAATGGTGTCTCTGCTTGAAAACGTAGAGGTGCATGGGCTGTGCATTGAATGGTGTCTCTGCTCGAAGCGGAATTGGTATATAATAACACTCTTAGTCGGCCTGTCACAGAATCCCTATTCACTGGGAACTGGTGGCACCGTCTGCGGCTTGGGGACGTATTGCAGTCCTCGTTCCCGCCTGGGGTTGCCGAAACTCATGGTACCCTACAGATGTTAAGGCTCCTATAGGGGTCTGGGATGTGCATCGAATGGTGTCTCTGCTCGAAATCGTTAATTTATACTGGGGGCTGGAAGCGGAATAGATATATAATGACGCTCTTAATCGGCCTGTCACAGAACCCCCATTCCCTATACTACTTTAGTCAATTTCCCAATACTGGTATATCTGAAGTCTTTGCCACAGAACACAAAATGTTTGGTGGTAATCAGAATAAAACAGGTGGTAAGAAAACATACTTACGTTTTACTTTTAGGCAAAAGTAGTAAATGATCATGTACATCATTTGTTGACTGATGCTAGGGTACAACACTTCTGTAGAACAACACAGGAATATGCATGTGAAAGTAAGAATGTTTATAATTTTACCTGTATTGAGATATATTTACTATGGCTGTGTATTGGCAAATAAATTGTATTTTGATAGATATTGCGATGTATTCAGAGCTAAAGTGTTTGACGGTAAGTGACAGTGTACATGCAGATCATGTTTTGTACATACTAAGGCTGTAAAATAAATGTTATGGTTCTGCTAACAGCATTCTCAAATTAGGTTAAGTCAAGTTGTATACAGTGTACTCTGTCAATACCGGCATCAGTCGGGACCAAATAAAAATGCCGGTTTTGACAGAGTGCCGGTTTAGCTAGGTCCGCTTATGACGCCTGCGCTAATTAAAATTATAAACTATTTTTCGCAATGTTATTGAAAACAACGATTCTTGTTTATGCTTCGGCAGCGGGTCTACAATAGCATTGTCAAAGAGCAAAGTAACGATGTTTCAAACATCGAGGAAATCATTAAATAAATTGAAATCAACAATAACATTCATAAAAGTTGTCAAACGTACATATAAAATTACTATTTCCATACTTTTGTGCGATCATGCAATGTAAGTCAAGTCACTGACAAGTTATACATCTCGGCTTTCACCGCCTCCGTCTTGACGCCCGGGCACGATGCTTAATGTGAAAATATATGCTTGAAGCATTTATGTCATAGGCCGTAACCTAGCACGATATGTCCAATATGTTCCATAATTTTTCGTTTGCGAGGACGGTATCCATTTCCATAATATGATTGGCTGCTTAGGTCACGTGTCTGATTTTGACCAATCACGAGCCTTATAAGCAGAGTGTAGTGAAAAAGCGTCGTTAGAAACCAATCTTTATCCAATAAAATCGCTTCTTACAAATGTGAAAATACTCTCGGCAAGAGTACAGTGATATTGTTGATGTTCAGAGCTTTGAACGATACCGCCATCAAGCGATTAAGCCTCTATGTAAGTGACACGTGCCACTCACTAATTAACAAGAAACTGATTGACACTTCCCGTTTCTGAATAATCTCGAGAGTCAAAACCCGCGAATCAACAAAATGTAAACACTTGCTTGTTTATACAGTCAAACTGCCCACTACATGTATTAATTACTCAGGGTAAGTGTTACGTACCACTCACTGATTAACAAGATACTGATTAACACTTCCCGTTTCTGAATAATCTCGAGTCACAGCGAATTGTGTTGTTACATCATTTGGACCTAATTGCATCAAAGGGTTACGCCGTCTTTCATGTGCCGGTTTTCACAGATTCATTTTCATAACAACTTGTTCGTTGGGACTGAAAAACAATGCCGATATCCTGAATAGACAGATGCCGATGTTTACAGAAGTTTCTAAATGATAATAACGTGCATTTCTGCCGGGACTGAAACTTTGTGCCGATGTAGACAGAGTGCCGGTGTTTACAGATGCCGGTATTGACAGAGTCCACTGTACTTTAATAATATTTTAACACGATTACAATAAACAACGTCTTTTGATGTGTGGTACTTCTGATCTGTAAACAGTTAAGTTTAACTAATGCTTACATTAGTTTTACATTCATTTTTTCATGCTACAAAATTGATCTGTTTGTAGTATTTTTGTCTTGATACCCTTTACAAAAGTGAGAAGAATGTCTAATGGTGTCTGATAAAGTGTCTAGTTTTGAAACAAGACCCTGATTTATGACATGAATTGTGAAGACTGTATGTTGTTTGCCATTATTTTTTGTAACTTAAATTGAAGGAAAACTAACACTGAGCTTCTTTCAGGGTTCACCTTTGGGGCTACTACTGAAGGAGGACCATCTGGTGGGTTTTCCTTTGGCACCCCAACAACAACATCCTCTGCAGCCCCAGTAGGTGGTTTCACCTTTGGTGCCCCAACAAGCACTCCAGTTGCAGGGGGTGCGTTTGGAACTCCCGCAACTTCTGCTGCAACAGGGGCAGGATTTTCATTTGGTGGAACCCCAACACAAGCACCTGCCGCTGCTAATCCTGCTGGTGGATTTGCTTTTGGTGGCACTGGTGGACAGACGACTACAGCACCGGGTGGCTTCTCTTTTGGGGCTGCTCAGACTACAGCAGCAGCAGGAACAACACCTGCAGCTCCGGCTCCTGCTGGAGGGTTCAATTTTGGAGCAACAGCACCAACAGCACAAACTGCAGCAGCTCCCCAACAGACTGGAGGATTCGGTGTAGGAACACCTGCTAGTACAACACAATCTGCTAGTACTGCTGGAGGTTTTAGTTTTGGAGGTGCAACTGCAACACCAGGTGCAACAACAGCGCCAACGACAGGGGGATTTAATTTGGGACAAACAGCCACCACAGCAACATCTGGTTTCAGCTTCGGGAAACCCACAGCAGGTACGTTACTCTGATTCAGGGTTGAAAATAACTTTAAAATTGCTAGTGTACTCCGGTACAGTGGCACATGTAAAATCACTTGCCCTGATAATTTTTCCACTATACCGGACGTTTTCTTGTTGATTTTTTAAATAAACAACATAATTAATAATGGAAAGTCAACTGGACACCGGTACAGTGTGATATACAAATTTGCTTGCCCGACAGAAAAAACACTGGACTTGGGCGTAGGGCAATGGGTTATTTCCACCCCTGTGATTACAGCAGTCGTTTTTAGATAGATGATAAAAAATAATGACAGTTTTTGCCATTATGACCGTATGAATCTGTTTTCTCTGTCAGGGCGGTGGGGTAGCCTAGTGGTTTAAGTGTCCACTCATCACACTGAAGACCTGGGTTTGATTCCCCATATGGGTACAATGTGTAAAGCCCATTTTATTGTCCCCCACTGTGGTATTGCTGGAATATTTTAAGAGCGGCGTAAAATCATACTCTCTCACTCACTGTTTCCTTTGTATGTTTTAGTTGTACTGTCTATGGAAATGTCTTGTCTAGTTAAACCCTGTTGTAAACTGGTCCCAAATACCCTATGCTTGTCATGACTGACAAGTTAGGAGGATCACAGTGTGAGCACCCAACCCTTGTCACCCCTTTATAGATGCTTGGGGTCCTGGGGACATATTCTACAGTGGAATAATTTAGACCAACAATGGTGTAAGGGATAGAAATAGCACAAGTCTGGTGGAGTTTCTTAAATTTCAAAGATGTCCGAAGAGCTAGCAGAATTGCAAACATTTGGGGGGTAATTGCTATATGTTATCTGGGGCTAGTGTATGTTCATGGTTAATTTGCATCCCAGGATTGTGTGCTGATACAAAGGATACAATGTTTGTGTTTCTTCCAGCTATATTGCTATGTTATCACTGTTGAGGCTAGTGAAAGTTCCTGGTTAATTTGTATCCCAGGGTGTTTTGATACAAAGGATACAATGTTTGTGTTTCTTCCAGCTATATTGCTATGTTATCACTGTTGAGGCTAGTGAAAGTTCCTGGTTAATTTGTATCCCAGGGTGTTTTGATACAAATGATACAATGTTTGTGTTTCTTCCAGCAATATTGGTATGTTATCACTGTTGGGGCTAGTGGAAGTTCCTGGTTAATTTCCATCCCGGAGTGTTTTGATACAAAGGATACAATGTTTGTGTTTCTTCCAGCTATATTGGTATGTTATCACTGTTGGGGCTAGTGAAAGTTCCTGGTTAATTTGTTTCCCAGGGTGTTTTGATACAAAGGATACAATGTTTGTATTTCTTCCAGCAATATTGCTATGTTATCACTGTTGGGGCTAGTGAAAGTTCCTGGTTAATTTGTTTCCCAGGGTGTTTTGATACAAAGGATACAATGTTTGTGTTTCTTCCAGCAATATTGGTATGTTATCACTGTTGGGGCTAGTGTATGTTCCAGGTTAATTTGTTTCCCAGGGTGTTTTGATACAAAGGATACAATGTTTGTGTTTCTTCCAGCTATAATGCTATGTTATCACTGTTGAGGCTAGTGAAAGTTCCTGGTTAATTTGTATCCCAGGGTGTTTTGATACAAAGGATACAATGTTTGTGTTTCTTCCAGTTGCAACTGGCATCCCAGCAGTAGGGACAACACCTGCTGCCACTGCAGCGGCAACTACAGCAGCTGCAACTGGGTTCGGTCTTGGAACAGGAGGGTTCACATTCGGTTCAACCGGTCCTTCAACAGCAGCAACTACAGCCCAGGCACCCAAGCCTACAGCTGTTGTAGGGAGTATTGGTACTGGGGCACTGGGTGCCGGACTTGGTGGAAGCTTCAACCTGACAGGAACTACGACAACAACTGCAGCAGCCAAACCGGCAACTACTGCTACTACAGGTTTGTTACTGTTTGACTTAGAATCGGTCTTTAGCAACCCATTTTTGTCGTAAGAGGCAACTAACAGGATCAGGTAGTCGGGTTCTCTGACTTGGTTGACACGTCATCGTATCCCAGTTGTGTAGATTGGTGCTCATGATGTTGGTCACTGGATTGTCTGGTTCAGACTCCATTATTCATTGATAGAGGCCATATGGCTGTAATATTGCTGAGTGCGACGTTAACCAACAAACGCAAAGTGATAGATCCCACTTTTATGTTAAACTATCTTTATTATGTTTAATTATGTTTCCCAGAGTGATAGTTCCTTGAATGAGAAATGTTTTATATATGACAGATTAAGTCATCACAAGTGTTATGTTTGTAGCCCCAGGTGGTTTCAATCTTAGTGGAGTTGGTCTAAAGCTGGGAACAGCAGCAGCAGCAACAACAGCTGCTTCAACTGGATTCAGCTTAGCAACACCTGCAACAGGGACTACTACAGGACTCACTCCTGGAGGACTCACTCCTGGAGGACTCACTACTGGAATACAGGTAACAGGTGCTTTATTACACGAACATGCACAGTCTGGGGACAGGTATTCCCAGTTCTAGCATCATAGAGTGAGTGAGTGACTGGCATTGATGCCGCAGTCCACAGTTATGAAGTGAGTGAGTGATTTGAAACATGAATGAATGAAGCATTGTTTTAAGCTGGCCTGGAAAAACTCTACTGGTCCACTGATATAGACAGTGGCAGCAATGTGCAGAGCAAAAAAGGAAGTCCTTTTGTCAAAGAGAGGTAATTATGTTTATGACTATGGTAAAAAAAACTTTGCTGATACTGAAATGTCAAAGTAAGCATGAATAGATTTATGAAGGAGAAATTTTTTGTAATAATTTGGGGGGTGGATTTTACCAGAATAAATGTGACTGATTACCTAACAGGCCAAAAATAGCACACACAAAATTTCCCAAACAGTATGTCTGTGAAAATGCGAGGGTACAGGCCATTGTGGCGATGCTTGGTGAGCAAGTTTACATTATGCAGAAATTGATAACGATATTATAAGTATTACAGGACAAAAGCAGCCTTCTTGGGTTTAAGAATGTATATTGTTATCCCCCACAACGCGTTATCAAAATGCACTCCGTCTGTGCGTCCGTGCACATTTGTCTTTTCCGGAGTAGAACTTTTAAACCGTTCAATATTTCTTCACCAAACTTGGCAGATAGTTAGGTCTGGTGGTAAACTGGTGCCTTTTGGTAGTTTTGGATTTCTGATTATAATATTTTTGGCGTTCCCATGGCAACAAGGTTGACTTTGACTGAAATTGGTGTTGTTGGAGTTTTCCGGAGCAGAACTTTAAAACTTTAAATATTTCTTCACCAAACTTGGCAGATAGTTAGGTCTGGTGGTGCTGGAATATTAGTAAGTGCGGTATTCAACAGATTAGCAAATAAATCTTCTTGTAATGATTTAAATCTTCAGGCAAAATGTAAGGAAAGTTTCCATATCCTTAACTGTAATTCACTTAGAAAATTATTTTCATGGGTGGTTTTGGTAGCCCTATGATTGAGGCGTTGCCTTGTCTTACCTTGACACACCATGTTTGATTCCCCACATAAGCACAATGGGTATAGCTCATCCTGTGAGTACATTGCTATGGCACGAATAGTTCTCTATGGTGTGTAAGACCGTACCTATTTGATACCAGGTTGATCCTAATTCAGTCAGTCTTGGTTCTGGAGGATATGGGAGGGGGTAGATTTATATGGCACTACAATTTGCTGCGTTTACGCTTTGCCAGAAACCTGTCATCTTGGATTCAAACCCAAGATTCAAGCCAGGGATTGGGAAAGGCAGGGGCCATGGGCCATTTTGCACATTAGAATAATAAATGGCCCATTAAAATTTTGAAGTTTACTATTGATACAAGGGCAGTGGCCCATTCTAAATTCAGAAAATGGCTAATAATCCTGAAAATGGCCCACTGTCAAAGTTCTCTATCCCCATCCCTGCAAGCTGATGTATTTTTGGTTTGTCAGCACCTTACTCATGAATGCAAGATGATAACATCGGAGACCCTTATCACTTCTGGGACAATTTGGGTTAACCTAGTCCTCAAAGCGTTCGCTTGTCACGCCAAAGACCCGCGATTGATTCCCCAAATGGGTACAAATGCGTGAAGCCCATTTTTGGCGTCCCTTCTTTGATGTTGCTGGAATATTGCTAAGCATTATAAAGCGATATTCATGTGTCACTGCAGGCTTACCTCCCTTATTCAGCTGACCTCCCGTAATATAACTGAAATACCTTACAGTTTCTACATGACATTCTGTCCACCAGGCAACTTCAACAACAGCCAGCACTGGTTTAAACCTGGCTCTGAAACTTGGGACGTCTACTGCAGCAACAACAGCACCAACAGGTTTTGGCCTTGGTTCCTTCGGCACAGCATCCACTACAGGACAGCCAGCTGCAAGGTAAGGCTCATGTTTCTGCTGTGTAGTAATCTCCTAATGAAGTGCAGGAGGCACAATTGGACATGTCTAGCAATGCTGTAAGGAGCTGCAATTCACTATGCAGAGTTCTGTCCCTTGGGCCTACCTGAAACCTCTGATTGTGAGTTCAAATATAGGCTATCAACCGCCTCCGTGGTGTAGTGGTTAGAGTGTCCGCCCGGACCGCGTCATACCAAAAGACGTTAAGATATGGTACTTGTTGGTCCCTGCCTGGCGTTCGGCATTAATGGGTACAACAAGGACCGGTCGGCTCGGAGTCAGTATAATGTGTCTGAGTGGGATATTCATGCTTCTCAGTGGGCTAGCACTATAAAACCAGCTTAAGTCTGGGCTGGTACAAGCAGCCGCACATACACATACATACGCATGCACGTCATCATATGAGCGAAATATTCTCAAGCATGACGTTAAACCCAATTTCACCTCACCTCAGATATAGGTTATCACTGACTGTTTTCTTGGCCAGTCAGTACAATGCCTGTGCTCAAGTGGCCCAGTCATCTCAGGTGCTGTGTTGTACACAGTTGTGTCCCTTGAGTATGCTCAAACACCTATGATTGTGGATTTGCATTACCATTCACCTTGGTTATGTTTCTTGGTCTGTCAGGGTGGTGGTTAAAGCGTTCGCTCATCACGCCAAAGACCCGGGTTGGATTCCCCACATGAGTACAATTTGAGCCCATTTCTGGTGTCCCCTGCCGTGATATTGCTGGAATATTCCAGAAAGCGGCATAGAACTAAACTCACTCACTCACTCTGTCAGCACCATACCCATTCTTGTGAGTGCATCCAATCTGGTAAATGTCAGATTTGGATCTCTTGACCTTCCTCCCATGTTAAGCTGACATGCTGTGGAATAGCTGAAATATTGTTTAAGTAGTATTCAAGTACTGTCAAAGAGAAACAGGGCAGTGGGGTAGTCTAATGGTTAAAGCGTTGGCTCGTCACGCCGAAGACCCGGGTTTGAATCCCCACATGGGTACAATGAGTGAAGCCCATTTCTGGTGTCCCCTGCCGTGATATTGCTGGAATATTGCTAAAAGCAGCGTAAAACCAAACTCAGTCAGTCAGTGAAGAGAAACACACTTTTACACACTTAATTTTGATCGATCTGATATATTGAACAGTTAATACCTGAAGAAGACTGTGAACTTGGTAAACATTTCTCCTAATGTTGGTATATATGTCATGGGATGGTCCTTAGTTCAGATTTTTTCCATGAAATCGTTGTGTCTGCAGTACCATCACGACAACAGCACTGAGTGCAGGGAAGCAGATGACATACAGGCAGCTGGAAGATAACATCAACAAGTGGACAGCAGAACTGGAGGACCAGGAGAAGATCTTCCTCCAGCAGGCCACACAGGTCAACGCCTGGGACCGACTTGTGATGGAGAACGGAGAGAAGGTGGGTCGGGATTCACTGGGTGTGATGGAGAATGGTGGGATGGGATTCACTGGGTGTGATGGAGAATGGTGGGATGGGATTCACTGGGTGTGATGGAGAATGGTGGGATGGGATTCACTGGGTGTGATGAAGAATGGTGGGAAGATGGGATTCACTGGGTGTGATGGAGAATGGTGGGGATGGGATTCACTGGGTGTGATGGAGAATGGTGGGTTGGGATTCACTGGGTGTGATGGAGAATGGTGGGTCAGGATTTACTGGGTGTGATGGAGAATGGTGGGTCAGGATTTACTGGGTGTGATGGAGAATGGTGGGATGGGATTCACTGGGTGTGATGGAGAATGGTGAGATGGGATTCACTGGGTGTGATGGAGAATGGTGGGAAGATGGGATTCACTGGGTGTGATGGAGAATGGTGGGAAGAACTGGGTGGGAGAATGGTGGGTGGGATTCACTGGGTGTGATGGAGAATGGTGGGATGGGATTCACTGGGTGTGATGGAGAATGGTGGGTCAGGATTCACTGGGTGTGATGGAGAATGGTGGATGGGATTCACTGGGTGTGATGGAGAATGGTGGGTTGGGATTCACTGGGTGTGATGGAGAATGGTGGTGGATGGGATTCACTGGTGTGATGGAGAATGGTGGAGAACTGGGTGTGATGGAGAATGGTGGGATGGGATTCACTGGGTGTGATGGAGAATGGTGGGATGGGATTCACTGGGTGTGATGGAGAATGGTGGGATGGGATTCACTGGGTGTGATGGAGAATGGTGGGATGGGATTCACTGGGTGTGATGGAGAATGGTGGGTGGGATTCACTGGGTGTGATGGGATTCACTGGTTGAGATGGTGGGGGTGGGATTCACTGGGTGTGATGGAGAATGGTGGGATGGGATTCACTGGGTGTGATGGAGAATGGTGGGATGGGATTCACTGGGTGTGATGGAGAATGGTGGGATGGGATTCACTGGGTGTGATGGAGAATGGTGGGATGGATTCACTGGGTGTGATGGAGAATGGTGGGATGGGATTCACTGGGTGTGATGGAGAATGGTGGGATGGGATTCACTGGGTGTGATGGAGAATGGTGGGTTGGGATTCACTGGGTGTGATGGAGAATGGTGGGATGGGATTCACTGGTGTGTGATGGAGAATGGTGGGATGGGATTCACTGGGTGTGATGGAGAATGGTGGAGAAGGTGGGTTGGGATTCACTGGGTGTGATGGAGAATGGTGGATGGGATTCACTGGGTGTGATGGAGAATGGTGGGATTCACTGGGTGGATGGAGAATGGTGGGTTGGGATTCACTGGATGTGGAGAATGGTGGGAGAATGGTGGGATGGGATTCACTGGATGTGATGGAGAATGGTGGGTTGGGATTCACTGGGTGTGATGGAGAATGGTGGGTTGGGATTCACTGGGTGTGTTGGAGAATGGTGGGAATTGGGTTGGGATTCACTGGGTGTGATGTAAAATGGTGGGAATTGGGTTGGGATTCACTGGGTGTGGTGAAGAGATGGATTCAGCAGTCTCAGTTTCTGGGCCTGTAGGAGTTAGTTCTGATCTGATTGCATTGGAGAAACATCTTTGTCAGCTATCATTTTTGTGTTGTGTAGATTGTTTCACTGAACAAGGAGGTCGAGAGAGTGAAGACTGACCAGCAGAAGTTGGACCATGAGCTGGACTTCATCCACGCCCAGCAGCGAGAGTTGGAGGAACTCCTGGATCCCCTGGAGAAGACCCTGGACCTCCTTCCACCCATCAGCTACCAGCAGCATGCAGACCTGGAGCGCGAACACACGTGAGTCAGTCACAGGGTCAGCTGCACAAGCACACGTGAGTCAGTCACAGGGTCCGCTGCACTTGCACACGTGAGTCAGTCACAGGGTCTGCTGCACTTGCACATATGTGTCAGTCACAGGGTCCGCTGCACAAGCACACGTGAGTCAGTCAGTCACGTGGAGGTCAGCTGCACTTGCACACACGTGAGTCAGTCACAGGGTCAGCTGCACAAGCACACGTGGAGTCAGTCACAGGGTCAGCTGGCACACGTGGAGTCAGCTGTCACACAGGGTCCGCTGAACTTGCAGGGTCCGCTGCACTTGCACACGGAGTCAGTCACAGGGTCCGCTGCACAAGCACATGGAGTGCACACGTGAGTCACAGGGTCAGCTGCACAAGCACACATGGAGTCACTTGCTGCACTTGCACGCGGAGTCACAGCGGAGTCAGTCACAGGGTCCGCTGCACAAACTTGCACGCACTTGAATCAGTCACAGGCTGCACAGGGTCAGCTCACACAGGAGTCACTTGTCACAAGTCCCCTACACTTGCACACGTGAGTCAGTCACAAGGTCTACAGCATGAACACATGTGAATCAGTGACAGTGTTAAAGTCCCGAACATACTTGAGTCAGTCACAGAGTGTGGACCTTTCATTAGATAGGCAGTGGGGTTAGCCTAATAGTTAAAGCGTCTGCTAGTCACACTGGAGACGCAGGTTCAATTCCCTACATGGGTACAATGTGTGAAGCCCATTTCTGGTGTTCCCCACTGTGATATTGCTGGAATATTGCTAAAAGCGGTGTAAAACCATACTCACTCATTTAAACACTGTAAACCTACAAGGAGTGGAAATATTGACGTGGTGAAGTTGTGTTGCAGGTATCAGCTGGCAGAAAGTCTGGATGCCCAGTTGAAGAGGATGGGGCAGGACCTCACGGAGATCATTGATCGTCTCAACTCCTCCAACTCAAAGACCGACGCCCAAGACCCGGTGAGGCGACTGATGTTACACATACCAATCATCAGTCAAATAATAATAATAATAATGTCACTTATAAAGCGCAAATGTCCACACACTTATGAATGCTCAATGCACTGAAAAGAATTGTGTAAAAGAGTCAGTCATAGGCACTTTGAAACAGGTGAGTTTTAACTTTTGACATGAAGGTTGAGAGAGATTCACATAATTTGATTTCTAAAGGTAAAGAGTTCCAAAGAGATGGTGCAACATAGGAGAAAGCCCTTTTCCCATACGAAACTAGGTGGAATTTGGGAACTTGTAGGTGCTGATTCTGGGACCGGAGTGAGCTTGATGGAATGTATTCTGTGATGTATTCTGGAGCTTGATTGTGGAGACAGCTGAAAGTGATGCAGAGAAGTTTGAAGTTGATTCTCTGTTGAATAGGCAACCAATGTAAGGATTTGAGAAATGTGTATTTGTGAAAAGAATGATTCTGATACAGTAACACCTACTTCATGCCTATGTGCCATGATTTAACTGAGAAATTGTTAGGTTCAGTGTTGAACCAGACTCACTCAATCACTAAAAATCACAACACTTTACCAAGGTTATTGCATGTATTTAATGACATGCTGGCATGTGCGTCAGTTGCTGGAACATGTCCACACAAGTACAATACAGTTTTAAACCACACACCTACTAACTCACTCTCTTGACATGACCTCTGGATGCAAGTATGAAAATATGTGTATTACACTGGGATTGAGAAAGGCAGGGGCCATGCTTCACTTTGCACATTAGAACAAAAAATGGCCCATTAAAATTTTGAAATTTACTATTGATACAAGGGCAGTGGCCCATTCTAAATTCAGAAAATGGCTAGTAATCCTGAACATGGCCCATTGTCAAAGTTCTCTATCCCAATCCCTGATTACATCATTGTGATTTCTGTTTGAAATGTACAAGTGAGATGACGACCTCCGTGGTGTAGTGGTTAGAGCGTCCGCCCAGAGAGCAGAAGGTCGCGGGTTCGATCCCCGACCGCGTCATACCAAAAGACGTTAAAATATGGTACTTATTGGTCCCTGTCTGGCGCTCGGCATTAATGGGTACAACAAGGACTGGTCGGCTCGGAGTCAGTATAATGTGTCTGAGTGGGGTATTCATGCTTCACTGCGGCATGGTATCTCAGTGGGCTAGCACTATAAAACCAGCTTAAGTCTGGGCTAGTACAAGGAGCCGCACATACACATACACACGCATGCACGTCGTCATATGAGCGAAATATTCTCAAGCACGACGTTAAACTCAATTTCACCCCACCTCACCTACAAGTGAGATGGGGTGTAACATCTCATTCATGATTTTTACACTTACTAACGATGTACATGTGCTGTGTGTAACTGCTTGTACAAGCCTAGATCGGTTTTACAGTGCTCATGCCACCATTTTAACATGGATATCTGGCACTTGTTGATGTTTTGTGTGTGTTTAGACGCAGCAGATCACCAAGATCCTGAACGCCCACATGGATTCGCTACTGTGGATAGACAGAAACACAGGTAAGTAAACATGCCTCTCTGGAGTTCATCAACATGACCTTACAGTATTGGTGTAAAATCTGCTAAATTTACTTATTCAAAAGAGGTGGTGTGGTAGCCTAGTGGTTAAAACGTTCACTGTCATTCTGGAGACCAGGGTTTGATTCCCACATAAGTACCTTGAGTAAAGCCCATTTCTGGTGTCCTTTGCTGTGATATTGCTGGAATAATGCTAAAAGCGGCGTAAAAATAAACTCACTCACTCTCTTCCTCTATATGTGTTTTATGGTGCACTCAGTATTATTCCACAAAATATGTTTATATGATGTGTTTATTTTCAGTGACTTTGAGTCGTCGAGTGGAGGACATTGGTAAGCAGATGGACTTACAACGTAAAGAGCAGGAGAGGAACTTCCGTCTGGCCTACAGTTGATAAAGATGGCTGTTGCTGGTTGTGTTGGATGTGTCAAGGATTCTGGGACACTTGTCAGACGTGCGAGGTTGATGCCACATGTCAGACATGCGAGGTTGATGCCACATGTCAGACGTGCGAGGTCGATGCCACATGTCAGACGCAAGTGACAGCACTACTTGTTGTTTATATAGAAGTGACAGATTTTCAGACATCCGTGGGATCAACATTTTCTGGATCATGCCATTGTTGCCGAAACTGGCTCCAGACAAGAGCAGATGCTTGTGACTCAGTTATGTTTTCTATTGACCGTAACATACACTTTCATTTTCATAAGTTCAGGATGTGTTAAAACGATAGAGCTCAAAATTTTGATACTTTGTGAAAAACGTATGTGTCTGTAAACATGATGAATGTCCTTGTGTGTAAATGGCACATCCTGTCATCCACAGGGATTAGAATGAAGTTTTGAGAAAAGCCGAACTAGCCGAAGCTCCTGATATTTAGGCATTTTAGACCTTTAAAACTGGCTCAGAAATGACAATATCATGAAAACAGCAACCATTAAAAAACTTTAAATCTGCTGAAGCACATTCATGCAATTGTCAACGGATTTAGACGATTCACAAAAATGACCCTTGGGCTTATGAAATTCCCGGAATTCTGCAGATCCGCGGAAAATTCTCATCCCTGATTACAGTTGTCATCCACTCATCGTTGTAAATCTCATTACAAACTCTACATCTGTTACATATTCATGAATTAGTGTGGTCTGCTAATAATCCAGATTTTCTGTTTGATTGGCATTTTAGAAGTTGATGAATAATAAGAAAAGTATGATACTTTATGGATAACAACTACTGTATTATATTATGATGCAACTTTCGGTATAGATTCTTATACCATTGTCAAGGGAAACGTCTTGTCATAATATAATAAAGAAGTTGTTACCCATAAAGTATCATACCTTTCTTATTAGTCCAGATTATATTCCTTAAAGCGTTGGCTTGTCACGCCGTAGACCCGGGTTTGAATCCCCACATGGGTACAATGCGTGAAGCCCATTTCTGGTGTCCCCCGCTGTGATGTTGCTGGAATATTGCTAAAAGCGGCGTAAAACCAAACTCAGTCAGTCAGATTATATTCCAACACTCAGTGACAATGAGTATTTCTTCTGGTGTTCAGGAAGATGAGAAGGAAAAGGACTTTCAACTACAATGTTTTGGTATTTTGTATGATAGTAGTTGGATCCCATGCCGAGATATTGCTTGAATATTGATAAACAGAGTAGTGGAGTACTCACTCTTAAATAACAGGGGCGGTGGGGTAGCCTAGTGGTCAAAGCCTTTGTTTGTCATGCTGAAGACCCAGGTTCAATTCCCACATTTGGTAAAAATTTGGATATTTGTTAAAAACGGCGTAAAACTAAACCCTCACACACTCAGTCTTAAGTAGTTAATGCAAATATGCTTAATCATGTAAGAACAAGAACACACAGTGTTAAGTCATGTCAGACTTAAGGTGGAGGACATGCTTTGTGACCAAGAAAATCTGGACTTTTATTTCATCAACAATACTAGTATTATGACTTTAACTGGCGGTAAAATGTCAATAAATTGTGAATCCAATAAAATTATATTTTCTATCAGTGTTTGTTGAGAATTATGTATAGATCCTGGAGTCATATAATAAAATTGTTATTGTAGATTGTCGGAATAAAATATTGACACAGTTCACTGTTTGTTACGAGGGAGGAGTGCAGAGAAAGGGACAGCCAGGTGTTCGAGAAGCATGTTCACAGACAAAGTTATTTATTCATTAACCTGTGCTGTGCCGTCTCCAACTGTTCTCGAACACCTGGCTGTCCCTTTCTCTGCACTCCTCCCTCCTCGTGTACTTCAATATTAATGATATGTTAAACAACTTTTTTATTTTTAGACAAAAATTTGCAAAACCTCAGAGTTGGTATGATGTTTTGATTGCAATTCATTGGTCTGTTATGTTTATTAGTTTTTTAGAGCAATTCATCGGACCATAATCAAGGACAGAACATGAACATACAGGTAGAACTTATTTTTATTGAGAATAACATTCGTCTGACAATACAAAAATGACCCACCATATATCAATGAATGCCTTGAAGGTGATGTTTCCTTCCTTACAGTGACGACAGTGGCATGCTGTGAAATACTATCACACACGTTGCACATGTCCAGTTTCTCCACTACCCGATTCAAGATCACAACAATATTCACTAGCACATGTCACTGCCTCTCTGCGGCCCAATGTGGTCAAATGAACTTACTCGTGAGATCCTCATGCCTTGTATCACAAATAAAATTTGACTTAACTAATAAATACAAAGGGACCTGTATTCATAAATAGCGTTTCTACACTGACACTTTGGTCCTATATATATGTTACAAAATTTGTCAGTTTCCTTAAGATTACACAACACAGTGTTCATTAAACATACACATCTCGAATTAAAAAACAACTCCCATCCATATTTTCCTTTTCAATATGGCTTGACTAACAAACTGCGAAATAGTTCAGTCACCATGAGATTGGTTTCTAGAAACTCATATGGTACACTCATTAGTTGTAGATAAAGCCCTTATGCACTAACCATTCATTATCTTCACATATCTCATATGTGGAACGGTCAGAGGTGAACAGTGCCCTTTGTCCAGAACACAATAGCAATACTCACACTTAAATAGAAGATATCCGGACACGAAAAGGTCACTACCTTCTACAGACTGAAAACAAGTAACAGTGTAAGCTCTGAAAAAAATTAATCACAGTGTTTTAAATCATTTAACTGTCTCAAACAATTCATCACAGTGTTTGAACTCAAGTGACCGTGCTTAAAAACAATTAATTAGCGTGGCTTAACTCAATTTAACTTGGTTTCAATTTCTAATGAATTTCCAGAAAGACTTGACATTAAAGTTATTTTTAAAGCTGAATATGATAATCACATTCATGAATATTGAGCATCGTCAAGCCTTACTGTTGATATTGCACTAAAAAGCAGCTACACTGATTATATTAACTAACAAGCTCACATCTGTTTTACATAAACCCCATCTATTTAATATCTTTTGCACTAAATATTCATAGGGAAGCTGTATCGTCTCTTGAATCCATGCCATTGTCAAGCCAAACTTTCAAGTAATTATAAACCCCAATACCATGCCATTGTGTGCAAATGAAAACAATTCAACTAAATAAAACAGCTTGTATAACCGGGGTCATTGAAATCTCAACATGTAGATTAATCAACTTAACTATTCAGAATGGAATAAGATTTTCTATACAAATGGAAAAAACTAAGAAAATCTCACTCAGCACTATATGAAGGAAAAAGGTCAAGGGAAAGGTACACCATTTAGAATTGGACTAAATACAAAATTTAATATTTACAAAATGCAACAAAGTAAATCAATGGTGCTTTAATTACCTTCTTTACTAATACAGAAGTGATGAATGAATCAGCTGATACGAAACTGTTTAATTTTCCATATAAAAAAACTGCAAGAATATTTCTCATGCCGTTATTCTTGTCCTCACTGAGTCATAAAGTACACTATTCAAAAGGAGTTACAGAACACACAACTTTATTCACATGACAATTGTTAAACTGTTACATAATGACAGTTAACTAGTTGTGAAAACAAATCTTTAAATCATTTTAAATAGTATATTTCCGAAAACAAAACAGTAGCATGTCAAATGTAAGTAAATGCACCTCATCCAAATGATCTGATTACAAATTCTGTCTGATGCCAGTATTCTCCAAGCATCATCAAACAAAATGCAGTCGTTCATCTCAACAAGAACAACTGTGTCGGTTACTTTAAACGGCATCCTTCAGTTACTTGCCACACACATGTATATTAACACTGACCTAGTACGTATACACGTTTAGAATGACGGATCAGTAATGAAAAAATATATTTCAAAATAGTTTCTGATGCAGAATTTCCCTCGTTTTATGATGATACACAATGAGAATATCGATGCATGAGAAAGACGAAATATCTGGTACCAGATATGAATGCTACCCAACCATTTAGCTTGTACTTTCAAAACATTTATTTCATCTTTGTTGAGTTGAGCAATTTGTTAGCTATAGCATAAGGAGTCATTCAACCTTTCAACAACAAACAAAATAAGAAAAAAATACCTTGCTGTAATACATCTTATTTCCTTGAGACATTTTTCCAAAACCATTTTGTGATGAAGATGATTCAAACACCACCTGCAACTGCTTCTATAGCATGAATAAAACAAAAAATCAGAATTCACCTGTTGGGAGTTAAGAATTATCGTTGAAGCACCCATGATGGCTAGCACATATCGATGGTTTGTACAAGTATCTTGACAATAAAACAAAAACATGTACAAACAATAAAAAAATATCATAACCCACTTGTGACAATAGCCATAAGATGTCTTACTGTACATTAAGAAGCAGTTTTGTACAAAACCTGCTTCAAAGGGAGAGAACTTTTATCAATTAAGTGCAGAAAATACATTGTAAGTCTCATGTGCGTATGTTTTGTGTCCAATTTGTCAAGTACTGCAATTCAAAGGAAAAACTGACACCAAATTAAGATGTTCGTCTAGAATCACAAACTTAGAAAATGAATAGAAAATTCAAGTGTTCTCAGAAATAATTGGAGTATGAGTGGATTCGGTGAGGGTGAAAAACTCACGTCAACTGACAACATTTAGATTACATCAATTAATTCCTAGTCCCATAAAATGAAGGAATGATATTATGAATAACCAGTTGAGGCAGAATTACCTACTCACATTAAGATTCTTCTTTCCTTTGTTCAAAATTTCATTTTGGAAGGTACCAATTCACAGGATAAGAGCTATCACTCAATTTCATCATTCAATTTCATCGACTGATTTGTGATCAGACCAAAAAATTAATAACCTACACACACAAATCTTCACATCATCATGATTATCCAATGGCAATGTCCCACAAATACCGACTAAAATACCTTTACAGAATCAAAATTCATTTCACTGACAGTTTACCAACATTCCACCTCATGTGCTTGTTCACTGTACACTTATAAATACTGTCTCGTAAAGTACAAAAAGAAAATATACAAGTCCATTTAAACATTTCAACACAATGCCTCTCTACATCATGCTTGCACATATAGGAATTGAGAAAACAGTAGCTGTATCAAGATATCAAAAATGTAAAATATCTAAAAATTCACAATTTGTTTACAGAAAAAAACAAGGCTTGAATGTTATTGGCTATGTTAAGATGAGCAATGACGAAACACTGCCAAGTTGACATGACGCTGACGAGTGGACTAACAGACACAAAATGAATGTTATCTATCGGATTCGGCACCTTATACACGTGAATGATGACTGTGTTTCCAACACAGGTAAACAAATAACTTCATCACAGGTCACATGACATGTCACATGATCAGAAGAGTTTGCATAGTCGTCTTCTATTTCGTTTCCTTTTGTCCTTTCCTTTCTTCTCTTTCTGCAACAACAGAAGTTAACACAGAGGTCAAATATGTTACCTTGAAGTCTTTCCTTTTTCTTCAACACAGAATCCCTATTGCATACAATAGTCATGCTGTTGATCACCGGATTATATGCTCCCAACATGTATGTACAGACCACTGCCATAGAGCTGGAATACTGCTGAGTGCGGTGCTAAACAAGAAACCTCTACTGATTCTTGATCAGGTGGTCAGGCTCCTTGAATTGGTGGACATCTCACATGTCATCATAAGATCTCAATGATTCATGCTGTTAATCACTGGATACAGCTGGTCTGAGCCCATTAAACAACAACTTAAACAAATTTACAGACTCAATGCCATACAGCTGGAATATTGCAGACAATAGCAGCTGACACCATACAGCAAATTGTACCCATGAGCAGCATTAAAAACAAACAAACAACTACATTTAAAATATATTTGACGAACAAGAAATGCTTCATCTTCTGTGTATGGACTTTGTCTACATTTGCACCAATAATCATAGAGTGAGTGAGTGAGTTGAGTTGAGTTTTACGCCGCACTCAGCAATATTCCAGCTATATGGCGGCGGTCTGTAAATAATCGAGTCTGGACCAGACAATCCAGTGATCAACAGCATGAGCATCGATCTGCGCAATTGGGAACCGATGACATGTGTCAACCAAGTCAACGAGCCTGACCACCCGATCCCGTTAGTTGCCTCTTACGACAAGCATGGGTTACTGAAGGCCAATATTCTTACCCGGACCTTCACGGGTACCAATAATCAGTGTACAGAAGGTACTTCATGGTAGTCTGTTTCTGAGAGCATACTTACATATTTCCTGATTTCTCTAACGAGTGTGTAAAAAGCATCATCAACACCCTGCCTCGTCTTGGCTGAAGTTTCAACGTAAGGAATCCCATAGCTGTCGGCAACCTGCTTCGCATCTTTTGAATGGACTGTGCGTGTGGGTAGATCTACCTTATTTCCTACCACTGAAACATACACAATCGGGTGACCATGGCAACAAGTAAGTCAAAGGTGATTGGTCACTGTTGGGATGCAAGTAATTATAAAGGTATAATAGTGTACATGGTAATCTGACATATTGTAATATCTTCTATCACAGTCAAACTTGACAGACCAACATTTTACAGCTAAAAGTGTTTGATTATCAGATCATACACTGCAACTAACTGATGTTGCAGTGTTTCATTCAGGAGCACTAATCAGTCTTAAAAGTGATTTCAGGGGTCAAATCCACAAAGCATTCATAGCACTACATCATTCATAAGCCTCTGATAAACTATATAGTTACGATAACTCATAACATTACAAATTCTTTATGGATTGGGACCCAGATCAAACAAGCTAATGGCAAAAATAAGGAACATACGACATTTGAAGTCAAACTTTGAAATACAGTCACTATAACTGGTGGGGCGTGGGGCGAACTGGCTAAAGCGCCAGGCTAGTGATCCAGCGAGCTTGATGTGACGGGATCGAGCCCACCTGTGACCGGGTGTCAAAACCTTGGAGTCAACTTTGCGTGCAGACTCTTTCAGTGTTGTCACAACCCCTTGTGTACAGTACACAACCCTGTGCACTTAAAACAACCCACAAATCCATTGGTATATGACCAGATGGTGGCCACATAAATACATGCAAACACCTAGTTGTGGGTACAGCAATGTGCAGTAAACTTGGAGAAAGTACTGTGACTATGTGTCCCAGTCCACCCAGCTGTGAATAGGTACCTCGTAAGGATGGGAATGACAATACGATGTGCCGTTGAGATTGACATCCAGTGAACAAGGGAAAAACAAAGAGCCTTTGAGCAGAGCTGGATATCGGTGCTATATGTATGTATGTATGTATGTATGTATGTATGTATGTATGTATGTATGTATGTATGTATGTATGTATGTATGTATGTATGTATGTATGTATGTATGTATGTATGTATGTATGTATGTATGTATGTATGTATGCATGCATGCATAACATGTCAGTAGTATGATAAATGTACAGACAAAATGTATTATTAGATGTGATGAATGTGATAGAATCAGTTTGTACTTACAAACCATGGGCACCTCGTCAGCATCCTTCACTCTCTTTATCTGAAAATGTACCGGAGAAATAGATAACATGGCTACCATTTTGTATACATGAAGCGATACACATCACTGGCATGTGTTTATTGCATATGCTTTTTGTATATTCAATGTATGTGTTTATTGTTTAATACTGTATTCAGGAATACTCATGTTATATGACAAATGCTATTGTCTATGTATTAAATAAAGTTCCCGAAACAAGGTAACTTAACAAAGATTATAAATCTATGTACATTGTTTTAAATATTTAACACAATAAGAGAAAAAAGTTTGTTTATAATTTTTGCATATTTTATTTCGTCTGCCTGCCCACCCACTTTGAGGTTTGAGATGATAAACATGTAAGAGTGAGTGAGTTAAAATTTAAAGTCACATCGGCAGTATTTCAGCTATTTCGTGACTAAACCGATTTTAAATTCATGACAATTACATATATATTGTAAAATCCTGTCAATGAAGGACCGTAAACACGACTAGCATATCATTGAACAGAATTTAATACTATAGTATGTAAAACGAAAACATTTAATATTAGAAGACAATACAATATAAAAATAAGCTATAGACTGGCAACAACTGAAGGTAGATCACCATACTAGAGACCATGGGGACTTACTGTATACACACATAAGAAAAATATGTATGATCTCAAGGCAAGCTTAGGCTGCTTGTAACCAATCCGAACATGGCATCCCCCAAGGGGATTAAGGGATATAACCCTTACAGTAATATAGGTCCATAGGATGTGCATTTACTAACAACTATCTTTCTTGCTGTCTGTTTAATCTAAGTAACTGTGCAGAAAATAGTTTTCAAGTGAACAACAGATGACTGAATGAAGGATGGAAGAAGGGAGGTAACTCTGACCGACCTGTTCTCTATACTGGTTGATATCTTCGAAAGACTTGGTATTGTTAACAGCAAACACACATAGAAATCCCTCCCCCGTCCGCATGTACTGGTCCCTCATGGCGCTGGAAGAGGAAGGCATACAGTCAGTTTCTGGGTAATGGAATACAGTTGCAATTTGTCATGTTCATTTCTGTCATCTTTGAATGGTGTTCTGCCAAGGCAGCAGCCTTCTGGGATTCCAGAAATAATTTATCGAACACCGGGACATTGGGCACGATGTCAAAGTGTCTATTTTATATAATTATCACAGACGCTGTTTCAAAAATATGTTACATCACTCGGACAGATGCCCCATACTGAATGTAAATGTGTTGCTTTTTGTTGCTTTTGGCATCTTGCTTTACTATCAGCGCACAATGTGTGAAGCCCATTTCTGGTGTCCCCAGTGATATTGCTGGATTATGGCTAAAAGCGGCGTAAAACCATACTCACTCACTACTATCAGCACCTTTCATTGGCCAACAGTTACAAATGGTCCAATCAAAGTCAATTTTACATGTTTTTGCAAATATCATTGAGAATGATTTTCATTGCTTTTTTCTACAACTAATATACTATGGCCACAACAGCCAAATTTTGAGAGCTGACAGTGCAAGAAAGATTAGAAATAGATCAATTTTAATTCTATTTTTGTTGTCACCTCTCATATTGCCAAAGATGTTTCGACACAAAACACCCCATACTGCTGAACTGCTGACCACAAGTAATGTTAGCTGCTGGCAAACAAGGATATGTTGAGCACCGACCTGACAACTGACCCGTATATCATGTAGGAGTGCCGCCCACTGGCACTTGCCATTGTGAAATTGTGAACGAAGGGCCCCAGGTTGTCCGCGATCAAGTGTAGTGCGACTTGCTACACCGACGTGAGAGTCTTATGAGCAAGGTGTGTGCAGCTACGTGCGGAATCAATTTCACCATTATGCAATGCATGTGCACTAGCCTACATCTGCTCTACCTTTCACAAACCAAATGGGTTTGTTCTTTGCCGTGCACCACCTACTTCTCGTAAATGCGTTCTTTGCATGGGTCCAACTTATCCGTGTTTGCCAGTAAACACAGAACGTTTTGCATGTTGCACCTGACAGTGACCATGGAGACTGAGAAAGGGATATATTCCCAACACACCCGGTCTTGTGACCACACAAACAAACTTTACACACTAACACATAACAATGGACATTACATATATGTATCTATTAAGTATTTTATTATCTCTCAGCGTGGCCCTATATATATTAAAAAAGATCCCATGTACATAAGCTGACATACCACCCTGTTCATTTTCGTGGCAGAATATATATTCAGCTAGGACGTCCAATGTTATCATAATTTAGTTCCATTATTTATAAAGCAGAAACGTGATTTCGTTTAGTGATCTAAAGCGAGGTTTAATTATTTGAGGTAACAAATTTGTGGTTGGCATTTCTGGGCATCAAATACACACAAAGCATGATAACTTTGTAAAATATGAATATATATCATGTAATACATAACATGGACCCCACATAGAATGCAGACATGATAGGACTAACAAAGCTGTGTGCTTTCATAACTGACCACACCAGATAGCCGAATGTAGAGAAATTACGAAATCAAAATTGATAAATATTTATCAAGTGTCGTGTGCCATGAGTATCCACGTGAACCACTAAGGTATTTTACTGCTCTGAGTTCAGTTCCAGTATTATCACTGGGGCACAGCTACAGATGACTTGTTGGGTCATTGAGTTATGTACCCGTTTGTGTTCATCTCAATTGGGTATTCTAATTTTCTTTTGGGTAATCAAATAAATTGTACCCACTTCACTCAAACTCAATTGGGTATATTATTTTGCGATTTTCCATTAATTGTAAAACATAATAAAGTTAAAATGTTGGTTTATGTTTTTGTTATTTATATTTGATGTATAATATGAGAAACGATGAGAAAGACTTCAAGTTGCCAAGTTCAGGTGCTGAAATAAAACCTCTCAATATACCTCAGTTATTTCATCTATCCTCAGTAACCTCCATCTGTAGCACATGGGTCTGCTCACTCCAAATTCTAGTAGGTTTGGTGACAGGAACTAATTCACTGGTACGCAAGCTAAGATTTGACATTTTTGTATGCACGCATGTAAGATCACATTTATTGAGTATTTACAAAAATTCAAGCGTACTTGTACACAATAGACTTAATAGGAATTGAGTTTTCACATAAATATTTGCGTAATTTACGCAGATACGCAGCTTATCTATACCTCTGCTGGGGACAACAAAAATGTGCTTTAGACATTGTACCCATAAAACAATTCGAAGCCAAATCTGTTCACCAACATTGTGCTCCTCAAAATAACCAATTTTTGTCCATGAGTGAGTGAGTGAGTGAGTGAGTGAGTGAGTGAGTGAGTGAGTGAGTGAAGTGAGTGAGTGAGTGAGTGAGTGAGGTGAAATTGGATTTAACGCCGTGCTTGAGAATATTTCGCTCATATGACGTGAGTGAGAGAGTGAGTGGCGATGCTTGGTGGCGTGGAGTGAATGCGTTTGTGCGCGAGCGAGGTTTTACACTGCTTTTAGCAATATACCAGCAATATCATAGCAGGGGACACCAGAAATGTCCAAGTCTGATTGCATACACAAAAAGAGGCTGATGAAACCCTAGTCAAAACCTGAATAGCTGGAGGAGGATCAACAACTCTCATCTTGTGACGTATTTTCCAAGGACGATGAATTTACATCAAGATGGCGACACACTATGTGGACTTATGGACGAGGGACGTATGGAGCAATGCACCTGTTACCACGGTTACCTCGTACATGCCCCCCAATACACCGTATTACCTGTACTCCTCTTGACCTGCTGTGTCGAGAATATCCAGTAGACACGTCTCCCCATCAATCACAACCTGTTTCCGGTAGGAATCCTCTGTAGAACATAACATTACTTACATCAGGGTTCTGTTGGGGTATGCTGTTTAGTGTAAAACAACCAAAAACTAGACGAGTCAACTTACGTTAAAAATTAACATAAAATGTCAATTAAATAATGCAGGGAGTAAACTAAACCTGTAAAGTTTATCATAATCATGCTAAAATCTCATAAAAATCATACATAATTAGATTTAACAACACAACCAGCCACTGTTTGGTATTTGCACAACACTAATTGCAGTAATGAAGTGACAGGAGAAATAATGTCCTAACGTTTCCCTACAGACTGAACATTCTCGTAGAGACGATTTCGCAGTTTAGAATCAACCTTTCTACTATTCACGTTCATTTTTCACAAAGCCAAAAAAATCTCACTGACCCATTAATATCATGTTCATAATCCACGTGTTTCCTGATAATGAGGCCTTAATTGGTATTTCTGCCAGACCTTTCCTATAAACGATCAGCCTATTACAATTCAAAGGTAGATATATTAATTTATATTTAGTTTCTGTTAGCTGAAGAGTTTACCTATCTCTCCAGAGCCATAAATTTGCAACTTTTTCAAACTATGTTCAGTCGCTGCAAATAGCTGCAAAATTGCCGAATGTTAAGTGATATTCACTCACTCAAACTATGTTCAAGACTGAAAAAGACTAAAAATCAATAATGGTCAAGAAGACTATGCATATGTATTCATACCAATCATTATTCAGTCAATAACGCAACCCTTCTTTACAGCTTATGTTGAGCCTTATTTGTCTCTCTGTATAGACATCCTGATCAACTAAATTTAAACTACATCCTGATCAACTAAATTTAAACAAATCCTGTTTGACGATTCACAAAACAGGTTGCCATGGTTACTGGGCTAGCTATGCAGCAGGATAAGTAACACACTGTCAATGAAGGGGTTCCTTCCTACAGAAGTAAACCGGGGAGATTCTCCCCAACACGTTTCACACAAAATCTGTCAGACAGTTACTTACCTATAGTGGGATCATACTCTTCTACAAAGCTGTGAAGAGACAGAAATATACAGACATAAAATACAGATATATACACCAATGTACATGAGAAACATTTTACTAAAAATCCATGGATTTGATTTTTTGAAATGTTACTGGCAAATTATATACTGAACAAGAAAAATGTTACAGGTGATAAAATATTTATTCAAATGAGATGGGGTTCTCAATTTCCCAAAGATGTTAGGCCAAATATTCAAAATCATTAACTTTTTTGTTCAGTATATTTGCAATCCTTACACCCAAACAGCTGTACTCTAACCCCTTTCCTCCCTTTTAACATATATTAGTCTTTTTGCTGTGGATGAAGAGAAGCCCCTATGGTGTTAAATTTTAACTCATTGACACTTTTACACAATTTGTATCTGTGCTTTATTTTGTGTTCACATTTCAGGAAGTATTTCCCCTTCTGTGAGTCAGAGAGGTTATCAAAACCACTTTGAAAATTATTCCAGTTACATCACGTCATGTGGGCCTAATGTGGGAGGAGAGAAGTGGTCGGCATCTCATGAGCACAGGTGACAAGCCTTGACACATAATCGGAGCGAACTGGGATACGAACCCATAATCAAAGGTTTCTGGCATCCCCAAGGGAAGCAATTCAGTATGACAAAATGCAGCACCTAAGGGACCGTTCATAATTTATGGCAAGGGGGGTGATAATGATTTTTATTCAGAAGCATGTACAATGTGAATGACCCCCGCCCCCTGCCCCCTAAAATTTACGTTACAAAGTAAGTGACCCCCTTGCATACCATGTACAAAATCAATGACCCCCCCCCTTCCCATATATTTAAGCATAATGTTGTAGTATTTTTATGTACAAAATTGCTGACCCCCCTAGTACATGTGTACAAAATTGCTGAACCCCCTTCCTCGCCAGACATAATGGGTGACCCCCCCTTAAAATCATCATCACCCCACCTAGCCATAAATTATGAACGGTCCCTAATGTGGGAGGGAGGAAAGAAGTGCTCGGGATCTCATTAGTACAGGTGACAAGCCTTCACACATAATCGGAGCAAACTGGGATACGAACCCATAATCAATGGTTTCTAGTGTACCCAAGGGAAGCAACTCTGCCTGACAAAATGCAACCAAGCCCCCTCTTCTGTGAGACTAACAAGAAAGTAAAGATGTTGAATGAAAGAAAGGCAATACTTACTGGTTCTGAATGAGCTGGATAGTCAAGGCACTCTTACCTACGCCTCCAGCTGGAACAAAAACAATACATTGTCACCATACTTAACAAAGACAGACATGTACAAATCAATTTTCAATACAATATCCATATTCTTGTACAAGACGCAGAAAGATCATTTTCTTCCTCTTAATGCCAAGGTTCAAAGTCTGCGTACATCTTGTGCAATGTACCCTATGGCCCTAATCACTTGTCAACCAGTGCCCAAAATGAAAGAATGCTGTTAGTCGCAAGTGAAACCCATGAACTCACTGATGATAATTGGTTCCTGGTGTGTTCAAGGGACACAAGTCTGCAGGCTTAGATGACTGTGATGCCACCTTCCCCTACATTGACTAACATGTCTGTTTGCAGTGAAAACGTACCGATGAATTTCACTTTAAACAAAAAAGTAAATCTAATATCATGAAATTAATATTGCGAATCCTCATAATTTTACCTTGCCAATTAAACATTTAAATCTCAGAATTTTATTCAACTTAGGATAAAAGTTGTTTAACAAACGATCATAGATTCAAATCGCTATTATTGGGTTGTATTACAAGGGGATAAGCACAGTAGGTGGAACAGTGAAACAGTGATGCACATGCGGTACGTGATGAGCGTTAACTTAGACCAGCCCTACTTGTTCTCGGTGTTTCATTTAATGTGCAGACCCCCTGTAATACAAACCAATAATAGGGATTTGAAACTATGATCATTTCTTAAACAACTTTTATCTTAAGTTGAATAAAATTTTGAGATTTAAATGTTCATTTGGCAAGGTAAAATTATGAGGATTCGCAGTCTTAATTTCACTTTATTCGATTTGCTTTTTTGTTTAAATCTAAATTCATCGGACGTTTTCACTGCAAACAGACTATACCTCCAGAGAGACTAACACCTAACTGATGATTTTAAGTGAAGAAACACAATACTGACTAAGAACACAGGGAGAATGATATGGAGAGACCCCGTACGGGGGAACTAATTTGCTCCACTATATGTCAGAAGGTCATGGATAGATACAGAGATCATATAGGCTTCAACTTCTTTAATATTTCAAAAAGGATATTTTGGTAATAGCGCTTTTTCTTCTATCAAGGATTTCCTTAAAAAGGTACAAGACCCTGGTAAAAACATCACACTGAAAGGTTGAATATGTTTTTACGCCACTTTTAACAATATTACAGCAATATGTTGAAAAACATCATAAAATGTCTTCACACTTTGTACCCGAATGGGAATCAAACCCAGGTCTTCATATTGACAAGCTTTAACCACTAGGCTACCCCACCACCCCCACATTGAAAGAACAATTGAGATGAGTGTCTTCACCGATACACCAGTTTCTTAACTGCTGCTTCGTGGCATAAAATACACAGGCTGCATTTGCCCAATAAAGTCCTAATCCATAAGTCATCTGTCTTCATTGTACTACAGCTTCCAAAATGCCACTTAAGGGCATTATAAACACTGGCAGCATTTGCCGATACTTTGATGGCTGGTGATTCCTACATCGATTCATGTTGACCTGCTTCAAAGACGATACTGGCTCCAAAGTCTGTAGCAAATGTCACTAACAATTCCCAAAGTAGAGCTAAACACTTCACAATTTATCATGTTTATGCTGTTATAGCTAAAACTACTAATATCATTTTGAAGGTGTCTTGTCTAGAGCTGATATAGGACCAATACGAGGAAAATTCTTTAACTCTTAATCCAACTTTACTGTACTGCATGTGCTATTAATTTTTATTCTTAAAATACCACTGAATTTAGTAACATAACAACTTCAAACAATTTTCAGTTCTGAACAAAATAATTTTGTCCCTAATTTGCCTACTAAGGGCTTTGTGTTTGGAATCCTAGTAAAATCCGTGCTCTAGCACAGTTTTTTAGATTGTACCATCAAATAACAGTCATAGCATTGACTGCAACTTTTTACCGTTTTTAACTAGGTTTACAAAATATGTGATAATCTAGTAGCACTGTCCATCCTTATATATTGTTCAAGCCCGTGAAGGTCCGGGTTAGAATGTACCTTCAGCAACCCATGCTTGTCGTAAGAGGCGACTAACGGGATCGGGTGGTCAGGCTCGCTGACTTGATTGACACATGTCATTGGTTCCCAATTGCGCAGATCGATGCTCATGCTGTTGATCACTGGTTTGTCTGGTCCAGACTCGATTATTTACAGACCCCCGCCATATATCTGGAATATTGCTGAGTGTGGCGTAAACTAAACTCACTTACTTATATATTGTTCATAGTCACATGTCTGAAATACAGCATTTATCAACTAACTGTACTATAATGTAGTGAGATAATGTTAAGGGCACATCAATCAACTCTATAATCATGATGATTGTCCTGTTATAAGAAGGCCAAAGTCATCTTCTGTACACATGGTAGCATATGTTGTTATTTAAACAATCCATATGTAAATAACAAGAATATAGCTGCCAGCAGAAGCTAGGATGTTAGAAGGAAACATCTGCCCTTCATCATCCATACCACGGTCAGTCACATCAGGTTACAGGAGCTGTAGTACAGCTAGGACATAAATCACCAGTCTTGGAACACCGTCAGTATCAGCTGTCCTGCTGCATCAATACCTCAACAACAACTACACCCAAGGAGTGTCTCAGTCAGGGAACGTATAAGCACCACATATTGAGTTGGTTGACACCAAGTAGTTCACTCACTACTTGGTGCCCATGCATTCACTCACTACTGGTGCCCATGCATTCACTCACTACACAGTGCATATGAACCAATGTATACATACCATATAATTGGTTCAGTGAATATGCACCAAGTAGTGAGTGAATGCAGTGAGTGAATGCATGAAGTGAAATGCATGGGCACCAAGTGGTGAGTGAATGCATGGGCACCAAGTGGTGAGTGAATGCATGGGCACCAAGTGGCAGTGAATGCATGGGCACCAAGTGGTGAGTGAATGCATGGGCACCAAGTGGTGAGTGAATGCATGGGCACCAAGTGGTAAGTGAATGGGCACCAAGTGGTGAGTGAATGCATGGGCACCAAGTGGTGAGAGTGAATGCATGGGCACCAGTGGTGAGTGAATGCATGGGCACCAAGTGGAAAGTGAATGCATGGGCACCAAGTGGTGAGTGAATGCATGGGCACCAAGTGGTGAGTGAATGCATGGGCACCAAGTGGTGAGTGAATGCATGGGCACCAAGTGGTGAGTGAATGCATGGGCACCAAGTGGGAGAGTGAATGCATGGGCACCAAGTGGTGAGTGAATGCATGGGCACCAAGTGGTGAGTGAATGCATGGGAACCAAGTGGTAAGTGAATGCATGGGCACCAAGTGGTAAGTGAATGCATGGGCACCAAGTGGAGAGTGAATGCATGGGCACCAAGTGGTGAGTGAATGCATGGGCACCAAGTGGTAAGTGAATGCATGGGCACCAAGTGGTAAGTGAATTCATGGGCACCAAGTGGTAAGTGAATTCATGGGCACCAAGTGGTAAGTGAATGCATGGGAACCAAGTGGTGAGTGAATGCATAAGGAGTGAGTGTTGTTTTATGCCAGAGTCAGAAATAATGAGGCAGGGTTGTTTGAACATTGACTGCAGAGAAAATGTTACATTCTCTTCCAGGCCATTCACATTACAACACAAGTGTGTCAATAACAATCTGAAGGTCGTGTCTATATTTTCAAAACAAGTTATTTCAGACAGAGAGAGCTTTAGGATGTCAACTTCCTTGTTCTTTTTTCAGTGCGTCATTCCAGTACAGATGTTACACAACTACACGAACAACCAGATTTCATCAGCATTATAGCTCCTTAAAAGCCGCTTAAAAAAATACCATTTTCATTGCCTATATGCACAAAACACTCATTCTTTTCTTTGAGAAAGAGAATATTCTGACACCCTGAAATACAGAAAGTTCTTCTATCGGTCCAGTATCTGGTGTCCCTATAATGATTACTGTCGTGCAGTCTGGCATATTAAGATGCACAACATGCTTCAACTCAGTATCGTGTGCTCGCCATAAGACATAATCAATACTATTTAAATTGGCCATCAGAGCGCTGCAAATACAGTGGCACAGATTGACTTACCCTGTACATATCGCTGATTGTATTGTACATGTTGAACATGTAGGTGAACCGACATCCAAGACATAATTGTCAATAAACGTGGATAGACTGTCAACATGTTCATGCTCATAGTGGAAGTAAATAGAGACGTTTTGTGTCGGCAATACAGTTTCGGCACACATAGGTATCAAGTACGTCATTACTACATTTGTACTGAAATATAGTGCCCATAAAGACACAAGCTTCATCATCCTGCTGGAAATAGCAATTACAAAGCTGCAATGAATTCCCTGAGGCAAATACAATATGTATCACAAATATAGGGTAATGAATATGACTACTTTATATTACCTATTCATGAATACTTGATGTTTAACACAAAGGAAACAGATTAACAAAGATGTCTTGTAATTGCTTAGGTTGAGATCTTTCAGTGATATTTTTTGAAAAGCTGACAGGGTAAATTATACAATTATTTAGGAACAAAAACAGAACATCTGTTACATATTTGTCTTATATTGAAATATTAAAGGTACCATTATATGTTATTACTTTTCAGGTATGTAAAACAATCTAAATTCTGATGTTCTTCTATTTAACACCACAGTTAGCAACATTCCAGCCATGTTACACCAGTCTGCAATAGGTCAAATCTGGACTAGACAATCCAGTGATCAACATCATGAACATCAATCTATGCAACTGGGATACGATGAAATGTGTCAACCAAGTCAGCGAGTCTGACCAAAATCCCGTTACTCGCCTCTTACGACAAGCATGTGTTACTGAAGACCAGACCGCCTCCGTGGTGTAGTGGTTAGAGCGTCCGCCCGGAGAGCGGAAGGTCGCGGCTTCGATCCCCGGCCGCGTCATACCAAAAGACGTTAAAATATGGTACTTGTTGGTCCCTGTCTGGCTCGGCATTAATGCATTAATGGGTACAACAAGGACTGGTCGGCTCGAGTCAGTATGATGTGTCTGAGTGGGGTATTCATGCTTAACTGCGGCATGGTATCTCAGTGGGCTAGCACTATAAAACCAGCTTCAGTCTGGGCTAGTACAAGCAGCCGCACATACACATACACACGCATGCACGTCGTCATATGAGCGAAATATTCTCAAGCACGACGTTAAACCCAATTCCACCACCACCACTACTGAAGACCAATTGTAACCCAGATCTTCACGGGAACCATTACATGCTATATACAGTTCGTCATCCACCACACGAGCAAAGCTACGTAAGGCCAGCAAGACACGCTACACATGCACACAGGTATAATCAGGCACCTGATCCCTACGCCCTATCTGTGATGAAGGGGCCACGTTATCCGGCTACATACCTCTCCTACAGGATGTATCTAATTAACCACGCATCCTACGCCATTATCACCACCTAGCTGAGTGCAAACACCTCCCTACAAAGGTCTAACATACTCTAGACACTTGATAATATTGCTCAGTCAGTGTAGTGATATCCGATATCATCACATGTGATAATTACTTATTTCCTCCAATAACTGCCTTCTTCTTAATTGCGGTTTGGTTACATAAGCGTCTGGTTTGCAGTGTAGCTTGATTGTTGACGGCAACAGGATAGTGTTGTTTGTTTTATGAACTTGTCTACCATAACAATTGGAAAAGAATGACAAATACTGTGTCTTTTGTTTGTTTGTTTGTTTGTTTGTTTATTTATTGCCTCATTATGCAATATTCCAGCTATATAACAAAAGTCTATAAATAATCAAGTCCAGACCTGACAATCCAGTGATCGACATCATGAGCATCAATCAACATAGTAGGGAAATGATGGCATGCATTAATGGTGTTAGCTAGCCTGACCTTTTGCTACAATCATGGGTTTCTGTAGACCACTTTAACTTGGATCTATCGTACCTATAGGCACAAAGAGTATTTCACCACAGCCTCTAATCATGACTACAGGATTTAAAAACATCATTTATCAACAGGCATTAAACAACAAAAATCTGTGCAATATTACTCATATTTTTTAATCAAAGGCATAAATTTGTTTGGCTTCATGTACCAAACAAGTTGGGGGGAAATATATATGAAATTGTGTGCTCATTCTTCACTACAAAAATATAGATATTCCTAACATTATATAACAATAATAAATATTCTTATCATATTCATAAACTTTATTTGTGTAATATATTTGTAGTAAAAAAACAAGGAAGGGTATGATTTCATGGATTTGCTGTGGTATTTTGACATTGCAATCCTAGCAATTAATATGCATAACATCTTCTATTTTACCTCGATCACGTTTACAAAGTCATAACATTAACAGTTTTAATATCAGTTGGGAATTTATTACTTATATTAATTCCACTTTGTGAATGTTTTCATGTTTCAGCTATATATTGCCCTAAATAATCCCTGTACTCATCTTTCTTAATATGTGGCAGATATCATATATATGTATATAGGTCAGAACAGACATGGTATATAGTATTGACTATGCGTGGATGATTTAAAGTTACTGGGGTGAGTGAGTGAGTGGAGGATTGAGTGCGTGGAGGAGGGAGTGAGTGAGTGAGTGAGTGAGTGAGTGAGTGAGTGAGAGGAGTGAGTGAGTGAGTGAGTGAGTGAGTGAGTGAGTGAGGAGGAGGAGGGAGGGAGGAGGGAGGGAGGGGAGCCGAGACGCGTGAGTGAGTGGGAGAGTTTTTATGTTTTTGTTTGTTGTTTAATGCTGCACAAACTATTACAGCCATATGGAGGCAGTTTGTAATTAATTGAGTTTGGACCTGGCAGTCTACCCTGGGCACCAATCTACACAATTGGAATACGATGACAAGTGTCAACCAAGTCAGCGAGTGAGTGAGTGGACCAGCAATAGGCTTCTACAGACCTTTACAACCACAGTTCTCTCATGAGAGGCAACATGAATATTATAAATGTAATAACCTTGATCTCCTATCCTCTTCAATTCCTTCGGGCCTACTGTAAATTGTTTGGAAGTCGCACTCACCCCAGATTCAGCAATTATCAATTTGGATAGCTAAGAATATTGTATCAAAAGGCAATTCAATGGGCAGTTGTTTCCCTTTGGGTCAAGACCAAAGGTTAATGGTGCCATATACCTAAACTGCTAACTAACCTGACGACCTGCTAAAAAGTCTCGAATACCGGAATAATGTCTAGAAGGAATATACGAGCACAATCTCATTAGTCAATATTTCTGAATATTCCATATGGTTGAAATAAATAATAGTATCTTATAAACAAATTATAAGTGACCCCATGGCACTTTACAGGCTAACTAAGCCAAATTGTTTTGCATTTACGTTTACATAACCACCCAGAGTTAGGTCACGCCCACTAACAGGCACCCGTTTCCTGATTGGATGATAATCGATTTGGCTTCATTTATTTTTTGGCATTATGGCACTTAACAATGGCCCTAATTTTATCTTGACATCAAACGGTAATGATAAAGTAAGAAAGTGAGAAAGTTATGATGAAGAAACAATGATTAAATATCTAAGAACTGACTTCAAAATGTTTTTGCATTCATGAAATTATAAACACAAAAAACAGTGGAAATTTGTTCATTACTGAAATAAACAGGACCCAAAAACAGACATTTTATATGACATTTGTGAAAGTTTTCTTCAAGGATCTGTAAACCAGGTCATAAACACATAAAAACACCTTATAAAACTCAAGATCAAAGAGTTCTTTCACAAACTGATATTTCCGATAATATTCAAAAGGTTACACAAATGTGACAGTTATTTTTTTACAAAGTTTGCGAGAGCCTGTATAAAACCAAAAAAGCAAACTGTGGAGAATCCAGGTTAATTTGAGCCACTAGTGTATGCTTAGGTATATCCTCAATACTCCACGACACTACCTCAGGAAATACTTCACCTACAAAATATATATCCACAACGGATACGAGGATATATCGGATATTGAGAAATTCAATTTCACAATTACTTCTTCAAGGTTGGGATCATGGCCAGACATTTGAGGTAAGAATGCTTGACCTGTTTATTAATGCAGCTCTTTGACAAGCAACATGTCAGGTTTTCCTGCTTCTCTACATATCACTCAAGTGACGAGTTACAGATTAGCAGCTGTGCTCTCACAAGCCCTCCTGGCTTTACACGGAAACCATGCTCACCAATGGAGATTAGCAACTAACTACTCAGGCCTGCAGAGGTGACCGACCACTTTGGAACATAGCTGGACATGGAAGGACCGCTGGGGTTGAGGACACCTGTACTATTGGCCAAACTACTCAGGTCTGCAGAGGTGACCGACCACCTTGGAACATAGCTGGACATGGAAGGGCCGCTGGGGTTGAGGACACCTGTACTGTTGGCCCCTCGACATGCAGATATTCTGGTACAACATCTGGAAAGTGTCAGCTTCATTCTTGAGTCAATAAGGCATCTGTACATTACTGCAAGGATCAAATATCTCTAGTGTCTCACTGTGTTAGAACTTTATAGTGTATGGAGACTAGTGTTGGGAATCGGAAACCAAATCCACTATCGTTTATCGGGGGATTGTGGTGAACGATTATCGATTATAATTGAAATATATACATTTTTAATGTAATCACCAATTTGAAGATTTTTTCCACATTTTTTTTCTAATTAATGGGGTGTTTTTTTATAACTAATACTGTCATGCAATAAAATGCACGCATGCAAGAAAGACACTGGAATTGTAATTAAACAATAAAAGTGATTAAAAGTTTACAGTGTGCATAGCTTTACGCTGTTGAGGGTATGTTTGTTCGTGAATATTCGTCAAATTTGATTTGGTGCCATACAAAAACAACAAAATTCCAATTAATCGAAAATATGTTTTTTACAATCGATAATCATTTTTAATCCTTCTTTCGATTGATTTTCGATTATTTTCGATCATCGGTACATCACTAATGGAGACTGTCTTAAAGTTTCTAAAATGAGTGCTCAGTGTGGTTGAGGGGGGACAGTGAACATGTTTAGTGAGTGAGTTTGGGAATGGCTGGGTTGGTCGTTCTATAACCAGATATAAATAACAGTGCAAATCCTTAATACCAACAAAGCCGAGTTTACACCAGACCTATGAGCTGACAAACTTAGGCAGAGTTTCACAGGATAACAAAATGAAACACTGTGTACAAATGCATACAAATTTAGAGTTGATGCAAATGAATTAGCACTGTTGCTCCCATGTAATACAAACATATCATTAAAGCTAATTTAGTTTGTGAATTATAGCTGGGAGGGAAGCACGAATGATGCAGTCCACTGTCAAGTCAGATATACCATACACAGTCGATATGTTAAATTTCAGATGTGAACTGGAATCCATAAGTTTCATATGGCTTAACTGACTGACTGACTGACTGACTGAGTGAGTGAGTTTGGTTTTACGCAGCTTTTAGCAATATTCCAGCAACATCATGGCGGGGGACACCAGAAATGGGCTTCACACATTGTGCCCATGTGGGGATTCGAACCGGGTCTTCGGCGTGACGAACCAACGCTTTAACCATTAGGCTACCCCACCGCCCCTTCATATGGCTTGACAACTACAGTACAAACAGTTATAATGAATAGTGAGTGAGCGAGTTTATTTTTAAGTTGCTTTTAGCAATATTCCAGCAATATCAAGGCAGGGGGACACCAGAAATGGGCTTCACACATTTTACACATGAGGAGAATCAAACCTAAGGTCTTCGGCCTGACTATAATGAATAGAAAGGGACCACACATTTAAATTTGAACAATTTAACCATAGTTCTTTACACACATTTAGACTAAAATATGAAAAGTAACCATGACACAAAAGATTGTCAAGACATTTCCCGTGGTCCGCTACCTGGAGTCAGAAGTGAGAGTGCCACGTGATGAGCCACCACAGGAGCTGATACTCGCACAGCAGATGTACCACAGCAGTTGTATAAGTGGCTTCCTCCTCAAGTGGTGGCCGGGGCCTCCTACATGAGGTGCACTGTTGTGGTGTACTGTTGTGGTGCACTGTTGTGCCCTGTTGTTGCTTGCTGTTGTGGTTTGACTGCTAACTCTGAGACTGTGGGTTCAAATCACAATTGGACTCAACCCAAAAAAGTACTAGAATCTGTACTTTCCTGAGTGAGTGAGTTGAGTTTTTCACCGCTTTTAGCATTATTTCAGCACTTTTATGACAGGGGACACCAGAAATGGGCTTCACACATTGCACCATGTGGGGAATCGAACTTGGGTCTTCAGCGTGATGAGTGAACACTTCAACCAGTAGGCTACCCCATAGCCTGTTACTTCCTGTACGGTTATGATGCATAATACTGTAGTTTAATCCCTGCTACTAATTAGGCATGTAACAATACAGCAAGGTCACAAAACAATACCTGGAATTAAATTTTAATGTACAGATTATTTTTTGACTGAGTATTAGCCTGGTCAGAATTTGACTAGTCTTTAGACCAGTGGCTAAAAGTAAAACTGCTGACTGTTGTCAGATTCACAACTGTGCAAGTAGTTATCTCTGCTTGAACCATATATAATCTATTGACCATGTCAGCAGTTTACCTGCCTGAGATATAACTTGAGAGAGCATGTTTAACTCTTGGCAACTTGCTTCGCTTCATGTCAGTGTCATGTTTACAGCGGCCACACTGAGTACTACTGCTTTTCTTGAGTGCTTTTATCTTTCCAGTTAAAAAATCTCACTGTTACACAACGATCACACCAAAATAAGACAGAATTAGACCAGTCATCTATTACAGGGGTGTGAGGTATGGGGTTATGATTGGGGGCTTCTTGTTAGACAAAATGCAAAAGCATTGAAATGTTAAGTGAAGTGAGTGAGTGAGTTAAGTTTTACCTCTCTTTAAGCAATATTCCATCAATATCACAGCAGGGGATACCAGAAATTGACTTCACACACTGCGCCCAAAGAACCCGAGTATTTGGCATGAATGAAATTTTTAAGAAAACTTTTCAAGAAAAAATGTCAATTTTTTAAATTTCATTCTGTAACAACCCTCCTCAATTATGAGCATATTTTTCTGACCTTTCCGAGAGAATGTCATGTTTGGTGCTGTCTCCAGCCTCCAACCCTGATTCCTCATACCTACAGACTCCTGAAATGAATGACCGTTTCCTTTGAAACCACTGATACAACATATGCTTTCATTCACAGGAGTTCACATAAAAATGTGTCAGAAACAAACAACTAGTTCCAGCAACAAGTTCAAGTCGTAACTTATGGCAACTAAATCTATCTGAAATATGTGTTGCTTTAAACCTGTACATGTGCCAACAGTGTGATGTACACACTGGGTTATTTGGCTGTTTATACTGCATACCAGAGATGCCCTACTTAACAGATCTAAAAATAGACTTGAGTCAGCACTAGGAATACTGGCAGCCCAAGAGCCTATACACATGTTCCACTGAGACAGAAATTTGCAGTTTTTTACTTCATCTTAATATTATTTAAATTTGGTTCTGGGGAGTATCTCCTGTATTAGTGACTTATTGATTTTACTTCTGTCAATCAAGCGAGGCATTTAAAGGGTGCAAAAAACAACCATGAATTTTGTACAAGAACGTTTGATGGGTTGTGGAGTGAGTGGGGGAATGGTTATGGAATTGAGTGAGTGGTTGTGTGGTTGAATGTGTGGTTGAATGTGTGGTTGAATGAGTGGTTGAGTGATTGATGGAGTGAGTGGTTGAGTGAGTGGGTTGAGCGATTGATGGAGTGAGTGGTTGATGGAGTGAGTGGTTGTGTGGAGTGAGTGATTGTGGTTGAGTGATTGATGGAGTGAGTGGTTGAGTGAGTGAGTGGTTGAGTGATTGATGGAGTGAGTGGTTGAGTGAGTGAGTGAGGAGTACAGTCTAAAAACTTGTCTGTCATACAGACCCTGAAGCAAATATATCCAAGAAAGCCCGAGCAAGTCTAGAACATGTGGCAAGTCTAGATTTCCACAGCTTCAGCTTCTGAAAATGAAGAAAGTCTCAGGGCTCCTTTTCATTTTCATTATATTTTTTTACTATGAACTTTTTTTTCTGTAAAATATGTTAATTTCAGAGACTAGTTGTTAGTCTATCTGAAAACCATCACATCACAACTCACCAACGGCAGCGCTATGGGAATCAGACTTCCTGCTTGTCAACTTAACACTAGACCACCCCAGAGGCCCTCCTTCATACATAAGGATGTAAACATCTATAGTGACTACATCACAATAACAAAGTCCAGGTATCATTTTTCATGAAATAATGTGATGATGATACAGACCACTTTGCAGCACTGACACATGAATATTGATTAAAGGGGTGCTATGTCCTTTCATACTGTCAGTCCCAGCCAGTTTGACTCAGACAGATATCACTTTCTTTACCATTTTTATGATGTTTATCAACCATAACTTGTCAATTACCGAAATTCCATAGAGAGAATCTCTAAATTTTCCACTTGCAAAAGAAGATACAAGAATCAAGACACTCTGAAAATGCTCCATCAGCAGTTTAAAACTATTTGTGGCCTTGACGTATCTGATGAAAGCAGGTCACGAACATGAAACATAATACGATATATGAACACTTGACACTGGTGGTGTTGACAAGTTCAAGTTCAGCAGTGAAAACGATCAGTGACCTACAACAAGTTGGGGCAGTGGGTTAGCCTAGTGGTTAAAGCATTTGTTCACCACTAAGAAGACCCGGGTTCGATTCCCCACATGGGTACAATGTGTGAAGCCCATTTCTGGTGATCCCCACCGTGATATTGGTGGAAAATTGCTAAAAGCGGCACAAAACCCAACTCACTCACTCTAAAACGAGTTAATCATGTACACAATGGCTGGAGAAATCTTTCACGTAAAATTAGAGTCAATATTTAACATTACCTGGGAATTAATTTAGTAATTAAAGATACAATAGATATTTCTTTCTTGCATAATGATGCCCTCAGGAATATTCCTGCTACACGCAAGCAATAATCAATATCACATGATTCCAAAAGCCTAACGAGTGTCTGGGTAAAAAATGTACACGCACAAGTACACTGGCCAAAACACTGGCACTATTTTTAACAGATTTCCATTTTTTTATCTTATATCAAGAATTATTACGGAGTTTAAAAGACCACGCGTACTCGTGGTTTAACTTCAATTCAGGGCAAAATATACTTTATTACACAACACAAGGGTAAAAACAACTTTCATTTCTTGAGTGATCCCAAGATAAGTGAGTGAGAGTTTATTTTGATGCCACTTTTAACAATATTTTAACAATATTTTAGCAATATCACAGCAGGGGACAATAGAAATGGGCTTCTACTGAATACTAAACCACCAAACTTCCACCTTGGAAGGTGGGGGGGGGACAACAGAAATGGCCTTCACACATTGTATCCATGTGGGAAATCGAACCCTCTTCTTTCTGCATGACGAGTGAACACTTTCACCACTAGGCTACCCCACCGCCTCTTGAGAACCAGGAAGTGATGTGAATGAACTCTCTGAAATGACACTGTAGTGGAGCGTACTGCAGCCCTAATCAATCCACGACTCTTGGAGGATCTCGCAATATTCAACAGCATCATCAATCATTCCTAATCCCCGATGACTTGTCATTTCAGACATGACATCATTATAGTGTCAAATAGCTGTCCAAAATACTAGGGGTGGGTATTGCAGAGAATTTTCATATTGCGATATATTGAGATGCGAAAGCATGTATTGCGATATGTATTGCAATATATTGCATGAAGTATTTTAAAGCAAAAAACTACTTATAATCGAGTTAATTCTTGATTTATAGAGCAAAAACACAACAAAATCACTAGGCTTGATTAAGCTTTAATAACAACTTTTAATCATGATAAAATAAAAATATGAATAATATTTAGCACAATGAAACAAGGACATATCCAAAGATTTCCAAGTATTACGAAGTTTTCCGAATGCAAGTCAAAATACCGGTTTTCGATCAGCGTATCGCAATACGTATCGTTTTCATGTCTGAACCAGTAAATACCGGTAAACCGGTTATATTGCGCAGCCTTACAAAATACAACCACCATACCTTGGAGCTATGCTGCTTTGGTTCTTAAAAAATATAACCAAATGCTAAGTTTAAAAATATTGTGAACTGCACATCCATTTTCAATGCAGACCTCAGACATCAGCCTAATTCCTTATTTACCTTAAGGTTAATCCCCAGCTGCAAAGATAGAACTTAACTTATAGAGATTGGCAGTAACTAGGTAGGGTCTGAATGTGACTGATAATTCAGATATGTTGTCATACTAATAGCATTCAAAACTGACCATGGAACTGAAGCATAAGTCTGTCCCTGAACCATACTATTTTCCTGTCTGCAAAGCCTTTACTGTAATTACATCGCTACTTATGGAGCAAGTCAACATTTTCCTCAGGATCATTTCCCATCTAACTGGATCATTGTCAGTTTACAGCGACATTTGTGTTTGTATCAAAAATATATATTTTCAGAGACTAAACATTTTGGGGCTGTAGTATGTGTAATTATTAGTGAAATATTTTGATAAATTGACATCTGTGTTACAATAGAATCCATGATGAGTGAAATAAAATCACACTGTCCTTAATCCAAGCCCACGAAAAACATTGCCTGGAAATGTCAATTTTATTAACCTCGCGAATCCCAGCCAGCACCAAAGGTCATTCCAACAAACAGTGAAAGCATAGTGTAGTCAAAGTTGCCATTAATGTCACTAGCCTGGGTCCCTTCAAGCAAGGCAAGAGATATTTTAGATATGCCCTTAGCCATTACTGCCTCCGACTTTCAATACAAACATCGATGCCCTGTAGGTAGAGACGGAAAAACATCTGTACCACGAAAACATCCATTGCAAAAATTTGTATCAAAAACATAATGCTGTTCAAGTTTTTGTTTTTCAAATTATTCAGAAATGTGATTTGAGTTTAAGAAACTGTTGCATTTGCTGAAAACGGCGCCAACCTTCTAAAAAGTATCTGACAAGACTGGTAAACATGGTCTGTTGCCGTTGGTAACCAATGGTACAAATGGCATGATTCATAATATGAACAGTTTTAGGACAATATCATCTTAGAAAGGCACTCCTTTTGGGATATTAATACCACAAATACCAATGATCTTACACTGAACCAAAATAACTGAAGTACTGAGCGTGTTGACAAGAATGACGTACAAATACCGGCAGTAATGTTATCATTAAAAGGTTCCTGATCATTTTCTCCATAGCTGTTGCTATAACTGTGAAGATCATGGCTGGATAAGGCTACACGTTATTAAAAATAATCTAACACCCAACAGCATAAACCTGATAAATAACGCACCAGACAGCCACCACTTCACAACATTTTCTATTTGGCCAAGATCATGCATAAGTCTTATAAATCAGGGTTACAAATTAATATTCATTTCATGTCAAGAAAAAAATCTGCTACAAAGTGACAACTGCTTATTAAATGGTAAATATGGTAATCTGTAAGGAATTGTTGTCAGATGTTATTCTTGAATTTTACTGGTCTTGAAATAATTAATTCGGAACACTATTAATATCATTTTAAATCAATCCTATTACATAACATAGTTCAGGTTAGCTTTCGTCACCACAAAAAGCAGTTGCTCTTCTTTAATTCAGACAAAAAATATGTAACGTGTTGAAAACACACCCAGAGCTCGATTTAAGAGTTGTTAACTTACTTGCACTGGGTGCAACCTAAGATAAAAACCTACTTGCACCAGCCCAATTCCAGTTGCACTGCTTTTATTGGAATATGTAATGAAAGAAATATGCTATGAATTATTTAGATGTTTTATTCAGAGGTTTACCCACTCAAAATTAACTTGCACCTGGTGCAAGTTAAGACTAATAACAAGGTTGCACTTTGTAATATTAGGTTGCACCTGTGCAAGTATCAAAGCACTAAATCGAGCCCTGACACCTCAGTAACTGATGCTTTCAATACAATTAAGTAATTTCAAATACTCTCATTTAAATCTACTTAAAATGTGTCTTCAATACTTCACACACACACACACAACAAATTGTGACAAATCCCTATTCCTCTCCATGGACTTTTCCTTATTTTCACATGTATTAGAAATTGATTGTTCTTTTCTGTCCTACCAACTTAACTTTTGGATTAACATGTAATATTGTTGACAAGAGCTCCCTACAAAGACCAAAATTCACATGACAGCCCATATTTTGTGTATTGTAGGCTTTTGAACACAAAACAGTACCACAGAAGGGATAGAGTAGAGTTGAGTTGGGCTTTGCGTCACATCAGCATTATTCCAGCCATATACTGACGAGATCAAGTTTGTATTCATAAACATTTTAAGTACTAAGTCCACATGAGTTTAATTTTAAAAGCATATATATTCATTACATTGTTATTTCAAAACAGAAAATGTCATAGCACCAAATTCAAAAGCACGCAATTTGTTATTCACATGACATAGTTACAATTTATACATAGTTCACAACAGGATGCCCACTCACACAGGAAGAAAAATCTTTCAGATTTGTCACATCATAATGTATATCCCTTGCAGTCGTAAAGTCCACACAGTCAAGCAGTATATGCTTGATGATGAACACTTCATCAAAAGAGACACACATGGGAGGTCCATCCACATCCGTTTTCAGTAGATAGTCATGAGTAAAGCGACTGTGACCAATACAAGATCGTCGTAAAATTACCTCATCACATCTTGACTGACAACCCAACCAGTTGTTGACTTCAATTCATGAAGCATATTTCTTCCAACTTGGGGGTCCCACCTTTTTTGAATAAGGTATATAACTGTGGTAGAAACAACTCAATCTCCAAACACAAATCTAACCTGAGCATGGTTTTGAAATTTTGCACATGAGCCACCATTGTTAAGCTGCTTCATTGAATACAGCAGGTATACATACAGTAGGAATACAGTAGGTAGTCTATGTCATGTTTAATACAACTCCACTAACTGAATCTAAGGCACTAAGCACAGTAACAGCACCTCACTTCAATAACATTATAACCAATTCTTAAGCTGCTTCTTACAGTAGGAATACAATACCTACCTTTGAATCCGCACTAACATAATGAACATATAACGCTTCAGCCTTACACAATACCTACCGATCATAAAACATGCTTCAGCCTACCTGAAGACTAGTAAACATGGTCATCTAACAATAGTCTGAGGTGACCTGCACTACGGTACAGCAGGTACAGCAGGTGAGTGAGTGAGTGAGTGAGTGAGTGAGTGAGTGAGTGAGTGAGTGAGTGAGTGAGTGAGTGAGTGAGTGAGTGAGTGAGTGAGTGAGTGAGTGAGTGAGTGAGTGAGTGAGTGAGTGAGTGAGTGAGTGAGTGAGTGAGTGAGTGAGTGAGTGAGTGAGTGAGTGAGTGAGTGAGTGAGTATGGTTTTACGCTGCTTTTAGCAATATTCCAGCTATATCATGGCAGGGGACACGAGAAATGGGCTTCAAACATTGTACCCCTGTGGGGAATTAAACTTGGGTCTTTGGCGTGACGAGCGAACACTTCAACCACTAGGCTACCCTACCGCCCCAGGTACACTAAGAGCTACCATACACAAACATGGTGTACTTGGTATCAGACTTCCAGCAGTATACAATGATAATAGTACTTTGAAAATACTCAAAACTGAAACATCCCAGAGAAGAGCAGTAAATATACTGAACAAAAAAAGTTAGGGATCATGAATTTTGAAGGCATATTATTATGAAATTGTGTTCTCAGTTTCCACTGAAAAAAGTTTACCCCAAATTATATATAACTAACCTGTTTTCGATCAGAATTTATAATACATGATATAGACATGATATACATCAGTGAAATATGCTTGTTTTTTGGTTTTGATGGTTTAATGCTGCACTCAGCAATATTCCAACATGTCAAGTTTGGACCAGACAATCCTGTGATCAATCTTGTATGCAACAATCCTCACAATTTGATGACACACACAGTCATCTAGGCTGACGACCTTATCTAATGTGGCCAACCCCTACGACCAGCAGTGGTTGCCATGAACCTATTCTTACCCAGAATCAACCTGTACAATAGTCTGTCGTACAGACCCTGAAGCAAATATATCCAAGAAAGCCCACGCAAGTCTAGAAAATGTGGCTAGTCTAGATTTCCTCAGCTTCAGGAAATGAAGAATGTCTCAGGGCTCCTTTTCATTATATTTTTTTTTACTATGAACTTTTTTTTCAGTAAAATATGTTCATTTCAGAGACTAGTGGTTAGACTACATGCTTATAAAAAAATATGATGCTTGCTTTAGTATAACATAAGGTTGACAAGCCATTTGGCCCAGTTGCAGTTTCCATGATTATATGTTCAACACCAGGTGTCAAAAGCATAAAATAAAATATTATTAGAAGATGACATACCCCTCCATGTCCCCCCACCCCCCTCCTTGTTTATTAGTTTGGAAATGGAGTTTGACTTCTTATTCCCCAATTTTGTTTCATTGGCAATGGATATCGTCAGCTCAGTGACAAATATGTTTCAGTAAATTTCAAAGTCAGAAATCATTAAAGGCACCAGTTCATCACAGGACTGATCTGTATACCAAGTTTCAAAGAAAAATAGATGGCTGATGTTGATAGCTATATCCCCCCATTTTATAAACAACTGAAGTAACAAGGACAGGAACATACCGTTTGTACCATGATGATTTTACCCATATAATCGAATACCCTCTTGCAGGTGTTAACACTAATAACAGCACCCTCTGACGTCACCCTCATCCATCAGATTGCGATGTTACCTGGCAACATTCCTCTTATGTAACATGCATTGTGCCGTGACATATGGATTCCGCAATACATGTGACAATGAACAAAACAACCCAATAGGTTGGAGTAGCAGTACAGTGTTCATAGCCTCTTCACTCACGTCACCTTCCTCCATCACATTGTGAGGTTACCTAGCAACGGTATTCTTATGTAACAGTTTTACACTGTGGTGTTACATATGGATTTTAGAGTGAGTGAGTGAGTTTAGTTCTACACTGCTTTTAGTAGGGATGCTATGATACACTGATACTTTTTCTAAGACGATACAATTATCGATACATTCAAAACTGTATCGATATTTAGTTTTGAAAGTATCGGTTTAAATATATTTATGTATCGCTTACATTTTGCAATTGTATCATGTTTTTTAATGTTATGAGAGTTATAAATGATTATTTTTCATGCACAAAGAGGGCAATTTGAACTTTTTAATCTCTGAGAATAAAAAATGTTGATCTTTTCATGGACAATTATAAAATATGAAATATTAATGTTCAAAATGTAACTAAATTTACCCTATAATGCCGCGAAAATAGGTATCGTGATATATATCGAATCATGACATGGGTATGAAACTTATGTATTATTATGACACCCCTAGCTTTTAGCAATATTCCAATATCACGGCAGGGGACACAAGAAATGGGCTTCACACATTGTAGTATGTACCCACGAGGGGAATCGAACCCTGGTCTTTGGTGTGATGAGCGAACGCTTTAACCACTAGGCCACTGCCCTATATGGATTTGGAGATGGATGTGACAATGAACGAAACAAGCCAATGGGTATGGGTAATGATACAGCAACAAGTATTGATTCACAAGACCTCCCCTCCATTTCCCCACCTGATCAATCACCTCTGCTTTGTGACATCATTCAATGATGTTGATACGAAAATCACTTTGAACAGTAATCTTGTTACATCACGGCACGGCAGCTCATTACTTCTAAATATTGAAGGAGTGGTGGTGGAATTGGGTTTAAGGTCGTGCTTGAGAATATTTCGCTCATATGACGACTTGCATGCATGTGTATGTGTATGTGCGGCTGCTTGTACTAGCCCAGACTGAAGCTGGTTTTATAGTGCTAGCCCACTGAGATACCATGCCCAAGTGAAGCATGAATACCCCACTCAGACACATTATACTGACACCGAGCCGACCAGTCCTTCTTGTACCCAGTAATGCCGAGAGCCAGGCAGGGACCAACAAGTACCATATTTTAACGTCTTTTGGTATGACGCGGTCGGGGATCGAACCCGCGACAATCCACTCTCCGGGATGACGCTCTAACCACTACACCACGGAGGCGGTCTGTATTGGGAGTGAAAGTGTTTGACGATTGACATACATTCAGATCATACTTTCTCAATACTATTACAAGTAAATATTTAGATGTCAACGTAAGCATGGCCAGTCAACCCATTTTGTTGTCATGGATACAGGGGAGATAACAATGCAAGAGAAAGAATAACTGTCCATTATGAAGGGGAAACAGCATTTGTAAATGAATTTCTGTATTGATTTTAGTTCTAAATAATACCAAAAAAAAACAGAACTTATTACATACTTTCTAGCCCGGTATAGTAGGACATGGCGACATTGCAATTCGTGTAGTTTGACTGACTGACCTACTGACTGAGTTTGGTTTTACGCCGCTTTTAGCAATATTCCAGCAACATCACGGCGGGGGACACCAGAAATGGGCTTCACACATTGTACCCATGTGGGTATTCAAACCTGGATCTTCGGCGTGACGAGCCAACGCTTTCACCATTAGGCTACCCCACCGCCCCATTTAAAGAATGGACTACTACCTAATTACATTCATCATTCTACATAGTTTTGTTCAAATTCTTCATTTCCAAGTCTGGGTATAACATGTCCATTTACACAATAACTAAAACAGCATCTGACATTTCTGCAGTAAAACATACCCTCATTCACCCTATACTTCCAACCACACTTTTTCTACATATTGGTTCAAATCACTAATTAGTAATCCAATGTATATCAACCTTGTCAATTGTATATACACACTACGCAGCTATGTATATATTCTCCATGTTACAACTCTTTGTATCACTTGCTTGATAACGGTGTTAGTACCTACACTGAAACGTCGCACTCATTGCAATAAAGAAGTCGACTATCCATAGAACTTGGTTTTCCTTCATCTATACACCTTCTAAAATGCCTCTCAAAGAAATATTGGTTCATATCGAAATATCATAGCATCTAAACACCATTGTCTTGCCAATGCAATTCCAATCTAAGATGATACTCAAATTTCAAAGACATCGGTTGACATCAATACTGAATGAGTTACTTCTGCTCCTCCAGTGCAACAAACTCACAAATCAATAAAGTAGAGCATTGTGCCCACAGCTCTATACACAATACTTCCCATGAACTTGTTGCCTGTTAAGTAATGCTACTCCTCAGGGTGGGATACAATACGTAACTTCTGGTGGATACGAGCTTGGTGGGAACTTCACTCATGGACATAGCATGCAAGGTAGTCTGTCTCTCAGACTCCAGAGAATAAATTAAGGATTGAATCCAGTCAAGGGAAGAGTGATCCGGAAAGGCTCGGTTTCGAGGCTGGGCATTGTTCTCAGTTTGATCACATCTTAAATTTTTTAGATATATTTTTAAATGAAATAACTTTATTTCTTGGAATAATGCTTGCCTCCATGCAAGAATGCGAAGCAGCATTGGAGTTAACCCCACCGCCGCTTCTAGCAATATTCAAGCAGTATCATGGCAGGGGGACCCCATAATGGGTTTCACACATTGTACACGAGGGGAATCAAACTCTGGTGTTCAGCAGGATGCAGGTCTTCAATGGCCATTGTTGGTGCTTGTAATTTACTATTAAGCAAAACCTTGCAAATTCTAATACGCAATAGAAATACATCCTGGCCAAAGTTAATTTTACCAGTTAAAATGTGGTGTAATACAGAACAATGGGGCACAATGTCATGCAGCCAGAACTATGATGAGATCCTTGAAATGATTCAAATGAACGTGTTGCAGGAACAATGGAGTTAATGGAAACAGGTGGTTGTCATTGCTGAGGTAAGGAAACAGTTCACCATCTGGGTAAACGTTTGGGGGTAGCCAAGTGGTTAAAGTGTTCACATGTCATGCCAAAGGTCCAGGTTTGATACACTAGATGGTTACAATGTGTGAAACCTATTGGTGGTGTCCACAGTGTGATATAGCTGAATAGCGCTAAAAGCAGCACTAAGCTATACTCACTCACTCAGTCTGAATTCAGTTGTATTTCACTAATTTAAGCAACTGACCCAAGTCAAACAAACGTTATTTAGGGCAAGAAATTCAGTTCACAACAGTTTTCCACGTTCAGCATTGGTCTCGAACTATTGCACCTGTTAAGATCTAGGTTAGAATTGGTCTTCAGCAACCCATGCTTGTCGTAAGAGGCGACTAACGGGATCGGGTGGTCAGGCTCGCTGACTTGGTTGACATATGTCATTGCATCCCAATTGTGTAGATTGATGCTCATGCTGTTCACCACTGGATTGTCTGGTCCAGACTTGATTATGTGTACAATGTGTGAAGCCCATTTCTGGTGTCCCCCGCCGCCATATAGCTGAAATATTGCTAAGTGCAGTGTAAAACTAAACTCACTCACTTACCGAACTGTAGCTAACTTCTGGCACAGATTTGTGTCCAGGATGAGCTTACCAGTTCCACTGGCCTCGGGGCCCATTGCGTTCACTGCAGATCAAATGAGTGCTACACAGCAATCTAATGTATGCGGTTACAGAGAGTATGACACCACAGAAATGCCAGGATATGCATGACATTTAGAGAATCCTGATTAACCTGACTTGCATCACAGACAGATCAACTTGACAGCCCAAGGACAAACGCAAGGACAGTAGGAAGCAGTCATAGCCCTGTAAAACTGTGTTCAGTTTGGTAAGATCCGCTAACAATGACGACATGAAAATGTACAAATGATTCTAAGAGTCAAGGTCGTTTGACTCAAAGGTTTTGGCGCAGACTGTGGGTGGGTGAGTGAGTGAGTGGGTGGGTGGGTGGGTGAGTGAGTGAGTGAGTGAGTGGGTGGGTGGGTGAGTGAGTGAGTGAGTGAGTGAGCGAGGTTTAACACATGGAATATAATTTCAGTCATATCAATTTTGAATTATTTCCATTAACTAAATTTGAATTTTCAATTTACAAGTGTATTTGATAATAATGATAATATCTTCATGATACAGTATCCACATGATCCAGTTAAAAAGATTTATTCATGGACAGTTTTGATCAAGTTACAAAACAAAATACATATATGGACATGTAAATGTCTGTTAGGGGTGAAACGGTACGCTCTTACCACGGTACTGTACATATTGTGGTACAAGGCCTTCAGTTCTCTCCGTTTTGGTTTGGTATATGAGATGTAATTATAATGCAGAAAACTGGCAAGAGCCAAACCTTACATGGTTTGATAACATGGACAAAAAACCCATAATCTTTGTTATTTTGAACAAACAAAACTCTCATATTATGACTTGATAGAAATAACAGTATGTAGACCGAAAATACCAAAATTTTGGATTGCATTACCGTATACCGAACCGAAGGCAAAATACCGCGGTTTATGTAAAACTGAACTCACTCACTCTAGTATCTGTGTGTAACTGCGTGTGTATGTGTATTTGCACGTGCATGTATGTCTCAGTGCATGCATGCATGCATGCATGTGCACATGCATGTACCCGTGTATAAATCGAGGTTATTCTTTGGCATTTAATTGGTTGTTTCCATAAACTGAAAAATATTCACCCCACACCTACTAACAAATGACTGTTTCCTGACTTGCTGACAACAGAAAGGGTGGGTCTTGTGTTCCACATGTTGTACTCAACGTCACTCAATATTGTGTGTTAATGATTAAATAAGCCATCTGATGTTACTGTTGACATATCTGTAAAATATTAATTAATTTTTGTACATGTTCTGTCCATAATGATACACTGATTTATCTAGGATAGTAATCAAAGTGCCCATGGCATGCAAATTGGCAAAAACGTAACATTTTTTCAGAATTGTATCATTTTACAGTGCTTATTTTTGGCCAATTCTAAGGTATTAGGAAAATTTCAACTCAAAATAAGGAATTTTTATTATTTTTGCTCATTTGCAACAGATCTTGGACTGAATGTCATTCTCAGTTCAAGATAAATCTTTGTCATAATTCTTTTGGCAATCAAACACAAAGCCGACACGGCTTCATTGAAAGAAACACTATGATACCTCATCTTCAAGGATCAAAAGCTTGGATAACAACTCTACTCCCTGGACTGTATGTACCTGTCAGACAAGTTATAGTTGATGTATATTTGGTACAAAAAGAATCTGTGATATAAAGGGAAGTCATTATAGCGAGGTGATGATATTACAGACGAGCAGACGCAGCCTGTCTCCCTACAGTCACAGACGGACAGGTTCCTCTGAGGCTGTTGCATCATGACACACAATGTCATACCGAATGATGTACGGGATATGCTGAACTGACAAATGGATTAATTACTAACAACAATAGAGGTAACGAAGACTTAAAACACTTCCAAAAATAGATGCTGACATGCATAGTTTGCAAATGCATGATTAGTGCTTCAGAAATAGTTTCAATCATCCAAAAGTTATCATTTATCGTGGACACCAATAGATTTGTATGAAAGCCTGAATTTATGGAAGTCAGTTCGTTATTTTAAGGAACACGACATTTTGGAATATATTCTTACTCCTTCATGAGGTGAATGAAAAACTAGGTAACAGAGAGCAATATAAGTACATGTGATACAACAATGATAAAATGAGGGAAGCCAGTAGTTAATTAGCACTAAATTGGTAAAGGGGGTGGACAATTGGAGGGGTTTTTTTTCAGTTTGCATCGTAATTTTACTTCTTGTGTATCTTGTTTAGGTAGTTTCATACCAAAGATAACTTTTTTTAATTATTTTGCCTAAAATGCAGGTTCTGGTGACTCTTCATTTGTGTATGTTTATCAGGGCTCCACTATGATTGGTTGGTTTGTTATTTAACGCCTCACTCAGCAATATTCCAGCTACATGGCGGCAGTCTGTAAATAATCAAATCTGGACCAGACAAGCCAGTGATCAACAGCACGAGCATTTATCTACCCAATTGGGATATGATGACATGTGTCGACCAAGTCAGCGAGCCACCCGATCCTGTTAGTCGCCTCTTACAACAAGCATGGGTTACTGAAGACTAATGCTAAACTGGATCTTCATGGGTTGGTTCCACTACGAGGCAACTACGATACATAATATTATCATGAATGATGAATATTGGGTAATGAATACAAACATATTTAGTAACAATATAATAACATGCCTGCAGTTGAAGTATTATTTATTATGTTTGGTGAAACAATAGCAAAATAAATTGTTTCACATGTTTGACCTTGTTTACAGTGTTAATTTACCACAAGAACGACCACTATCCACATTACTGTCAAATTAATTATATAAGAATGTTCACTACTATCATTCCTGGCTTTAATATATTCCAGTTTGCAAATCTCGATTTAATAAATAACACCAAAATTCAAATAAAACATTCCTTTTTAAAAAATTCATGAATAATCAATTCTAGTGATTGCAAAAAATTAATTGAATTCATGAAGGGATACGATTCAATTTGAATACACAAGTGAATCATAACCATGGTAACAATCTTCCATTCCATTCCCCAACATGTTCGAGTCACACATGGACATGTCTAATTAACAGAGTGCGACAGAGCCATCTTTATTATGCATCATTCGCAGCACCTGTCCAGAATTCCTGTATGTGCAATGCCTGCCGTAAATAAAGGGCTGCGGAGTAGCCTAGAGGTTAAGTGTTCGCTCGCCATGCCAAACACCCAGGTTTGATTCCCCACATGGGTACAATGAGTGAAGCCCATTTCTGGTGGCACCGACCATGATATTGCTGGAATATTGTTAAAAGTGGTGTAAAACCCAACTCACTCACCAATCAGTAAATTAAGATCTGGTATGCAAGTTGTAAAGGTGAGGTGAAATTGGGTTTAACGTCCTGCTTGAGAATATTTCGCTCATATGATGACGTGCATGCATGTGTATGTGTATGTGCGGCTGCTTGTACTAGCCCAGACTTAAGCTGGTTTTATAGTGCTAGCCCACTGAGATACCATGCCACAGTGAAGCATGAATACCCCACTCAGACACATTATACTGACTCTGAGTTGAACAGTCCTTGTTGTACCCATTAATGCCGATGCGCCAGGCAGGGACCAACAAGTACCATATTTTAACGTCTTTTGGTATGGCGAAAACTCTAACCACTACACCACAGCCACACTCAGCAATATTCCAGCTACATGGCGGCAGTCTGTAAATAATCAAATCTGGACCAGACAAGCCAGTGATCAACAGCACGAGCATTTATCTACCCAATTGGGATATGATGACATGTGTCGACCAAGTCAGCGAGCCACCCGATCCTGTTAGTCGCCTCTTACAACAAGCATGGGTTACTGAAGACTAATGCTAAACTGGATCTTCATGGGTTGGTTCCACTACGAGGCAACTACGATACATAATATTATCATGAATGATGAATATTGGGTAATGAATACAAACATATTTAGTAACAATATAATAACATGCCTGCAGTTGAAGTATTATTTATTATGTTTGGTGAAACAATAGCAAAATAAATTGTTTCACATGTTTGACCTTGTTTACAGTGTTAATTTACCACAAGAACGACCACTATCCACATTACTGTCAAATTAATTATATAAGAATGTTCACCACTATCATTCCTGGCTTTAATATATTCCAGTTTGCAAATCTCGATTTAATAAATAACACCAAAATTCAAATAAAAACATTCCTTTTTAAAAAATTCATGAATAATCAATTCTAGTGATTGCAAAAAATTAATTGAATTCATGAAGGGATACGATTCAATTTGAATACACAAGTGAATCATAACCATGGTAACAATCTTCCATTCCATTCCCCAACATGTTCGAGTCACACATGGACATGTCTAATTAACAGAGTGCTTACAGAGCCATCTTTATTATGCATCATTCGCAGCACCTGTCCAGAATTCCTGTATGTGCAATGCCTGCCGTAAATAAAGGGCTGCAGAGTAGCCTAGAGGTTAAGTGTTCGCTCGCCATGCCAAACACCCAGGTTTGATTCCCCACATGGGTACAATGAGTGAAGCCCATTTCTGGTGGCACCGACCATGATATTGCTGAAATATTGTTAAAAGTGGTGTAAAACCCAACTCACTCACCAATCAGTAAATTAAGATCTGGTATGCAAGTTGTAAAGGTGAGGTGAAATTGGGTTTAACGTCCTGCTTGAGAATATTTCGCTCATATGACGACGTGCATGCATGTGTATGTGTATGTGCGGCTGCTTGTACTAGCCCAGACTTAAGCTGGTTTTATAGTGCTAGCCCACTGAGATACCATGCCGCAGTGAAGCATGAATACCCCACTCAGACACATTATACTGACTCTGAGTTGAACAGTCCTTGTTGTACCCATTAATGCCGAGAGCCAGGCAGGGACCAACAAGTACCATATTTTAACGTCTTTTGGTATGACGCTCTAACCACTACACCACAGAGGCGGTCAGAAGTGCATGAGAGCAAAGGTAAAACATAATACCATTTCTAATCCTGCATTATTGACAACATGTGGAAACTGACGACTACTGCCATTAGAAACTGCTTACAATGTTACAACAATGGTAGATACAACAGAATGCAATTGAAGTCATGGCATATTGCCCAGTAACCGACTATTGTCAAAGTTTCAGAGACATCAACAACTAACTTCTTTCACAAGCTATCTGGGTCAAGTTTATATTTATACATTGTCGTCTTAACAAGCACCCTCCTTTCTAAATGTTCAAAGTGAGTGAGTTGAGTTTTATGCCACACTCAGCAATATTCCAGCTATATGGCGACAGTCTGTAAATAATCAAGGCTGGACCAGACAATCCAGTGATCAACAGCATGAGCATCGATCTGCGCAATTGGGAACCAATGACATGTGTCAACGAAGTCAGCGAGCCTGGCCACCCGATCCCGTTAGTCGCCTCTTACGACAAGCATAGTCGCCTTTTGTGGCAAGCATGGGTTGCTGAAGACCTATTCTACCCCAGATCATCAGGGGTCAAGTAGCCAATATGTTTATTTCAAAGACTATAGTACCTGCTGATTGATATGAAACCCAGTACTCTTGACGTATTTATGTTTCTGCATCTTGGCAACACTACTAGTATTTGATATTGATCATTCAGTGAGTTGAACTTTGTCCAGTTAACAAATACATGTCGTAACAAACTGAATAAAAAAAACAAGTATGATATGACAAAATATGATGCCTGTAGGCAACCCTCAGAGAACAAAATCTGATTGTGCCTTAAAAGGCATATTTGTTTTCATATACTATGCAAGAGGAAGCATGTTTCCATGATCTCTACACAAACCAAACATAAAGGAGGATTTGAACCCTTGTCGGCAGCATATCAAGTTATGACCTTACCTACTGGAATACAACACCACCCTGTTCTGCTTAATACAAGACTTGTTCTTACACAACATATGATGCCTGAGACATTTATGAACTCCACATGGAAACAGACAAAATGAAATAGTTCTGTACTGTTCTTTAGTGACTTCGTTTGCTGCCTTTAAATATCTTTTCCAAGAATCAGTTTTGACACTTTGACGTAGGTCATTAAGTGAGTGAGTGACTGAGTCTGGTTTTATGCCGATTTTGGCAATATCTCAGCAATACGACAGCTGGGGACACCAGAAATGGGCTTCACACATTGTACCCACATGGGGAATCGAACCCAGGTCTTTGGTGTGACGAGTGAATGCTTTTACCACAAGGCTACCCCACACCTACATTTGGCCGAATATTTTATACTGATCCTAATGGCTTTGTAGGTATCATAGTCACTAACTCACGTCCAATGAAGAATGAAACTGTCTTTGGCATGACGAGGGAATGGTTTAACCACTAGGCTTCCCCGCCACCTCAGTTAAGAGTGAGTTTAGTTTTGCGCCGCACTCAGCAATAGTCCAGCTATATGGTGGTGGTCTGTACATAATCGAGTCTGGACCAGACAATCCAGGGATCAACAGCATGAGCATCGATCTGCGCAATTGGGAACAGATGACATGTGTCAACCAAGTCAGCGAGCCTGACAACCCGATTCCGTTAGTCGCCTCTTACGACAGGCATGGGTTACTGAACATCAATATTCTAACCCGGATCTTCACGGGTCACCTCAGTTATGAAGTGAGTGAGATGGGTGTTACTGTTAACGCCACTCTAAACACTAGTGCAGTAACATCACTGCATGTCATGCTGTTGAGCACTGGATTTTTGGTCCAAACTCGATTATTTACGGATCACCGCCATATATTGCTGAGTTCAGTGTTAAACAACACACCAACATCACTGCATGTCAGTTTGATGTGGGAAGAAAGGCTTGATCTGGTGCAGGTCTCCACCATCTACCACTTAAGGGGGGGTAGCCTAGTGGTTAAAGCGTTCACTCATCACCCCGAAGACCCGGGTTCAATTCCCCACGTGGGTACATTTCTGGTGTTTCCAATCATGATATTGCTGGAATATTGCTAGTAAAAGGGTGTAAAACCAAACTCACTCACTCACTCTACCACTTTAGTCAAACCCCTGTGTACAAGTATGGTGCACACAAACCTAGAAACACTGAACCCACAATCATAGCTTCCTGGCATGGTCAATATAACATGGGATATAACTCTGCTCTGCTAATGACTTTAACCTTGATGACATGGCCGCCCGTGTCCCCAGTCCTGAATACCTGATGCTGCTGTTTGTACACATTACAGTGTTCAAAATGATGAATTAATGGTATACGGATGTTTACTCATGAGTCATCTAGTACATTGCGAAATACTGTCACCATACAAATTTAGAATTGTGTGGTCACGTACCAGTATATGATATGGGGCACACGTAGAATTTTATTGTGAAATTCTATTTTCGAACATTATGTAAGATGTTGTCTCAGAGCAACAAGCAGGTATATCATCTATGGAATCGTGAACTAACCATTGAAATATGCCACATGCATCATCATGCGAACCCAGGCATTCGGCGTGACGAGCAGACACTTTAACCAAATAACCCACCGACCCTTAACAGAATGTAAATGAGATCGATTCTGTTATATATTTATTACATTATCCTGCAATCATTTATTTTTATGCAGTGAGTTTAGTTTTACACCAGCTATATGGTGGCAGTCTGTAAATAATCGAGTTTGGACCAGACAATCCAGTGATCAACAGCATGAGCATCGATCTACACAACTGGGATACAATGACATGTGTCAACCAAGTCAGCGAGTCTGACCACCCGATCCTGTTAGTCAACTCTTACGACAAGCATGGGTTAGTGAAGATCAATTCTAACCTGGATCTTCAAAGGTCTATTTTTACACAGACTGGTTTCCGGTACTCTTTGAGCTGAAACAGCTTTTCAATAGAAATTCTTGAACTGATGTTTATTTTATAAGCACATAGCATGGTTGAGAAAATATAAGGAATATGTTGAAATGGAATATTTTTAGAGGGAGTCATAATATGTTACTATTGCCATCTTGACAATATAACCTAGGTCTGGTGTAAAACTATTTTCACACAAATTGTTGAGAAAGCTGAATTTTTTTTTTCTTCTCTACCATGTTGTAATTCTTTGTAGAAGGTCTTCATCGGCCATGTAAGGTGCGCGAGCATGTCAATTTAAGCAAGATCAAAACAAAACACCCACATGGAGTGTAACCAAGTATAAAAGGAATTCCAGTTATGAACCCAGTTCATTGTATGCGAGGGCACTACATTCTTTCGCCTGCGTCTCCTCTCAATGTGTTTAGATTACAAATAATCCTAGCCCTAGGGGTATGTTTAGTACGAGCAAAATTGCTGGACTGCACACTAAGGGCAGACAACATATATAGATAGTCATGTACCAGTCTGAACAGTATACAACAGACTTAATTTCCACACGCATGCCTTTCCATTTATTATAACACACCAGTTGATATGCTTGTGTATCAAACCATGACCGACATGACGGATTTTGGTTAAGATTCAAAACTTGCTAACGTAAACAAGACAACAAGTCCACATTCCAACACATTAACTCTACACAAGGACACAAAATCGGGGTCATATCTGCTCGAAGTGACCCAAAATGTCAAAGATATGTGACGCTACAGCACGAGCAGAGGACTCCATACACTGTGTGCTACGAGAAGGATTTCCACCACAACTCGTAGTACGATGCTTGTAACAAATAGCGCTTACCTCCAACCACCACAAGCTTGTATTCAGTCATTTGCACCTCAACGTGCGTCCACTGAACGTCTTAGTGGCTCACCCCGATGAAAACAAGGATATATTCTTGTTACATATATAAACAAACGCCAGACGATGGTCGTTGCTTTTGACACCAGCACACTTCGTCACGATCGTCTACGATTTGACCTCTTTAGCTCACACCCATCGGAGCTTTTATACCACGGACAGCTGAAGAGAACCGTAAGGGCAACCGTCTCAACTCCTAAATACCGTGCTCTCTGCTATATCACAGAGAACTAAATTGTCAGTTGTAATAACAACATATACTGTGGATATAACTAACAGTTATTTAAATGCGTTGCTCTTTAAATAATATGCGACTGAAGCATTAGAGAATTTGTCACAACTGTCCAGTCGAGTCTCTCACTTCTAAAAATAGCCACCAATAAGCTGTGTGGTTTCTAAATTCAGTCTCTGTACTATTTTCCCAACCATTAGCAAACTGACTGTTAGCTCCAGATCGTTACGTTACATGTTATGTTTCACAAATGACAACTTTTGTACTTTCATGTACCTGCCACGATGTCTTCGATCAAATAATTGGCTTTATGTCATATGACCAATTCAAGGAAATGTGTTGCAATGTGACTCACGTGATGACTCACATGTAATGCCGGAATTTTTAACATTTTGCAAACTGCACAAGAATATCGATTACATCATATCTATTTTTCGAATTTTGAAAAAATGAAATATGTATGTCAGTTTTCATGCAATTTGTTTTATCTTGAATAATCAATTTGTATATTGATATATTTGACTAAGAATAGGCACTGATTCCAAAAGTAAAAGTGTGATGTACCTTGTATGACCAGACTATGTATCACATACAATACCAACAATGAATCAATGAAGTCGTACTAAATACGACTCACTGATGCTGAACTGAAAATCGAATGAAATGTAAATGCTGACATGTTATGATAAGGTCTATAAGGTTCATTCACAACACACACACACACACGCATATTACACACACACACACACACACACACACGCATATTGCAGACGCCTCAAATCTGCATATCGTAATTTAAAACTGTCCATATAATAATATGAACACAGTAATACGGGGGTAGAATTCGTCCCTAGCAATTCTTTGTTTGTTGTTTAACACCGCACTCAGCAATACTTCAGCTACATGGCAGCGGTCTGTAAATAATCGAGTCTGGACCAGGCCAGCCAGTGATCAGCAGCATGAGCATCTATCAATGCAATGGCGATACACAGCCTGATCTGCTGCGTTAACGCTCCGCCACTGAACCAGGCTGTTACCGATACAATGGCATGTGTCAGCAAGCCTGACATCCCGATCCCGTTAGTCGCTTCTTACATGTACGAGAAGCATGGATAGCTGGAGACCAATTCTAATCCGGATCTTCACGGGTATAAGAAAGAGGCGACTTTCATGGAACGGGTAGTCAGGTGGCATGATACCAATCACTGGATTGTCTGGTCCAAACTTGAATAGACTGCCTTCATATTGCTAGAATAATGCTGTGTGATACTTCAAACAAAAACCAAACAAAAGAAAAAAACTAAATCTTACAATGCATATCAACTAAGCCAAATACAGATTTACTTCCGCGCTGATTAGGGCCTTCAAAAAAGGAGTGGCTATTTTGATTTGAAACCTCTGATTGACCAATCAGAATCGCGTAGTCTGCTATGGTTGAAAGAAAAAGTATACTCCCTTGTTATTTTTTGTAATAACCCTCATATTGATAAATTTATTTCCCTTATGAAGTCTGTCAAGTTTAGCGAAAATTGTATTATCCCTGTTTCAGTTATACATGTACATTTATATTATATTCATATGCATATTAGCCATACTGGCACATTGTATTTATCCAAATATATTTTGTATGATTTAAGAGAACAAAAATCCGATTCCTGAATGTTGTTTAACGCGACACTAAGCAATATTACAGCTGTCATGACGCCCCGTAAATAATCAGATCTACATCAGTCAATCCAGTGTCACAAATGATGGATGTACGTCGACAATCGTGTCTGCCCGACCGATTAAAGGTTGTGTCTCATGGTTGTGACGTATAGAGGTTGAAATCCTTATTACATGCGCCTATACATGGATTTCCAGTATCCATATGGCTAAAAATATGTAGGTCAATAAGACGCTGTAAGACGCACACGCGTGCTAATCATTTCCCACACCTTAGCATTGGTGACGTAATGCGAACACACTGAATGACGTTACCGTTCATCATGGCCCCCAACTAAGTGACGTCACAGTCAATATTAACACTACCGTTGTTGGCGTGGGTTTGTTTATGTTAAAGCTTCTCGACCCATTTCTCAGCTTCCCTTTCCATAACAACACTCATTAACGACATACACAGAAGATATCTTGGGTGTCAAAAAGTATACACACCTTTGATGGTGGCTAGAAATGTAACAAGAATTATTTAGTCAACAGATATGTATTTGCCACAGGTATTTTATAGTTGCGTTTTGTACCTGAGATTGCAGTGTTTTGGTGGCGATTTTTCCTTTGTCAAATCCACTTTTTAATTGCATGGTTTCTTTTGCTCGACAGTATATATTCACGTGCGCCACGCTTGATTGTTCTCAAGAACTACAACTCGGACACTCGTCTTGCAAAATCATTAACATATACACGAATGTAATAATCTCTTTTCATTTTCCTGATCTTGAAACATTGATAGTCAGGTTTCATATGATCCGTTTGTAAAAGTAATTTAACACGCATAATTTCATTGTTTTTCTTATGTGGTTTTATATATATTCATTTTTTACGTTACTCTGACATTGTTGCTGTTCGTCCATCGTTCGCAAGATGACAATGACTCCAGCCTCTGTTGAATGGCGGGGTGTATCAAATGTGGCTGATAATTCTAATCTGGACTCGGAACTGTCCTCACATGTTGCACACTTCGGGGAGGTGGGTGGCTGACAAGAACAGCTGGCTGCTCATGCTATTCGCTCTGTTCTTTTGCTCCTGACATTGTTGACGAATAGGCTAATTACGTCACAATATGTATGACGCCATAGTGGCAATAAGAAGGTTTTTCAACAAGGAACTCACTTCAGTACTTCTTCGTAATAACGTTAAGTGTTTGGGCGAAAAGGAAAGAATTGCCCGTGTATCTGAAACAAAATGGTATGAAACTAACTATATTATATTATAGTGACACGCTTTCTATCATTAACGACATTTGGGCGGCGTAGCCTAGTGGTTAAAGCGTTCGCTCGTCACGCCGAAGACCCAGGTTCGATTCCCCACACGCGTACAATGTGTGAAGCAAATTTTTGGTGTCCCCTGTCGTGATATTGCTGGAATATTGCTAAAAGCGGCGTAAAAATAAAACTAACACACTCACTCACTCTGCGACACGGGCTGGTCAGACCAGCATGATCCACACCCGTGCCATAACGTTTGTGACGTAATCCAAACGTGTTCATACATTAGCCTTCAAGGACGTTTGCCATCACAAAAATAAATAAACCATAATTTTTGGAACATAACAACCGTTGTTGTAATGGGTTTCAAAATTATTTTGGTTTTGTGGGTTTTTATACTATTAATATGATTGTTTATATTCACATTCAAACAATAGAATACCAACCGAGGCGAGTGTATCACGACACACTCCACAAGCAGATATGTTTTGGTGTTTTGCGAATACCTCACTCTCAATGAGCAAGAAAAAAAGGGATTATACGTGCGCTTTGATCTGGTCACACTCCGTCAGAACGTCAGCATACACGCCTATATATAGCAGTATATCAGTTGTGTTTGTAACAAGGTTCTCTGATGAATATGTTTAATTTTGATTGTAACAAATAAACCCATTTAAATTGAAAAGGTCACACACACCCCCCCCCTCCCGGGAGACCAGAGATTCAGAACCTGGGGAAATCTAGACTTGCTTCATTTAGGGCATTAGCATCAGGGAATGTGTGACAGATCATAGTATCATAGGCAGGACGTTGTCATATTCGCCTCGCTCAACAATATCAAAGCAAAATTAGGATGGTCTGTGAATAATCGCGTCTGGACCGCACAATCCATTGGTTGACACCAAGAGAATCGATATACGTTATTTGTCCCCGATGACGTGATACATCCACCAAATAACCGAACCTGACCACCCGATCCCGTTCGTCGCCTCCTTTGACACGTAGATTTTGCTAGACCAACAACTAGTCTCTGAAATGAACATATTTTACAGGGGAAAAAAAGCTCAAAGTGAAAAAGATACAATATAATGAAAAGGTGCCATGAGATTTTCTTCATTTTCAGAAGCTGTCGAAATCTAGACTTGCCACATTTTCTAGACTTGCGTGGGATGTATTTGGAAATATTTACTTACGGGTCTGTATGACAGACTAAGGTGTTGCTGAAGACGAGTTCTACTCTGAATCATTATGTGTTGGCTGCCATCATCGCTTGTGGTATAATTGGGACATCAAAATATTAGCTATCTAATTGGTGAGTTCCCGTTTTGTAAAATAAATCCCGAAAGCATACGAGTATGTAATCAAGTATGTGTGAATATCATTACGTCCTTGTGTTTGATGTGACGTCACTTGTTTGTTACGTCACAATTTCCCATTGTATTCAGCTAAAAGATTGAAGGCGGTCACAAGATAGTTTACACACAAAAGTTTCGCCGACAATAAATCTCGGAGCATGTAAACTCGTAATAATCATTTCGTTGCATGTGTCACTGGAACATTCGGCCTAATGAACTTTGAACAGGGAAGCATGACTAACCTAAATAACGTCTACCGAATGACGTGCAGTTTTCTCCGTTTTCTACGAGTATTGACAAGGGAGATAACTGCAGTGGTCGCCAGCACTGCAGTCAAAGGTTACGAAGGAAGGAAGATGGCGAACTTTGCAGAGGTAGGGAATGTTGACTGTAATATATTTTCAGAATCAAACTCTCGTGATGGATGTTACCACACATGTAAATGAAGTGTTTGGTTATTGTTCTTTCCTGAAACTTGCCGACATACTGTCATAGCAAATATATTTCTGAACAACGAGGAGAGTTCTATGGAGACTTCTATGGATACAACTTCTTTAATATACGACTGTTAATTTTGTTACGAACGTATTTATGAAGCTGGCGAATACGGCAGCTGATCAATGTCCTATTCCATAGTGTGAATAGGTACAGTAGACCATATCCTTTGACATTATTACACGCCAATTATTGTGCCGTGATGTATGCGTTTTTTTAGTTCACTTGCCCTAAAGATGCACCAGTTATTCATCATGTTTTACATTGTATCTGTCAACACCAAACACCATCTATTATAAATATGGTCTCTGGTCAACACTAACAGTTTTCACGTTTTTCACCTTTGGCGAAGTCTTCACCGAAGAGTTCACCCTGAGTTGTTTTTTCTCAAAAACCCATGCAGTGACTGTCAGCTATGGATATGTATATCCATGATATAGTACCCAAGTACCTGCCACAGCCCAAATGTTATCGCTGTGGAAACTTGAGGCTCAACACACTATCTATAAAATCTTTCCAGCTGACTAAAAATTCAGTCTACTTATGAAGCCTGTTGTCTGTTTTAAGGTATAATGGTGAGTTTGATTTCCAATTGCTTTGAAGAGTGTTCCAGTTCTAAAAAGGCATATCAACTTGCTGTTGGAGGAAAGCATGTTGCAGAAGCCATGTGATGTAGCCTTAGTTCAGCCGACCGCCTCCGTGGTGTAGTGGTTAGAGCGTCCGCCCGGAGAGCGGAAGGTCGCGGGTTCGATCCCCGACCGCGTCATACCAAAAGACGTTAAAATATGGTACTTGTTGGTCCCTGCCTGGCGTTCGGCATTAATGGGTACAACAAGGACTGGTTGGCTCGGAGTCAGTATAATGTGTCTGAGTGGGGTATTCATGCTTCACTGCGGCATGGTATCTCAGTGGGCTAGCACTATAAAACCAGCTTAAGTCTGGGCTAGTACAAGCAGCTGCACATACACATACACACGCATGCACGTGGTCATATGAGCGAAATATTCTCAAGCATGGCGTTAAACCCAATTTCACCTCACCTCACCTTAGTTCAGCCAGCTAAACGTCGTGTTCCTACATACCTTGGTAGGAACACGACGTTTAGCTGGCTGAACTAATGTAGCCTATATCATAATTAGAAACAGCATTGTGATCCAAATGAACAGTGAAAGCATCATAATTTTTAATGTTTGTTATTAAACTTGCATTGATATGTGGATTAATGTCTGAAATGAGTTGAATAGCAGTCGGCGAGTTCAGCCACTAGTACATGTGCCTGAATTTAATAAGATTTTTTTGTAAGCTTATAAAAGCACATGTGTTCAGATGGAGATCAGCTTACAGTGATTCTGAATGTAATATTCAGACAAGTTGATTGAAACTGGGATGGCAGGATCACATCAACCTGTTCAACTGAAATCACGTCAATATTTTAATGTGTTCTAATATTCAACCTCAATAGAAGAAAGAAGATTATGCATGAAAAAATATTTTTTCACTAATCAAGCTAATTGTAAATAAATTTATAATTATTTTAGTGTGGAGTACTTGCTTTGTTTGTTTGGTGTTTAATGCCACACTCAGCAATACTCCAGTTATATGGCAGCAATTTTGTAAATAATCAAATCTTGACCAGACTATCTGGTGATCAACAGCTTGCTACTAGTATTTCTGACTGAAATAAAGTCGCTTTGCTCAGGAAATAAAGTTGAAATAAATAAACCTTTAGCTGAAGAAAGGCCAAGCTGAAGAAAGGCCAAGCTGACCTGGCGTTTTATTAATGAGCAATAGTAGAGAGAGAAGATACTGAAAGCGAAACCCAACTATTATAACAACCAGCAGCTTCCACTCTACCCCCGATGGTCTCCACTCCTCAGGGGTGTTGGGGTAGCCTAGTGGTTAAAGCGTTTGCTCGTCAAGCCAAAGACCCGGGTTCGATTCCCCACATAGGCACAATGTGTGAAGCCCATTTCTGGTATCCCCTGCCGTGATATTGCTGGAATGTTGCTAAAAGCGGCGTAAAACTTACTCACTCATTCCACACCTCAGTCTACATTAATCGTGATCTCTGAGGCCAGGGTGCCGTTGTACAAAGCGATCTTAGCGCTAAGGTGACCGTAACACCCATACTTTCACACTGACTTAAGGTAGCCTTAGAGCTAAGGTTGTTTTGAACAACAGCACCCTGATAGTAAGAATCAGGGTTACATCTTCTCTTCTTCAGAGTGTTCGCGAACTCTGTCACTTCAACCTACATTCTGTCACTTCGATGGTTCTGTGGATGGAAGTTTTGTCAGGATGTTGTTCTTTGTGTAGAGAGTGTCAGGGCATCCCAAACTGTGGTGCTGACAACGCCAGCAGACAGTCTCATTCCTCCATCTAGCTTTCACACTGAACTGGTAGTTGTTGTGGACAAGATACTGACCGTCTCTGTTGTTGTCTATGAACCTGATCTCTACACATGCATTCGTCATTGTTATGAAATTATTTGGCTAAAGTTTACCATATATACTGGTAAAACCTTCTCAGTGGTAAATCTTGTTAAACCATTTCAATGTATCTCACTTTAACACAAATTTCACTTATCTCACTATTTGAGCATTTTGTTGATACAGACTATGGCCCATCTGGACTAAGTGTTATGAAAACACTAACCCTAGTCAGCCAGATCTGAAACCTACGGTGTGACCTGATTTTATTATTTTGCCAGTTTGATACCAGTGAGAGTTCTTGTCACATCTGGACAATGAAATTAAGGTTTAATTAATATATCCCAGGCAATATTTTTGAAACACCAGTTCCCTGTCCAGTGTTAACACTAGGAGAATCACTGATCACATTGTCTGCCAGAGGACTCAAAAGTCCTTATTCATATCATGGAAGAGGTATTTCATTTTTTTTTTAAGTATATACACAGTAAAAGATTTATTATTAGTTTTGTTCATAGTTGATAAGTCTGACATTGATATCATGAAATCGAGAAATTCAATCTTAAATGGAATTCGCTCATCCCAATATTCAGCAACTAATTATTATTATATCTCTACAGCAATGTATCTTCACCTTTTCTGCGCTTGTTGCTACCATATACCCTTGTTATTGACTTTGTAACCATGGGAACAAATAAAAAAAAAATAAATAAAAAAAATAAAAAGTCTGACGTTGATAGACCTGTGAAGATCAGGGTAGAATTGGTCTTCAGTAAGCCATGCTTGTCATAAGAGGCGACTAACTGGATCAGGTGGTCAGGCTCGCTGATTGGTTGTTTTACGCTGCACTCAGCAATATTCCAGCTATATGGCGGCGGTCTGTAAATAATCGAGGCTGAACCAGACAATCCAATGATCACCAGCTTGAGCATCAATCTACACAATTGGGATACAGTGACATGTGTCAACCAAGTCAGTGACCCTGTCCACCCATTCCAGTTAGTTGCCTCTTATGACAAGCATGGATTGCTGAAGACCAGTTCTAACCCGGATCTTCAGGTGAGGTGAGGTGAAATTGGATTTAACGTCGTGTTTGAGAATATTTCGCTCATATGACGACGTGCATGTGTGTGTGTGTGTATGTGCGGCTGCTTGTACTAGCCCAGACTTGGTTTTATAGTGCTAGCCCACTGAGATACCATGCCGCAGTGAAGCATGGATACCCCACTCAGACACATTATACTGACTCCGAGCCGACCGGTCCTTTAATGCCGAGAGCCAGGCAGGGACCAACAAGTACCATGTTTTAAGGTCTTTTGGTATGATGCGGTCGGGGATCGAACCCGCGACCTTCAGCTCCCCAGGCGGACGCTCTAACCACTACACCACGGAGGCGGTTCTGGATCTTCAGGGGTTTCAGGGTCTGTGAGGCGGACTAATGAACATGTTACATTAAGGGATTACAGTCCGTTTGAGACAAAATAATACCAATGAATTGCAATCTAACACAAAAACAAATAGACATAAAATAATTATATTAACGCAGACTGCAATAAAAACAACAGACCAACTCTAGAAAAAGAATTGCATAATTTTTGTCACAAAAATAAAAAAGTTGTTTAAGAAACTGTCATAATTTATTTGCGCGTTTTCCCAGTTTGTTACAAGGGCGCATTGGCAACTGAAGGAACAACGCGAAAAGCGAGATGCACGTGGGTTAACAGGTTCTCAACAAATTTTTGATCTGTTGAGATGACATGTATCCCAGTAGTTTGTCTTCATTGCCTCAATTATGTCATAAATTGAACTGACCGCCTCTGTGGTGTAGTGGTTAGAGCGTCCGCCTGGAGAGCGGAAGGTCGCGTGTTCAATCCCCGACCGCATCATACCAAAAGACGTTAAAATATGGTACTTGTTGGTCCTTGCCTGGCGCTCGGCATTAATGGGTACAACAAGGACTGGTCGGCTCGGAGTCAGTATAATGTGTCTGAGTGGGGTATTCTTGCTTCACTGCGGCATGGTATCTCAGTGGGCTAGCACTATAAAACCAGCTTCAGTCTGGGCTAGTACAAGCAGCTGCACATACCCGTACACACGCATGCACGTCGTCATATGAGCGAAATATTCTCAAGCACGACGTAAAACCCAATTTCACCTCACCTCACCTCACCTCACCTCACCTCACCTCACCTCACCTCACCTCATACATTGAACTACGGAGATAACAAACTCAAAGGAACCTTTAGTTTCTTATAGCCACAGTTGTTTTACTTTTACATTTCAACTAATATTTCCAGCAAGCAGCTGAGACCAAACAACAGTTTGTAATATCATCCATCACTTCATTGTAAGTATATTTGTTATAGATGTAGTTTACTGTGGATACCCACAGGCAACAATGTCACTGATTGACAAATTGGGCAAGACAGCTAGAAAAAGCAGAAAGAAGACTGCTTGCATTCAATAGTTTAAAATGATTAAATTTGAATAGTTTGTTAATGTTATATCAATCAGTTCACAATCATCCTTATAAAGAGTTTTAATATATTTCAGTGCTTTTTTGCTTTTTTTTAATAGATGCTATTGCTAAGTACTTTGTCTTTGTTGATTAATAATCACAATATTTCATGATTCTATTTCAAGTGTTAAGGACCGCCTCCTAGGTGTAGTGGTTAGAGCGTCCGCCCGGAAAGCGGAAGGTCGCGGGTTCGATCCCCGACCGCGTCATACCAAAAGACGTTAAAATATGGTACTTGTTGGTCCCTGCCTGGCGTTCGGCATTAATGGGTACAACAAGGACTGGTTGGCTCGGAGTCAGTATAATGTGTCTGAGTGGGGTATTCATGCTTCACTGCGGCATGGTATCTCAGTGGTCTAGCACTATAAATCCAGCTTAAGTCTGGGGTAGTACAAGCAGCTGCACATACACATACACACGCATGCACGTCGTCATATGAGCGAAATATTCGTTAAACCCAATTTCACCTCACCTCACCTCAAGTGTCAAGGACTATAAGTACCGGGGTATGCTTCGAAAAGGGTCCCCTTCATTAAGTCAGACCACCAAACCACAGATCCACTCCTCTTGTGAAACATGTTTCCCATGGAAAAATGTATGTTAATGATTTGCAAATGAAAACCATAATGGAAGAATTTTTCCGTTTTGTTATTTTTCAATTAAATTGCCTGTGTTGCACTCTCAATTTTTTTTCCAATTAATTTTAGACTCGTACAGTAAATTATCACCTGTTGTAACAGATGCTTTTTGCTCAGTTCCATGTGATAACTGGAAAGCATATCGATACAAATACACCAGATCTGAGCATATACAGTCATCCCTCGTAATAACGCGGGTCTCGGGGTCCACGGACAACCCCCCGCGTTATCAGAAACCCGCGTTATTGCTAACGTGGAATGTAGACCGTCGGGTGAAAGACTAATTAACATGTACGTGTGTATTCACAAAACGTACCGTATGTCTATCTGTGAATGGTTACAAAACTAGCGAAACTACGAAAATAAATTTGTACCCAAGTATTTGTGTGTACTTGCTTCTGTGTGGAATAATAACGATGACACAGGGTTTACCACAAAACCTGGAAAATCTGGAAATTTCACACCCATTTTCCAGTCTTGGGAAAATCATGAAATTTTGAAAAAAAAAATTGTTTGAAATCATGGAAAAATCATGCAATAATCTTGGGTTTTCTTATACAAAACTGTATATCTTAACAGTACTACAAGGGCTATGGCAGCCATCAACATGTGTATCTGGATTAGTTTGCATGTAGGTTAACATATTAACTGCCTTTGAAAAGATTTGTGGTTACTGGAACACCAAAGTTCTTTAAAAACTTGTGTTAATATAATGGCGATTAAAAGTGGCCAAAAGTCGCCGCTTCCCTCCGCCATCAGAGTTCGTAGTACGCGAGGCAATTCTGATTTTCAGCCAGAAAGTTTGCATCATTTTGATGATTTCTTCGACATCAACTGACGACACGAGCTTATCTGTTCAGATCGCTTCATCGGAAGTTGTAGTGGCAGGTTGTGGTCTAAGTAACAATAATATTGTAAGTAGTATTATATTGAACACTGTATTTTGAAACACATTTCACATGTAAGATAAGAAAGTAATTAATCAATCAGCGCATGTTATTGGTTAATCCTTTGATCGATGTTTATAATGTTGAATATTTACTCCAGACACAAGAAAAATAGGTACAAGAAACAAACATCTCCTGGCGTTCCTTGTTACCACCATGAGACAATTGCTTCTTGTGCCTGTTTTGCCAACATGTGAAACTTGTTTCAAAATACCATTGATATAGCTACGAGATAACTTGTAGTGGCAAATTGGGCCAGACATTGATACTACGAGTATACTCGGGTGGCAGTCAACGTGTTAATACTTGCTTAAATACATGTGGTACTAAAATTCTAAACAATAACTTGTATTTAATGTTTGATGGTTGAAAGTGTTTTCCACCCCTTGCCTCCAGAGCTGGAAGAAATGCACCTTTTGCAGTTAAGGTTTTCTCATATGGGGAGATGGGAGGCTGTATTTAAGATATTGTTTTATTTCAGACACAATAATATTTGTTTAAAGGTATCAAAATACCCCAGGACATATATTATTGTGAAAGGAAAAGCAATATTTGTCTTGAAAAATCATGGATTTCTTTTTTCACAAAAATGACTGACTGACCAGTTTGTTTTGCCCGAAGTAATATTCCAGCAACAGCAGTGGGGACACCAGAAAGGCAACTCAGTGCCCATATAAGGTCATGGTGTTCATTGATAAATGGATTCCCTACGAACCGATGAAATAAAAGGTTTTCAGGAATTACAGGTCATGGTGTTCTTCATAAATGGATTCCCCCCGATGAAAGGTTCTGGAAACAGTTGTGGCCTGTACCTGTCTAACATTAAAGGAGAATACGAATGAAAACAAAACTTTTAATAGGGGTAAAGGCATTCGGAAAGTCACCTTCCTGGGGTTAAAATTGAAGAAAAAGTTTGTAAAATCTCAATAAAAACACAAAAAACGTACTTGTATTTCCGCCTATTACGGAAACACCCGACAGTTAATGAGCAGAGGGGGTGTCACGTGACATGACGTCATATGTGCTTGCTGCTAATGGCTTCCTCTTTGATTTTACCTCACGACTTAACAGTGTCTATGGATTCTGAAGCAGTAAAAGATGTTCCTGATGTCATTTCTGATATGGATGTTAGACCATATCAATACGATCCAAGTTTACATCTTGCAAGACAATCTTCCAGTGAAGATGAAGAAGAATCAAGCAAAACGGAGGCAAATAATTTTAAAAAATAGACCATATCATTTAACAGTTGTGGTCTGTACCTGCCTAACTTTAACCTTGAGGCACCGTGGGTCCATGATTATGATCATGCAATGCATGGGAAAATAGCTGCACAGTTTTTGTGTTACATAACAGCAGATTGCAAAAAAAGTTAAAAAGTCCAAATTTCTTCTTGATAGAATGTTATTGTGTACTTTAATTTTATTGCTTGTTGTTTTTATCGCTGCCCCCGCCACACCAGTTCCTTGACCCAGAGATTCATCCATGGTACGACCCTGCACATGTCCAGGGCATCATGGAAAATCATGCTTTAAACTTCTTTGGAATAGGCCCATATACAGCCTAAGAAAAATTCCTGCCAACAAACCTGATCTTGTCCTTATTGATAAAGTCAGTGAATTTATACATGTTGTTGAATTTTCTGTCCCTTTTGACAGCAATGTGATTTGCAAGAAGAGCATGCTAAATATGCGAACCTCACTTTTAAAATGTCTCGCTTGCATCCCATGTACATCGTCGATCAAGCTCGCCATTGTCCTCGGTGCCATTGGTTTGGTGGGGTAGCCTAGTGGTTAAAGCGTTGGCTCGTCACGCCGAGGAACCGGGTTCGAATCCCCACATGGGTACAATGTGTGAAGCCCATTTCTGGTGTCCCCCGCCGTGATGTTGCTGGCATATTGCTAAAAGCGGCGTAAAACCAAAACTCAGTCAGCCATTGGTTTGGCACCTAAGAAGCTCTTGTCACAGATCAGGAGTTGGCCCGGGTTCTCCACCGGGTGTACAGGCCTTCTGACTCTGGTTAATGCAGAATGCTGCAGTGTTGTGGAGTCTACATATTCTCCGGGTTCTTGGTGGGTTTGACAGAGCTTCCTGGGAGACGACCGAATCTGGGCTGCGTGTACAGGGGGCAAGGGCCCTCAGCTGATGATGAGCCTGACCAGCCTGACTGTGCCATTACCACCGACACTCTCTCTGCTGCATTTATCTAAATCTGTAAAACAGAATAACAATAATAATAATGATATCCATATCCATGTTTCATGAACATCACTTTTCAATAAATTTGTTCAAAATTGTAATTTATCAAAACCAGTGTTGCATATTTATCACTGTGTACATGCCGAAGTTTTTGTGACTCATTTGGTGTCCATTATTATTACACTCATTGACAATGTTTTTTATGTCCATATATTACCCACCTGTCTGTGTGATATGAGCACTAAACTATTATATATATATACCAGCTGGTCGTCACTCAGTTACTTATTGGCAATAATAACCGATGAGGTCTGAATACTGTGGAGATGTCTGACAAAACTTCGTTGTAATGTACATGATTTTAATTTTAACTAGTATGATACTCCCAAACTATGAAACTGTGGATTTTTTTGTTCCTGTGTGACAGAACTGGAAGATGAATTCCATATGATATTAGTATGTCCTCTTTACAATGAGTATCGTGTTAGATATTTACCTGAATATTATCGTAATTAACCTCATGTTCAAATGGTTATTGAAGTGATGAGAACAAGTGATAAGAACAGAGTCTTAAAACTTTGTATCTTTCTCCAAAAAAAGTGTTTGTACTTTGATCGAAACCAAAAAATCTCCGTGAACACATAATAATATCTACTGTAATAAGATCTATATTTTCAGTGTGGCGCATATGCATGTTTTTGTCTAATTGTTTTACATATGTTGTACTATTGGCCTCATGGCCATCTATACATAATAAATGATTATGATGAATATTGCCGACTGCAGCTGTTGATAATTTCACTCACTTATTTTGTTATGTTAATTCACAGTCCCATAACACACATCTGCTTAAAGTTTTGTGTGACTGCCATCACTAGTGAATTTTATGTCTAGATGCAGAGATTACTGACATTGCAAGATACCTTACAATAGACATACTTAACAAGGACTTAAAGGAATTCTTTTGCACATGGGGGCGGTGGGGTAGCCTAGTGGTTAAAGCGTTCGCTCGTTACTCTGTAGACCCGGGTTCGATTCACCACATGGGTACAATGTGTGATGCCCACTTCTGGTGTCCCCCGCTGTGATATTGCTGGAGTATTGCTAAAAACAGCGAAAAACCATACTCACTCACTCACTCACTTTTTTTCGGTTAAGATGAAAGGTCCAAGGAAAAAAATCACTGAAGTGTATGTAGCTTGTTCTATTCCTTGTTGATGATGGTGACATACTAGCACTGGTGGTTTTCGAAGCTGTTATGGTCCAAAACGTAAACCATTTGTTGCTCTCCAAATAAATCTGACTGACTGACCGAGTTTGGTTTTACGCCGCTTTTAGCAATATTCCAGCAACATCACGGCAGGGGACACCAGAATGGGCTTCACACATTGTGCCCATGTGGGGATTCAAACCCGAGTCTTCGGCGTGACGAGCGAACGCTTAAACCACTAGGCTACCCCTGCGCCCCTCATATCTTAGAAACAAGGGGCTGTGGGGTAACATAGTGCTTAAAGTGTTCGCTCATCACATCTCAGGTTCAATTCCCACATGGGTACAATGTGTAATGCCCTTATCTGGTGTCCCCCATTGTGACATTCCTGAAATATTGCTAAAGGCAGCATAAAACTCAACTCACTCACTCACTATGAGAAAAGTCCCAATGCTGTCCATGTTAAATCTGCTCAGGTTTTCGTTATAAGGGAATCTTGCTGTGCCAGCAAGTTATAAGAAAGTTCCAAGGCACAATGGCACCCTGTAACTTTTGACTTTTTGTATGGATTGTTTCTGACATATCTCAGAAGACAAGTGGTTAAAGTGTTCGCTCGTCACACCGAAGACCCTGGTTCGATTCCCCACATGGGTACAATGTGTGAAGCCCATTTCTGGTGTCCTCTGCCGTGATATTGCTGGAATATTGTTAAAAGCGGCGTAAACCCAGCTTACTCAATCTTCCAGATGGGATATTGTGTTTTGCATGCTGTGTGATGTGGTCAAAGTCTAAGGAACACATGTGAACTTTTCTCAAAGATTTTTTGTTTCTACGTGTTAACCATTGCTGACATGTTTCACTTGAAGGTTGTGAGGTCAGTGCGGCAGGTGTTTAGAACAGGACGCACCAAAACCTACGAATGGCGATACGCACAGCTGTCGGCCATGTTGAAGATGCTGGATGAGAACAAAGACCGGATGACAGCAGCTCTGAAGAAGGACCTGAACAAGGTACCAATTAGACTAATGCTTAGTCTCTGAATATATATAAGTTTGATAGTAACAAACATGCCCATTTAAATTGAAACAGAGCCCCAGGCAGACCAGAGATTCGGACCTGAGGAAATCTAGACTTGCTTTATTTAGGGCTTTAGCACTGCAGAGAGGGCTTGGCAGTAGGGGAAATAATGTGGTTCAGGGACTGTGAGACAGACTAGGTACCAATAGGCAGGGTCAGACTTGGACTACATTACCCCCAGCCTTCAAGGTGTCCATTGCTATTGCCACATTGCAAATTATAGTCTGTTTGGGTTCAAATGAGAATGATGAATGACTAAATATCTTGAAATAGGGATAAGAGCACAAAACATAAATAAGACACATGGCCCTGAAACCTCTGTACCCAACAGGATCCGAAATCTGACGTTTTTTGATCAATCACGGAAAAAGTTGTTTAAGAAACTATCATGTAATATTGTGCTATTTTCACTCTTCACACCGTTGGGTGATAAATGGCTGATGGAACAGCACTAGCACACATTCAGGTGCAACTCAGCACAGCCAGGTGAGATGACCCCAGCTAGTCAGGTGCTGTTCCATCAGCCGTTTGTCACCCCCAGTGTGAAGAGTAAAAAATAGCACGATATTACATGATAGTTTCTTAAACAACTTTTTCCGTGATTGATAAAAAAACGTCAGATTTCAGATCCTGTTGGGTACAGAGGTTTCAGGACCATGTGTCTTATTTATGTTTTGTGCTCTTATCCCTATTTCAAGATATTCAATCATTCATCATTCTCATTTGAACCCAAACAAATTATATTATCCTGGCTTTCATTTGTCTTGTGCTAATCACCAGTTGGTGGTAAGTTGGGCGGTGGGGTATCCTAGTGGTTAAAGCGTTGGCTTGTCACGCCGAAGACCCGGGTTCGAATCCCCCACATGGGTACAATGTGTGAAGCCCATTTCTGGTGTCCCCTGCCATGATGTTGCTGGAATATTGCTAAAAGCGGCGTAAAACCAAACTCAGTCAGTCAGTGGTGGTAAGTTACTGTTGGAGTCCCTAAAGTTTCCATCATTTTTTTTTATTTCTCGTTCTTACATGTTCACATATCTGTGCTCTACATCCCAGCATTTATTTACTTGATGAAGGACAAAGCATTCACTCCAAAACATTTTATTCATCATCATGAAGAAATTGACATCCATGAATTCTCTCCCTTTCATATCTGTGTCATCTTACACCTCCCTGATCCACACAGCAACTTTAGCAACAACATCAAGACAAAAAACTATCTGTCATGTCCGTTCTTCCAATACAAACCGACACTTTGTCCACACCATATTCTCTAGTAGTTTTAATATTGTTTATTTTCCTTTCAAGAACAAGATAGAATCGTTGATCTTTGAGTTCAACCTGTGCCGTAATGAGCTGATTCTTACCATGAACAACCTTAAAGAGTGGATGAAGCCAGAGAAGGTAAGTTTTTTCGCAACAAGAAATAACAATTTAAAGTAAACTTTCGAAACTGTTGACAGTGGTATGATTTGGAAGAAACTGACCTTGAACATCTATTAACCAAAGTAATGATAAACATGTTAGACTGCCTTTGTTCTTGTCAACTTCTAGCTATCTTCTGCTGTTGGTGTTTTATTGTTTTTCTTCAAAATCCTGTTATTTTTGCCTTGGTAAAGAACCTGTCTTTTGGATAGGTGGGGTAATGATAATGATGTAGAGTAGACTAATTGGTTGTCACGTCAAAGTGTCTGTTCCAATTTGGTAGCAGTGTATGAAGCCCGTTATTTGTGTTCTCAGGCATGATATTGCTGGAATATCATTAAAACCGAGTTCAAAAACCTACTCGAGGGCTGGTTGTTCAGACAAGTTTGGGGGCTGTGGGGTAGCCTTGTGGTTAAACTATTTGATCGTCATGCCAAAGACCCAGGTTCAATTCCCGACACAATTACAATGTGTAAGCCCATTTCTTGTGTCCCCTGACATGGAATTGCAGGAATATTGCTGAAAGAGGCGTAAAACCATGTTCATTCACTCACTCACTCACAGACGTGTTGGCCTACTGATCAGAGACTGACTGTGTAGTGACCTTGACATCTCTGTATCAGGTGAAGAAGGAGCTGATGAATGTTATGGACAAGTGCTACATCCAGCGAGAACCTCACGGCTTGGTGCTGATTCTTGGAGCATGGAACTACCCCGTCCAACTGACCATCCTGCCAATGATCGCCTCCATATCTGCTGGTGAGTAGACACAGGGTGGGTTGGGGAGATGGGAGGGTGGAACTACCCCGTCCAACTGACCATCCTGCCAATGATCGCCTCCATATCTGCTGGTGAGTAGACACAGGGTGGGTCGGGGAGATGGGAGGGTGGAACTACCCGTCCAACTGACCATCCTGCCAATGATCGCCTCCATATCTGCTGGTGAGTAGACAGAGGTGGGTCGGGAGATAGAGGGTGGAACTACCCTGTCCAAAGACCACCCTGCCAATGATCGCCTCCATATCTGCTGGTGAGTAGACACAGGTGGGTCGGGAGATGGGAGGGTGGAACTACCCGTCCAACTGACCATCCTGCCAATGATCGCCTCCATATCTGCTGGTGAGTAGACGGAGGTGGGTCGGGGAGATGGGAGGGTGGAACTACCCTGTCCAACTGACCATCCTGCCAATGATCGACTCCATATCTGCTGGTGAGTAGACAGAGGGTGGGTCGGGGAGATGGGAGGGTGGAACTACCCTGTCCAACTGACCATCCTGCCAATGATCGCCTCCATATCTGCTGGTGAGTAGACACAGGCTGGGTCGGGGAGTTGGGAGGGTGGAACTACCCGTCCAACTGACCATCCTGCCAATAATCGCCTCCATATCTGTTGGTGAGTAGACACAGGTGGGTCGGGGAGTTGGGAGGGTGGAACTACCCCGTCCATCTGACCATCCTGCCAATAATCGCCTCCATATCTGTTGGTGAGTAGACACAGGCTGGGTTGGGGAGATGGGAGGGTGGAACTACCCCGTCCATCTGACCATCCTCCCAATAATCTCTTCCATATCTTCTGGTGAATAGACACAGGGATGGTAAGGGAGTTGGGAGGGTGGAACTTGAGGCCCCTTGAGAAGATATAGACTGTTTATTAATATTTGAAGCTATGCAGTTACTCTGATTAGATAAAAAAACAACATTATCATGACTACTTTTTTGAACTCCTGTCACCATGGTAACCAAGCGTGTTTGTTTTTCAGGGAACTGTGTGATTGTCAAACCTTCAGAAATGTCAGAGCAGACGGCCATCCTGCTGGAAGAGATTGTGCCCAAGTACTTTGATAATGTAAGTCACAGGATCGCATGTTATTGGCAACAATTAGTCATTAGGTCAAATGGAAACTAGAGAGCTACAAGCTGTTAATTTGTACGCTACTTTAAACAAAATAGCCACACAAATTGCAAACATAACAGTGTGCCTTGTCAAAACCAGCCTGAATATTAAATCATGAGAGCCTATATAATAACATTGAAATTTTAACATTCACATTAAAGGCTGTCAAGAAAAGTCTTTAAAGGGTATGTAAAATGTGGTACAGAAGACTTAAAAGTATTTTGCACAGACAGAAGCAGTGTAAAGCCTAATTACTTCCTCAGTATGGTCCAGCCCGTTTCACAAAGCTCTCGTAAACCTAAGATCTCTGAACTTTTCTCGTCACATTCATACTTCCTATACTGTAACATTGGCTTACGATAGTCACAGCGCTACGAGAGCTTTGTGAAACAGGCCCCAGGCTACATGTCAATAGTCACTCTTGTCATTAATATATCTGATGCAGGAGTGTGTCAAGGTCATTAATGGTGGCATCCCTGAGACAACAGGCCTGCTCCAGGAAAGATTTGACTACATCTTCTACACCGGCAACAACGTTGTTGCTAAGATAGTGATGGCAGCTGCTGCTAAGAACCTAACTCCTGTTACGCTGGAACTGGGAGGGAAAAGGTAGGACCTTTAGCTGCAAGCAACAGGATCTTAGTGCCACCGTAAATGATAGCTGTTGAATGCTGCTTAGCACTATTTAGCGGTAAAACAGTTTAAAGTCTGTGTATTTTCAGTTTTAGCCGGTATGATCCTTGGCAGTCTTTGTTTTATGGTAGTTAGGGTTGGGTATCGCCAAACTTTTCGTATTGCGATATATTGCGATATGTGTTGGCGATTACCGATCATGATCACGGAAACTGCCAATCGCATCGGGTGAACCGGTTCGCGAAAAATGTACAGCAATATATCGTATTGCGAAGTTCGAATTGCGATATACCGGTTAACCGGTATTATCGCCCAACCCTAATGGTAGTTACGACAATTGTGTTGCTTGGACATTGCTAAATGTGGCATAAAATCCAAGTCGCTCACTCAACTGGTTTTAGCAGTTCAATCTATTAGTCCACCTTGATTTTGTGTTTTGGGGTTTTTTAACTTCTGCTTACCAATTACAGTCTGTGAGAATGACGAATTGCAAAAATGGGAATCAGCCTATTATCCCCAACAATATGTGTTGTTTGTTATTTTGATACCCGTCACTGAGAAATGTTATATAAGAAACAATGGCAGGAGGAACAGCGCAAACACTTCATGTCATACATTGTATAGAGACAAACAAGTATAGAGTGAGTGAGTTGGGTTTTACGCCTTTCTTAACAATTTTCCAGCAATATCACGGCAGGGAACACCAGAAATGGGCTTCACACATTGTGCCCATGTTGGGAATCGAACTGGGTCTTCGGAGTGACGAGCGAACGCCTTAACCACTAGGCTACCCCACTGCCCAACAAGTATAGAGACAAGCAGACAGATAAAAATAACAATGAATTTGTGAACTTAAGTATTTTCAGTTTTATTTGACATGAAACAATAAATGCTCATTTTGCATGTAGTTGTATTTGTTCAGTATTCTGATCAAAAGAATCCGTGGGCGGTGGGGTAGCCTAGTGGTTAAAGCGTTCACTCGTCACGCCGAAGACCCGGGTTAGATTCCCCACATGGGTACAATGTATGAAGCCCATTTCTGGTGTTCCCTGCCGTGATATTGCTGGAATATTGCTAAGAGCGGCGTAAAACCATACTCACTCACTCAAAAGATTCCAATTCAAAGATGGAATGGTGAGGCAGATACAACTAGATTTAATCTTTTTGGGTGCTCAGGCTCCAGTCAGTATCATCATTAAATTGAAAAATAATAAATTGTTGCTTAAAGTGGTTTTCTCACAGACAGCAGTCAAACTAATGTTTGGCAGGATAGTTCCATTTCCAGAGAAATCAGCAAGCATAACAAATTTCCAGGTTGTCAAATCAAAGGTACAGAGTAATATTTCCCTTTGTGTTATTTTTGCTGGACAGACCCCTCTGATGGTTGAACCCTCAGGAAGTCTAAAACAGCTCTTTTGTATGCAACCATACATTATATGTATTAGGGTTTTAAGATGGAGTTAGGGTACCTACAGGTTGTCATCTCAGTAATAGGGTTTTGATACAGTAATGCAGCCCTGGTACAGTAATAGGGTTTGCTTTGATCAGACAGCTGGTACATTTAAGATGGGGTATCTCCTGGTACAGTAATAGGTTTTTGTCTTAGGGGCTTCCTGGTACAGTAATAGGTTTTTGATCATAGCAGCTCCTGGTACAGTAATAGGGGTTTTGATACAGTAATAGCAGCTCCTGGTACAGTAATAGTTTTTTTGTATCATAGCCGCTGCTGGTACAGTAATAGGGGGTTTTGATACGGTAATAGCAGCTCCTGGTACAGTAATAGTTTTTTTGTATCATAGCAGCTGCTGGTACAGTAATAGGGGGTTTTGATACAGTAATAGCAGCTCCTGGTACAGTAATAGTTTTTTTGTATCATAGCCCCTCCTGGTACAGTAATAAGGGTTCCTGGTAGAGTAATAGGGTAATGATAGTATGCCAACATTAAATGACTACTCCATGTACAACATGATTAAACAGCATTGCAACTGGTAAAAGGAATGCACGATACACTGCCTTAATGTCTGCAGGGTCATAAAGAGTAGTCTCGTTTGATAAGGATATGACAGGTGAAATGGAACATCCGCTGGATTAAATCATGTCTGTTTTTTTCTTGTGATGTTTTTGAAAGTGAATGATTATTTATGTATTATTGATGAGACCAGTCCTTCAAGATGGCCGTGTCTTTCAGCCCTGTGTTTGTTGACCGGAACTGTGACTTGACAACAGTTGCCAGGAGACTCGTCTGGGGGAAGTTTGTCAATGCCGGACAGACATGTATCGCTCCTGATTACGTCATGTGCCAATCAGATGTCCAGGTACAGTCACAAACAGCCTCAGCAGCTATACAGCTCACAAGAAGTTAAAGAACACCCATATTATATGACTTTAGTTCGCAATATGGCTATAGTTCATCTGTCATGTCGTGACCTTAACGAGGTAACTATAAGGAAGGATAATGTCGTGACCTTAACAAGGTAACTGGATCATGTCGTGACCTTAACGACCTTAAGGTAACTATCGGGATCGAGGTAACTATGATCATGTCGTGACCTTAACGAGGTAACTATAAGGATAATGTCGTGACCTTAACGAGGTAACTATAAGGATAATGTCGTGACCTTAACGAGGTAACTATAAGGATAATGTCGTGACCTTAACGAGGTAACTATAACAAGGATAATGTCGTGACCGAGGTAACTTAACGAGGTAACTATAAAGGATCATGTCGTGACCTTAACAAGGTAACTATCGGGATCGGGTTTCCACATGTCATTGTATCCCATCATGTGTGTAACAAGGTAACTATCGGGATCATGTCGTGACCTTTGGGGTAGCCTAGTGGTTTAAGCGATTGGCTCGTCCCTGAAACGCTGAAGACCCGGGTTCAAATCCCCACATGGGTACAATGTGTGAAGCCCATTTCTGGTGTCCCCCGCCATGATGTTGCTGGAATATTGCTAAACGCGGCATAAAACCAAACTCAGTCAGTCAGCCAGTTGTGTAGACTGATGCTCATGCTGTCAGTCACGGGATTGTCTGGTCAACACTCTATTATGTACATACTGTCATCATATAGCTGGAAAATTGCTGAGTGCAGTATTAAACAACAAACAAAATCATGACAATCACTGAATTGTCTGGCCCAGACTTGATTATTTACAGACCACTGTCATATAGCTTGAAAACTGCTGAGTGCAGCATTAAACAACTAACAAACAAACGAAATCATGTCATGACAGATGACTATAGCCCTGTAGTGAATCAGATGCTGAATGTGTAGATTTATCACATAATGGTTGGTATTGGTATGACAATGTAATAAATATGCAAATGAGATCATCAAGCAGGTACCACTTTCAGAACTACTTTCAATACTCAAATCTATGTCTGCAGAAAAAGCTGCTGACTTTCATTCCAAAAACATTTAGACAGAGCTTTTCCCATGTCTGAGTACTTATTTAAATAAACATGGCTGCATATAAATTGGCACAATATAAAACTTCTGGCACATTTTTTGGAAGTTACTTTACTGGATAAATAGTTCATTAAAGAATGCTCTTAAGGTCCGATAAAAATTTATGGCTGGGGGTGGGGAGGGGTGGTGATGATTTTTATTGAGAAGCATGTAAAATGTTAACACCCCCACCCCCTTAAAATTTATGCACAAAGAATGTGACCCCCATCAATTAACCTTCCCCACCCACCCCATTTCATGTGTACAAAATTGATGGCCCCCACCCCTACCTCACCAGAACAAAATGGGTGACCCCCTTAAATTCATCACACACACATCCCCAGCCATATACCGGTATTATAAATAGTCCCTTAGTGTTAGATTCCATGCTGAAATGATTGTAAAAGAGGAATAAGATCTATGATCTATGTATTATACAAGTTTGTCATAGGATTGTACGATTATGATATTCATTCTTCGAGTGGGATATTTAGCATCTCTTTTTACATACATTTGTGATTGTCAGAACTGTAAATATATTTATAAAATGTCCTTTATTATTTCAAAAAGACAACAAATAACAATTTAGTTTGATGAGTTGTTTTCATAAATTTGATAATTTGATTTGTAAATGAATGGTTAATATAACATGCATTCAAGTTTGCTGTTATTTCATCTTGTTCATCTGTGTCCTGTGAAGCTGGACTAGAATTTGTGGGCCAGCTCTCCCAATACTATTTGATTTGTCTCTATCAAGGACCCACTTATTGAGGAAATGAAGAAAGTGCTGGTTGAATTCTTCACTGAAAAACCAGAGCAGTCCGACAGCTATGGTCGCATCGTGAACGTCAGACATTTCAGGTGAGTTCAGTGTTTCACTGTAGTAGCCACACTGTCAGTCGTTGTTGGGAGATAGTATCTCCAGATACAGTCTATTGGAGAGTATGTTTGTTAGTTGTTTAACGCCACACGCAGCAATATTACAGCTATATGGTGGCGGTCTGTAAATAATCAAGCCTGGACCCGAAAATCCAGTGATTAACATCATCAGAGATGCCAACCCATACGATTTTATTTTATCCATTATAAAAAAGCAACACAATATACGCCACTACGATAGCAGTAAAAATATACAATTTAAAAAAAATATATATTAAATTAAATAATCAAATAGCGTACTTACCATACACAATAAATTTCAACCACACTTTATTCAGTATCAAGCTATATGTGGTTACTTATTATTGATTTAGGTGAGTACAATGTTATAACAAGTTCTTAGACTATCTCTCACTATTTTTTTTAATATGGAAATTCTTTGGAAAAGTTCATGCTAATTTTGGCCCCAAAATACAAATTTTTGCATCAGTTTTTGGCCAAAAATACTAATTTGGCTAAATAAGGGTTGGCATCGCTGCATCATGAGGTAGTGAGCATGAGGTAGATCGAGATTCTACCAGTATGCTTGATTGAATCTCTACTGGTAGAATCTCTGATCCTACTAGTAGAGATTGTAATCATATGGTAGAATCTCTGATTCTACCAGATTGCAGTCTCTACCCTGACATATATATCTTTTATAACAGACATGAGTCCAATGTCTGTGTTACTTGTCGGAGATGCTTGAGTCAAGAGTGACCCTTTATGTATAAACAAAAGTTTCCAGAACTTTCTCTACCTCTTTGGGTCCGACCAATCTGGAATAATCCAGAAGGCCTAGAAATTTGGTTAAAGCGTCTCCAGTCTTTTCTTCCAGTCAGGAGCGGTGGGGTAGCCTAGTGGTTAAAGCGGTCAGTCGTCACACCGGAGACCCGGGTTTGAATCCCCACATGGATATACTGTGTGAAGCCCATTTCTGGTGTCTCCCACTATGATATTACTGGAATATTGCTAAAAGCTGCGTAAAACAAAACTCACTCACTCGCTCAGTTGTCTTCCAGTCTATACATACTAACCAGCACACCACCACCCTCTATTGAATCTTAACAGAAACAATGTTCACAAACACCACCACATAACATATCATTAATATATTGGCAATATGAGTACCATGTCTGTGTGCCGTGTGTGTTACAGGCGTGTGGAGAAGCTGTTGACAGGGGTAAAGGTAGCTGTGGGTGGTGTCACGAAGGAAGAGGAGAGATATATCTCCCCCACAGTTGTTCGCGACTGCAAGCTTAGTGATGCCGTCATGCAGGAAGAGGTAGGTAACTGGGCCATTGTTGCCCAAACATTTCAAGGTGATCAAGTGATCAAAGAAAACAGTAAGTGTGATTATATAAACTGTTTATGTAACATGCACTAACTTTCTGTAATTGTTCACAAGCTTGCTGCAGAAGACTCTTTTCTTTTCTAATAATTTTACTCGAATGAATGTATAACTGTGTGACTTAAAGAGGCATGGTTGGAATAGGACCCAAGAGTTTGAATCTGGACTCCTAGTGGAGATTCAGACTGAATGTGTTTCCAGTATCGTATGGCTCACTGCTGAGGATGAGATGGTCAAACAGTAGCTTGGCTTGCTGGACCTGACTCAGTTATTTAGAGGTGCGATTTTGCTGGAATAATGCGGATGTACTGATTTATCTTTATGGGAAAAATTGTAATTATGTTTCATGTTTGGATTTCTTATAGTTTTGAATTTCTGAGGTATCTGAACACTGTATATTGATATTGCATTGTGTAAGATTAAACATTTAAGTCTCTCCCTCTTTATTGCCCTTAGGGCAGTGGGGTAGCCCTGTGGTTAAAGCGTTTGCTCATCACACAAAGACCCAGGATCAACTCCCCACATGGGTATAATGTATGAAGCCCATATAGTGTCTCCTGCTGTGATATTGCTCAAATATTATTTAAAGTGTCATAAAAACTCGCTCACTCATGTAGTAAATGAGTCACCTTGTTCGAGCCGTCATGTTGGGATATATCTGTTTCTCATTTGTGATTTTTCTTAGAAAGCTGCTGCAGAGGTGGGTCCTTTGGGACAGAGCTTGTATGGTTAAACAACACTCACTTTCTGTACTTTCTGGGGCAGTGGGGTAGCGTAGTGGTGAAAGCATTGGCTCGTCACGCCGAAGACCCGGGTTCGAATCCCCACATGGGTACAATGAGTGAAGCCCATTTCTGGTGTCCCCCGCCGTGATGTTGCTGGAATATTGCTAAAAGCGGCGTAAAACCAAACTCAGTCAGTCAGTCTGTACTTTCTGTTTAATACATACATTTGTATTTATTATACTTCAGTATTAGATTTATCTCTTACACAGATATTTGGACCTGTCCTGCCCATCTATGTTGTGAAAGACGACAAGGAGGCGTTAGACTTCATCAACGACAGGGAGAAGCCGCTGGCCATGTACATATTCTCCAGAAACCAGCGCATCATTGACAGCTTTGTCCAAAATACCAGCAGCGGAGGCATGTGCATCAACGACTGCATCATGCATGCATCCAGTGAGTATTCTAGGACCACGTGGTGTGTTATGTTCGTTGTCTTTTTATGCCGCCATATAGCTGGAATATTGCTGATTGCCGCTTTAAACAACAAATAAACCTTTGTTTTGGCAGGTTGTTAACTCCTCGTAGCGACCCCACAAATGTGCCAAAATGTTATGGTTGTATTCCGAAGATAAGGAAGTAAAGTTGGTTCATAGTTCATGGTCTGGTGTTGTCGCCCACAGTGCGTACTATTTGTGGTTGTCATGGTAGAAGTCTGTTGGTGCCTAAATATTCAAGTCTCTATCCCACAAGGAGGCAATATTGTATACGTTTACAATACCAACACAGCGAGAAAGGAAAGGAATGAGATTGCACGAAATGCTGAGAAAATTCAAGGAGGGTGACCAGACAGACAGACATCTTCATGCTTTTCTAGTTGGCATTTGTTGTCTGGAGAGGTGGCCATATCTGTAAAAGAAGTATGTTAACCAAGATTTTCTCCCGATCCCATTAGTCGCTTCTTATGACAAGCATGAAGACCAATTCTAATCCAGATCATCCTGCGTTACACATAACAAGATATTATGTTGCATTTTATAGTACTGTGTTCCTACTGAAGTTCCGCAATAAAAGACTTTACATCTGCTGATAAATTTCACGAGTCTTGGATGTTGTATCATATTTTCTTTTCTTTAGAAGAGCAGCAATAGTAAAATGTCCTATTCTTTTGTTTATTTGTCATGTCTAAGACCAAATAATATAAATCTGAAGTATTTTGTCAGATATTAAAGGGGCTTGTGTGTGTGTGTGTGTGTGTGTGTGTGCGTGTGCACTAAAATCCCACCTAAGTAAACTGTTAAGTACTGGTTACATCAAATGTTATGCTAAAAGATTTCCTCTATGTCAATGACCTTCATTACCCTTTCATGAAGGTCAATGCTCTGTAACAGGGGTGGATGATTAAATTTTTAAAAAATAAAAATAAAGACATTACATCACCTATGTTCTGTTGCAGTGCCCTCTCTGCCATTCGGAGGTGTCGGCCACAGTGGGATGGGAGCATACCACGGGAAGTTCTCGTACGACACCTTCAGTCACAGGAGATCCGTGATGCAGAGAGACCTCAAACTGGACTCAGTTAATGCGTACGTCGTAATAATGAACTTGATTATTCACAGGTTGCTGTCTGTATGATAGTCAAAGTGTGCTGATTTCACGATATGTGCCAGTGTTTTCACCAGCTTTTGAAACATATCTTCATACCTTTGTGTGACTATCTTGTTTATAATTTTATGCGACTTAATCATAACATGAAACAGTGTATGAAATAAGCCAAAACCCAAGTCAGACATCAGGGCTGGTAACTTCAAAATGTTACCAGTCCAAAATGGATTTAACCAGACCAGACACCAAGATATGACTCAGATGTATATAACATCTAAACATTTTTACCAGACCATCAGGCTGGCTAGCTGTAAATATAGACCGTACGTCTGAAATCTAACCCATCTCAGGCGGTCGGATGGGCCTTATTTCATACACTGCATGACATATTCTATCATATGAGCTACAGAGAATTTGACTCCCTTGGTTGATATGTGTCCACAGATTTTTTTGTTATATATTTACAACTGTAGGAAATTATCTATGTATACACAGTAACAGATTTGTATGATAATGGGCTTGCTGATGTTCCAGAATTCGATATCCCCCATACACAGAGAAGAAGTTTGGCATCATCAACTGGTTGACGAAGAAGTCTGTGAAGAAGACCGGGATCATGTCCTTCTTTCCCCTGGTCTTGTTTGGAGCTGTCTTAGCCTTCTTTCTCAAGGTGAAGGTCAAGCAATAGTGGGGGCACCTGCTGTCTGTAACCAGTACCATTTACTGGACTGACTGACTGAGTTTGGTTTTACGCCGCTTTTAGCAATATTCCAGCAATATCACGGCGGGGGACACCAGAAATGGGCTTCACACATTGTACCCATGTGGGGATTCGAACCCTGGTCTTCGGCGTTGACGAGCCAACGCTTTAACCATTAGGCTACCCCACCGCCCCACCATTTACAGGACATGAGGCCATTATTGTTTATCTGTTGCATTACTGATTCAACTTTTAAACTTTTAAGTCGTTGAGTGAGCAAATTGTCTTTTTTACTTACAGACTAATGTAGATTAGTATTTATTTGATGAGGAAGTACTATATATGTCTGAAAATATAAAAATCAGTATTTGGCTTGAGTGAAATAACATTTTATACTGTAACTAATTTTAGACAATACTTTTTGATACTCTGATTTAAAAAAATCAGACAGATATTTAACAGAGCATATAGCTTTTCTGGTCCAGCACTCTCATTAAAGTCTGATCTTGGTGTTTGGTTTCCGCTACACATTTATCTGAGGAGATGCAATTTCAAATTGATGTTATAGATAGTGCTAACATCCATTTACCATGGCTGCGGAGGCTAATGTACAATCTGGGCATTCCAGACATTTTCTGTATTTGTATTTGACATCAAGAACAGCGAGTGAGTGAGTTTAGTTTTACGCCGCACAATATTCCAGCTATATGGCGGCGGTCTGTAAATAATCGAGTCTGGACCAGACAATCCAGTGATCAACAGCATGAGAATCTATCTGCGCAATTTGGAACTGATGACATGTGTAAACCAAGTCAGCGAGCCTGACCACCTGATCCCGTTAGTCGCCTCTTACGATAAAGCATGGGTTACTGAAGATCAATTCTAACCCAGACCTTCACGGGTTGTGGTACAAGAACAGGGCTGAATTTTAAATCCAGTATGTAAAAATTCTGCAACAACTGACTGAGTTAATGAAATATGAATCTCAAACTGAGTTTCCACATCCAGCACGTAAAATTATCTCCACATGTTTTTCAGGGTTCAGTAACCATGATAAACAATAAGAATTGCCTAAATCTGTTATGATGTCATTTGATTGTGTAAGTTTCTGAAGTGGGGACTTGGCTTGTTGTGGCACTTTGGTAATTCATGTTTTCCTACACCCAGGCTGTTGGAGTACAAGCAGGATGGCCGACCCTCAAGGAACAATAGATGGCTACACCCGAGTCAGATTCGAGTCCCTTTGGAACATAACACGGAGGGACAATAGATGTCTGAAAAATAGCATCAACGAGAACCACGAATAATATTTGATCAGTCACCAAATGTTTCTTTTTGTAAATAAGTCATTAATACTACCGAATTGAACACCAACCCAAGGACTTTAAGAGCAGCTAGGTTCTATCTCTATCTCAGGTCACTAACTCATAATGTATGTCAGACTTATGATAACGTCGTTATACAGCAAGTCATATTCACTCAAGGCGCTAATGACAATGTCTTGTACAAGACTCTCGTCTTTAAGATGTGATAATGTCCAGGTGAGGTAAGGTGAAATTGGGTTTAACATCGTGCTTGAGAATATTTCGCTCATATGACGATGTTCATGTATGTGTATGTGCGGCTGCTTGTACTAGCCCAGACTGAAACTGGTTTTATAGGGCTAACCCACTGAGATACCATGCCGAAGTGAAGCATGAATACCCCACTCAGACACATTATACTGACTCCGAGCCGACCAGTCCTTCTTGTACCCATTAATGCCGAGCGTCAGGCAGGGACCAACAAGTACCATATTTTTAACTTCTTTTGGTATGACGCGGTCGGGGATCGAACCCGCGACCTTCCGCTCTCTGGGCTGACGCTCTAACCACTACACCACGGAGGCGGTTGATAATGTTCAGGTGTTGCATAAGTACAATCTCAAGAAAGGTAGTTTACTCTGTGTGTGATGACTATTTAGGAGATAAACATCATGTGTTGGCCAATTTCCGGGTGTTATTGAGTATTTGAAGCACAGGAATTCAATTGGAACCGACGGCGTTAGCTGGGCAATCGTCAGTGACGGCATCTACAAGGTAAAATTAACACCTTGTTATGGTATTCCTTGAACAAGGAGCATGGTAGACCAGGTCATGCGGAGTTGCTTCCCTTCGTCATGCCAGGAATCTGTGATTCTGGGTTTGTCAGCCATGGGTTTCAGCAAAGTGGTAAACTTCCAACCCTGCATCTCTTTGAGTTTCTGTATTAGGTCAAGCTGAGGTGCCTTGGCATGATGGTAATACTGGTCAGTGTGGTGTTAAACTTGTCTGACTTACTATATTGGGATGTGCGTGATGATGCTTGGATTAAGTCCAACAGGACATTTGGATCTTTAATGGACATCTGGCGGTCTCTATTAACAGAATAGAGTGAGTTTAGTTTTACACCGCACTCAGCAATATCCCAGCTATATGGCGGCGGTCTGTAAATAATCGAGTCTGGACCAGACAATCAAGTGATCAACAGCATGAGCATCGATCTGCGCAATTGGGAACCGATGACATGTGTCAATCAAGTCAGCGAGACTGACCACCCGATCCTGTTAGTCGCCTCTTACGACAAAACAGAATAGAACTTGCAAGATAGGTATTTTTGTTATTTGATGTGCATGTTTTTGTGCTAGATGCACTTGTTAATTTTTCCATTTAATAAACACTGGAGGCATTGTGGGAAATCATAAACCATTTCATTTTAAAACGTAATTAATTATAATTAGCAGTATTTAGTTTTTTAGAATATTTTAAGTTTGTTTGAAAATTGTACACTGTATCTGTTACTGTGCTATTTCATTGGTAAATTGATACAAATGTATTTTCCTACTTCCGAACTTGCATTCCACTGGTTTCATCATGCAGTGTCATGAGATTAGGCTACAAGATGCAATTACTGTGCTGCATCCTATGCACAATATTTATTTTGACTCCTTGCTATACAGAACTACAGGCTGTAGAGACCGGTCAAAGAGACCAGCGACACAGAGGTACAGTACTGACAGCTGGAAATTGTCCATCATAAAGCTGATATGCCATAATACCACAAATTATCGTCAGAATAGTTACATGAAAACCGGTATTTGCCAGTCTAAAAAGAAAACACAATTTGATGTGTGACCTTCAGCCATGATCAGGGCTCCGTTCCCCAAAGCGATCGTAGTGCTAAGATGATCGTAACTCCCATAGTTTAACATAGACTTACGACTGTAGTGCTACGATGATCGGAGCTCCCATACTTTAACATAGACTTACGACAGTTGTAGTGCTACGATGATCGTAACTCCCATACTTTAACATAGACTTATGATTGTAGTGCTACTGTAGTGCTAAGATGATGATCGTAACTCCCATAGTTTAACATAGACTTACGACTGTAGTGCTACGATGAACTCCCATACTTTAACATAGACTTACGACAGTAGTGCAACGATCGCTTTGAGGAAAGGGCCCCATACATCTTTTCAATTGGATTGCTGTGAGATCCTAACATAAACACCCAAGTTATATATAATTTATTACAGCCTTATATTAAAGATTCATGTGGAACGTGCTGCCAGTACTTGTATGGAGTGGGTACTGCTATGTTGTTGTAATGTTTTACAGAATGTGCCTTTCACAGAACACGTCATCGTAAATATTTGTTAAATTGTCAATTTCATATCAGGGTTTTTGTCAAAATCTGTTATATGCATCACCTTTACAATCATTGTTTAATTGTCAGATATTTGTATGTGATCTGTTGGAAGAATAAACAGCCATGACAGCACTGGACTTGCTTGTTTTGTGTTAATGCAAAGGAGCAGTGACAGGGACACTACGAAAGGAATATGATCATGAATCGGTATAATCATGAGCCATTGTGATCTTGAATATTAATGAACTATTATGATCATCAATCAGTATGTTAATGAAGAGGAGAGATGACAACGACTTTATGAAAGGAATATGATCATGAATTTGGTATAATCATGAACCCCTGAGGTCTTGAATCTTTGTAATCATGAACTATTGTGATCATGAACCTGTCTGATAATGAAGTAGAAATCCTGTTACCCAGATTAATTTTGAACAAGTATGATCATGAACTGGTATGACTGATCATGAAGTATTGTGATCATGAACATAAGACTTTTATTGAACCTGTGTGATCATGAACTGATATGACTGAACCAGTGTGATCATGAACTGATATGACTGAACCAGTGTGATCATGAACTGATATGACTGAACCAGTGTGATCATGAACTGGTATGACTGAACCTGTGTGATCATGAACTGATATGACTGAACCAGTGTGATCATGAACTGGTATGACTGAACCTGTGTGATCATGAACTGATATGACTGAACCAGTGTGATCATGAACTGATATGACAACCCGTGTGATCATGACCCATGTGATCATGAACTCGTATAACTGAACCAGTGTGATCATGAACCAGTGTGGTCATGAACTGATATGACTGAACCAGTGTGATCATGAACTGATATAACTGAACCAGTGTGATCATGAACTGATATGACTTAACCAGTGTGATCATGAACTGGTATGACTGAACCTGTGATCATGAACTGATATGACTGAACCAGTGTGACCATGAACTGGTATGACTGAACCAGTGTGATCATGAACTGATATGACTGAACCAGTGTGATCATGAACTGGTATGACTGAACCACTCTGATCATGAACTGATATAACTGAACCCGTGTGAGCATGAACTGGTATGACTGAACCTGTTTGGTCATATACAAATGTAACTGAACCAGTGTGATCATGAACTGATATGACTGAACCACTTTGATCATGAACTGGCACCACTGATGTGATTGTGAAGAATTATGATCACAAACACGTCATAAACCAGTTTTAATTGCATCCCAGTATTACCTGAACCAGGTAGATCACGAAGTGATGTTATCATTATTATCATTATTTGTGGTCATTACGTCACGTGACCAAGGCGGTTGGGCATGAAAACGTATTATCATCAACTGATATGATTTTGAAACTGCTACACAACTAATGAGATCAAGTATCGGTTTGATCACAAACTACTGTGATCATTAAACAGACTGATGATTAACTAGTTCGACCATGATTAGAATTGTTCTCTAATACTAGTACCCCTTTGTCGACCGTAAGTTTGTTTGTTGTTTAACGCCGCACTGAGCATTGTTCCAGCTATATGTCGAAGATATGTAAAGGAACATTGGCTACGCAATTGGTATACATGTACTATGGCATGCATCAACCTAGTCAGCGAGTCTGACCACCCGATCCCGTTAGTCGCCTCTTACGACAAGCATGGGTTGCTACAGATCAATTTTAACCCGGATCAGTTGTCGGTCGTATGAGAAACACAAAACTATTGTCAGGATTAAACACGACAGGAATGTTGCCATAGATTAAAAACGCTGGAAATTTGATTGGGGTCGATTCTTTTAAGTGTCCAAAGCGTCTGTAAAATCTTAAGTGTAAAGGGAAGTAACTTCTGCAGCCTTATCACGCAGACTTCACTCAATTGTACAATAAAACGTCACAACTTCTCACCGAACCGTTGGTTGGTTTGTTGTTTAACGCCGCACCCAGCCATTTTCCATGTTTATGGCGACGGTCTGTAAATAAACATCGGTTCCCAATTGCGCAGATCGATGCTCATGCTGTTGATCACTGGGTTGTCTGGTCCAGAGTCGATTATTTACAGACCGGCGCTATATAGCTGGAATATTGCTGAGTGCGGCTTAAAACTAAACTCACTCACTCACTCTGTAAACTACAGAAATATGAAACGATCAGGTGTTCTGTAACTTATTTTGAGTAGGATAAATAATTGAGTGAGTTTAGTTTTACGCCGCACTCAGAGTAGTAGTATAAATAAGCTACAAAAACGTATGTAAAGACTATCAAGACAGACCGCCGCCATATAGCTGGACTATTGCTGAGTGCGGCGTAAAACTAACTCACTCACTCACTCACTGTAAATAAACGAGTCTGGACTAGACAATCCAGTGATCAACCGCATGGACATTGATCTACGCAACTGGGATACGATGACAAGTGTCACTCATCAGCGAGCCTGACCACCCAATCCCGTTAGTCGCCTCTTACGACAAGCATGGGTTACTGAAGATCAGTTCTAACCCGTATCTTCACGGGTCTCTCACCAAACCGATTACGTTTGTTTGTTTGTTTGTTTATTCAGCTTTATGACGGACGGACGGACGTTTTGAAGGTCGCCGGCTCATAACACTAAGTTGCACAGGAAAAGATTCACCCATGCCTTTTAGTAATCTAATAACATCTAGATGGTTTGTACGTTAACCGTTACTGGGGCCAGTACTGGGGCCACGTAAACTTTTGATAGGCCAATACCTTTAAGAGTTCTTATTCCATCAGGGAGAAGTGGGGTAGCCTAGTGGTTAAAGCGTTCGCTCGTCACGCCGAAGACCCGGGTTCAAATCCCCACATGGGTACAATGTGTGAAGCCCATTTCTGGTGTCCCCCGTCGTGATGTTGCTGGAATATTGCTAAAAGCGGCGTAAAACCATACTCACTCACTCACTCACTCTTATTTCATCAGTGGACTTCACAACTGTGGGTGGACAAATATTGCCTTCATCAAAACATTTCCCTTTCTTTGTTATATGTCTCCCGCACCATTAACATATTACAATTCATCCTCTATAAGGTTTACATTCAAGCATGGCAGTACTAGCATAGTCGTTCTTCACGTGAGGAGTTCGAGTCTCTTCAACAATCAGATGTTAGTCTAAAGTTGTTCCGGGGCAGTTGGGTAACCTAGTGGTTAAAGCGTCCGCCCGTTAGAAGACCCGGGTTCGAATCCCCTGTTACAAAAGCCCATTTCTGGTGTCCCCGCCGTGATATTGCTGGAATATTGCTAAAAGCGGCGTAAAACCAACTCTGAGTCAGTCAGTCAGTTTAAAGTTGTTCCAACGGAGTGTTTAGAACATTCTGTTATAATACACTGGATATTCAGGTGATGGTAAGCATCTCTCAACATACACGTCCTTTCAGCTGTATGAACGTCCTGCAGTGTATAGTCAGAACCGGATGATCCAGTGATTGATAGTGTGAGTCACTATCCACGAGGGGCGGTGGGATAGCCTAGTGGTTAAAGCGTCCGCCCGTCACGCCGAAGACCTGGGTTCGATTCCCCACATGGGTACAATGTGTGAAGCCCATTTTTGGTGTTCCCCGCCGTGAAAGCGGCGTAAAACTAAACTCACTCACTCACTTGACCGTCTCCGTGGTGTAGTGGTTAGAGCGTCCGCCCGGAGAGCGGAAGGTCGCGGGTTCGATCCCCGACCCCGTCATACCAAAAGACGTTAAAATATGGTACTTATTGGTCCCTGTCTGGCGCTCGGCATTAATGGGTACAACAAGGATTGGTCGGCTTGGTGTCAGTATAATGTGTCTGAGTGGGGTATTCATGCTTCACTGCGGCATGGTATCTCAGTGGGCTAGCACTATAAAACCAGCTTCAGTCTTGGCTAGTACAAGCAGCCGCACATACACATACACACACATGCAGCCGTCATATGAGCGAAATATTCTCTAGCATGACGTAAAACCCAATTTCACCTCACCTCACCTCACCTCACCTCACCTCACTCACCACTCACTCACTCACCGTCTCTCTCTACGTCTGGTGTGGTAATACGTAACCTACATTTTCACCCAATCCATGTGGTCGCTTCACTTTACAAACGGAGGCTGCGTGGGACCTATCATGCAGACTATGTCAATACTCTTTACGCCAAGAATAGGCGAGAAAACCTACAATCGTTCGCAACGTTACGAACTGTCGTAACTCTATAGTTTATCATGGGCGTATGTTGTTTGTATGTTGTGTAACGCCGCACCCTGCAATATTCCAGCTATATGGCGGCGGTCTGTAAACAAGTATCGTTTGCCTATCGTAAGGCTATGGAGATCAGGGTTATAATAGGTCTTCAGCAACCAATGTTTGTCGTAAGAGGCGACTAACGGGATCGGTGGTCAGGCTCGCAGACTTGGTTGACACATGTCATCGGTTCCCAATTGCGCAGATCGATGGTCATGATGTTGATCACTGGATTATTTAAAGGCCACCGCCATATAGCTGGAGGGCGGTGGGGTAGCCTAATGGTTAAAGCGTTGGCTCGTCACGACGAAGACCCGGGTTCGAATCCCCACATGGGTACAATGTGTGAAGCCCATTTCTGGTGTCCCCCCGCCGTGATGTTGCTGGAATATTGCTAAAAGCGGCGTAAAACCAAACTCAGTCAGTCAGTCATATTGCTGGAATATTGCTGAGTGCGGCGTTAGGTAACAAACACAAGTAATAAAGACCGACATGAAGTAATATGCATTTTATCACTTACCATGGTGCACAAGCAATTGCTATTGTGATATGAACAGTCGTGGGTGGCTCTCGGCTTATATTACATGGCTAAAGAATACTCGACGCTGTGTGGTTCTTTTGTTTACATGCTATGTTATATAATACCTCGATGTTGGTGGGTTGAACCTTTATCAGATCATCACTCGTTCTGGAGAACACCCTAAACGTTCTCGTTTTTGTGCAAGTGCACGTTGTGACACTTGAGAGGACAGCAAAATATCAAAGAAACTAGAGAGCATGTCGTACGGAACCCACGCTGTCTGGAACAGAGGAACATGTCGACGGAGGGAAGAGTCACAGAGGTGGAGGAAGATGTCGGTGGAGGATGCGGAAACCAGTATTATGGTATATGACTTACAACAGTCGTGTTGTGATGATCGCGTGGATGGGAGACAAGGGTTGTCAGGATGGTGTAGGTGTACTATGGGAGACCAGGGTTGTCAGGAAGGTGTAGGTGTACGATAGGAGACCGGGGTTGTCTGGAAGGTGTAGGTGTACGAGGGGATACCAGGGTTGTCTGGAAGGTGTAGATGTACGATTGGAGACTAGGGTTGTCAGGAAGGTGTAGTTGTACAAGGGAGACCAGGGATGTCAGGAAGGTGTAGGTGTACGAGGGGAGACCAGGGTTGTCAGGAAGGTGTAGGTGTACGAGGGGAGACCAGGGTTGTCAGGAAGGTGTAGGTGTACGAGGGGAGACCAGGGTTGTCAGGAAGGTGTAGGTGTACGAGGGGAGACCAGGGTTGTCTGGAAGATGTTGGTGTACGAGGGGAGACCAGGGTTGTCAGGAAGGTGTACTATGGGAGACCAGGGTTGTCAGGAAGTTGTTGGCGTACGAGGGGAGACCAGGTTTGTCAGGAAGGTGTAGGTGTAGAAGGGGAGACCAGGGTTGTCAGGAAGTTGTACTATGGGAGACCAGGGTTGTCAGGAAGTTGTAGGTGTACGATGGGAGACCAGGGTTGCCAGGAAGGTGTAGGTGTATGAGGGGAGGATAGGTAGGACTATGTTTTATTTATGAGCCCGGGTATACAAACGGTCGCTTTTGTCAGAAGCTGAGTATTTATGTAAGGGACAAACTGTAAGTGGATTAAAAGTGATTTAAATGCTATGTTATTGGAAATAGCATCGTAACATATGGTTGTTCGCCTTTTCGTTGGAAAAACAATCATACCTGGTAATATGAGGGAGACCAAAGGTCTAAAGGAGATGGGTACGACCCGTATTGGGTGTGACCACCGATGTCGTTGATCATGGCGGGGCAGTAGCAGTGCACTGATGACACCAGAAATTTCAAAACAGGCAGGTGAATGTGTTGCCAAAGACCAACCAAAGATTTCCCAAAACTCATAGCAGCCAAGTGTTAAGGGGAAGAAGTCGTGAGTGAGTGAGTGAGTGAGTGAGTCGGTTTGGTTTTACGCCGCTTTTGGCAATATTCAAGCAATGTCACGGCGGGGGACATCAGAATGGGCTTCACACATTGTACCTATGTGGGGAATCGAACCCGGGCCTTCGGCGTGACGAGAGTAGCTTTAACCACTAGGCTACTGGAGGGCGTTTATAATCCAAGACTGTGTTCCACAGGAGATATTGCTTGTGTGAGATCAAACAATATCTCGTTTTGACAGTAGATATTGTTCAATGCCCTTACAATGTTATGACGCCATGAACTTGATGACGTCAAAATGCTATGACATCGGGGCACTGCAAGTCTAATGGCAGTACCGTGTTCAGAGATGTACACTTTTCTTTGATAATTAGAGAAAAGTGATTTTAATAACAAGCAGAATGATCAATCACACCCTCGTATCTTCTGTTATCACACTCGTTGATGAAAGTAATAGTATCCTCGGCAAGCTACAGGTATTTGTAACTTTAACAACTCGTTGTGATATATTTGGTATCTAAGGACACTTGGGTGAGATTCTCTATGTATACTGGCCACATAAAGAAACTGTGCACACAGAAAATAGAAAGATAGGCAGACAGCGTCTTTATGCATAAATAAAGGTGTGAACATAGCAAGTATTGGAGACAATCAAACGCTCATGCAGGTGCCAGGCGACGTGACGTCATTGATGGTGGCCTATAGACTTGCAATGTGTTACTGCATGTGCAGCCTGTGCAGCTGCACACAACATGTGAAACTTAGACGTTGCTGTCACTGTCGAAAGCTTGATCTTTGGTCATTTAAACGTTCACAAATTCACATGAGAAGTCACATGCACATCATGCCAAGATTAACATCTGCTCAACGTCATGAAGCCATTGGAATTGTTCGAGCAGGCATGAGCCAACAACAGGTGGCAGCACATTTCCAATGCCATCGTAACACGATATCTGCATTGGTCAGGCGTTAGGGAAACAGTAATGACGTCGCCGACCACCCACGTTCTGGGCGTCCCCAAGTAACGACGCCAAGACAGGACAGATGGATTCGGGTGACTCATATCAATCACAGGTTCCAGGTGGCAGTGACCACGTCCCAAACCATTCCCCAGGCCTTCATTTGGAAAATTTGGTAGCCTCTATGCGTCGTCGATGCACTGCTGTGCTTCACGCGCATGATGGTCATACCCGTTATTGACTTTGTGACTTCGACGTGTGACCCCCGACTAAATTTTGAACTTCTGACGTCATCGTTACGGATATTGTTCATGTTCTTTTGACATGTTGTTGAGGCCCGATGCTTCAGCTTATAAAGTGTCTACATCATGTCGTCTTTTCTGTGTTGTATTCCAATTCTGAAGGAATTTTCTGTATGCACAGTTTCTTTATGTGGCCAGTATATTATCCAGCTGATACATACGGTTACGACCCTTCATTTGCATGAATACAAGACTATCATCGCGACGATGTCGTCCCGATACAGAATGAAATATATAATGCTGTTAACAATGATGAGATGTTCTCCCACGAGTTGTGAAACAATTCCAGTGCAATTCCAGCTGTGTGGCGGCGGTCTGAAAATAACCGAGTCTGGACCAGACAATCCAGTGATCAACAGCATGAGCATCAATCTACGCAATTGGGATACGATGACTGTGTCAGCCAAGTCGGCGAGCCTGACCACCCGACCTCTTGAGACAAGTATAGGTTCAAGATCAGTTCTAACCCAGATCTTCACGGGTCAGTCAATTGAGACCTAGACTCATTTGTGAACATAATAGTGCCCCAATGTGACTGAACCTCAGATCCTGCCGACACTAAGATGGGGAATCGAACCCGGACGTATCGCTGGACGATGGGACAGCTACTCCCCATACTAGTTGTGTACTGCTCAGCTACTGTTTAGTCTAGCATTCTTAAATACTAGCATTAACCCAGGAATGGTCGGAACTGTTAACGTGCCTGTCTGGCATCGATTCTGTGGATGCACCAACAGAATGTGGTTGTCTTGTTAACGTGACGTCACACGTGGACACCAGAACCTCGTTTATAGAAACAAGTAATACTACTTGTGGACAGGAGGCATGTTTATAGAAACAAGTGGTATTACTGGCAGACAGAAGCCATGATTATAGAAACAAGTGGTATTACTGGCAGACAGGAGCCGTGTTTGTAGAAAGAAGTGGTATAACTGGTTGACAGGGGCCATGTTTATAGAAACAGGCAGCATTACTGGCAAACAGGAGCCATGTTTATAGAAACAAGCAGTATTACTGGTAGACAGAGGCCATGTTTATAGAAACAAGCAGTATTACTGGTAGACAGAGGCCATGTTTATAGAAACAAGCAGTATTACTGGCAAACAGGAGCCATGTTTATAGAAACAGGCAGCATTACTGGCAAACAGGAGCCATGTTTATAGAAACAGGCAGTATTACTGGCAGACAGGAGCCATGTTTATAGAAACAGGCAGTATTACTGGCAGACAGGAGACGTGTTTGTAGAAACAAGTGGTATAACTGGTTGACAGGGGCCATGATTATAGGAACAAGCAGTATTACTGGCAGACAGGAACCATGTTTATAGGAACAAGCAGTGTTACTGGTAGACAGGAGCCATGATTATAGGAACAAGGAGTATTACTGGTAGACAGGAGCCATGGTTATAGGAACAAGCAGTGTTACTGGTAAACAAGGGGCCATGTTTATAGAAACAAGCAGCATTACTGGTAGACAGGAGCTATGCTTATAGAAACAAGCAGTATTACTGGTAGACAGGAGCCATGTTTATAGAAACAAGCAGTATTACTGGTAGACAGGAGCCGTGTTTATAAAAACAAGCAGTGTTACTGGTAGAAAGGAGCCGTGTTGATAGAAACAAGCAGTATTACTGGTAGACAGGGGCCCTGTTTTTAGAAACAAGCAGTGTTACTGGTAGACAGGGGCCCTGTTTACAGAAACAAGCAGCATTACTGGTAGACTCGAACCATGTTTATAGAAACAAGCAGTGTTACTGGTAGACAGAAGGTATGTTTATAGAAACAAGCAGTGTTACTGGTAGACAGGAGCCGTGTTTATAGAAACAAGCAGTGTTACTGGTAGACAGAAGCCGTGTTTATAGAAACAAGCAGTGTTACTGGTAGACAGAAACCATGCTTATAGAAAAAAGCAGTGTTACTGGTAGACAAAAGCCATGTTTATAGGAACAGGCAGTATTGCTGGTAGACAGAAGCCATGTTTATAGAAACAAGCAGTGTTACTAGTAGACAGGAACCGTGTTTATAGAAACAAGCAGTATTACTGGTAGACAGGAGCCGTGTTTATAGAAACAAGCAGTGTTACTGGTAGAAAGGAGCCGTGTTGATAAAAAAAGGAGTATTACTGGTAGACAGGGGCCCTGTTTTTAGAAACAAGCAGTGTTACTGGTAGACAGAAGCCATGTTTATAGAAACAAGCAGTGTTACTGGCAAACAGGAGCCGTGTTTATAGGAACAAGCAGTGTTACTGGTAGACGGAAGCCGAGTTTATTGAAACAAGCAGTGTTACTGGTAGACAGGAGCCATGTTTATAGGTACAGGCAGTATTACTGGTAGACAGAAGCCATGTTTATAGAAACAAGCATTATTACTGGTAGACAGGAACCATGTTTATAGAAACAAGCAGTGTTACTGGTAGACAGAAGGTATGTTTATAGAAACAAGCAGTGTTACTGGTAGACAGGAGCCGTGTTTATGGGAACAAGCAGTGTTACTGGTAGACGGAAGCCGAGTTTATTGAAACAGGCAGTGTTACTGGTAGACAGAAGCCATGTTTATGGGAACAGGCAGTATTACTGGTAGACAGAAGCCATGTTTATAGAAACAAGCAGTATTACTGGTAGACAGGAACCATGTTTATAGGTACAGGCAGTATTACTGGTAGACAGAAGCCATGTTTATAGAAACAAGCATTATTACTGGTAGACAGGAACCATGTTTATAGAAACAAGCAGTGTTACTGGTAGACAGAAGGTATGTTTATAGAAACAAGCAGTGTTACTGGTAGACAGGAGCCGTGTTTATGGGAACAAGCAGTGTTACTGGTAGACGGAAGCCGAGTTTATTGAAACAGGCAGTGTTACTGGTAGACAGAAGCCATGTTTATAGGAACAGGCAGTATTACTGGTAGACAGAAGGTATGTTTATAGAAACAAGCAGTGTTACTGGTAGACAGGAGCCGTGTTTACAGAAACAAGTAGTATTACTGGTAAACAGGATCCGTCTTTATAGAAACAAGCAGTATTACTGGTAGACAGGAGCCATGTTTATAGGTACAGGCAGTATTACTGGTAGACAGAAGCCATGTTTATAGAAACAAGCATTATTACTAGTAGACAGGAACCATGTTTATAGAAACAAGCAGTGTTACTGGTGGACAGAAGCCATGTTTATAGAAACAAGCATTATTACTGGTAGACAGGAGCCATGGTTATAGAAACAAGCAGTGTTACTGGTAGACAGAAGGTATGTTTATAGAAACAAGCAGTGTTACTGGTAGACAGGAGCCGTGTTTATGGGAACAAGCAGTGTTACTGGTAGACGGAAGCCGAGTTTATTGAAACAGGCAGTGTTACTGGTAGACAGAAGCCATGTTTATGGGAACAGGCAGTATCACTGGTAGACAGAAGGTATGTTTATAGAAACAAGCAGTATTACTGGTAGACAGGAGCCATGTTTATAGGTACAGGCAGTATTACTGGTAGACAGAAGCCATGTTTATAGAAACAAGCATTATTACTGGTAGACAGGAACCATGTTTATAGAAACAAGCAGTGTTACTGGTAGACAGAAGGTATGTTTATAGAAACAAGCAGTGTTACTGGTAGACAGGAGCCGTGTTTATGGGAAACAAGCAGTGTTACTGGTAGACGGAAGCCGAGTTTATAGAAACAGGCAGTGTTACTGGTAGACAGAAGCCATGTTTATAGGAACAGGCAGTATTACTGGTAGACAGAAGGTATGTTTATAGAAACAAGCAGTATTACTGGTAGACAGGAGCCGTGTTTACAGAAACAAGTAGTATTACTGGTAAACAGGATCCGTCTTTATAGAAACAGGCAGTATTACTGGCAGACAGGAGTCATGTTATAGAAACAAGTGGTATTACTGGTAGACAGGAGCCATGTTTATAGAAACAAGCAGTATTACTGGTAGACAGGAGCCATGTTTATAGAAACAAGCAGTATTACTGGCAGACAGGAACCATGTTATAGAAACAAGCAGTGTTACTGGTAGACAGAAGCCATGTTTTATATAAACAACAGTGTTACTGGCAGACAGGAAGCCATGTTTATAGAAACAAGTGGTATTACTGGCAGACAGGAGCCATGTTTATAGAAACAGAGGCAGTATTACTGGCAGACAGGAGCCATGTTATAGAAACAAGCAGTATTACTGGTAGACAGGAGCCATGTTTATAGAAACAAGCAGTATTACTGGTAGACAGGAGCCATGTTTATAGAAACAAGCAGTATTACTGGTAGACAGAAGCCATGTTTATAGAAACAAGCAGTATTACTGGTAGACAGGAGCCATGTTTATAGAAACAAGTGGTATTACTGGCAGACAGGAGCCATGTTTATAGAAACAAGCAGTATTACTGGCAGACAGGAGCCATGTTTATAGAAACAGGCAGTATTACTGGCAGACAGGAAGTCATGTTATAGAAACAAGTGGTAGTACTGGCAGACAGAGAGCCATGTTTATAGAGAAACAAGCAGTATTACTGGCAGACAGGAGCCATGTTATAGAAACAAGTGGTGTTACTGGCAGACAGGAGCCCTGTTTATAGAAACAAGCAGTGTTACTGGCAGACAGGAAGCCATGTTATAGAAACAAGTGGTAGTACTGGCAGACATGAGCCATGTTATAGAAACAAGTGGTAGTACTGGCAGACAGAAGCCATGTTATAGAAACAAGTGGTAGTTATTGGCAGACAGAAGCCATGTTATAGAAACAAGTGGTAGTACTGGCAGACAGAAGCCATGTTATAGAAACAAGTGGTAGTTACTGGCAGACAGAAGCCATGTTATAGAAACAAGCAGTAGTACTGGCAGACAGGAGCCATGTTATAGAAACAAGTGGTAGTACTTGGCAGACAGGAGCCATGTTATAGAAACAAGTTATAGAAACAAGGAGCCATGTTATAGAAACAAGTGGTAGTACTGGCAGAGACAGAGCCATGTTATAGAAACAAGTGGTAGTACTGGCAGACAGAAGCCATGTTATAGAAACAAGTGGTAGTACTGGCAGACAGAAGCCCTGTTATAGAAACAAGTGGTAGTACTGGCAGACAGAAGCCCTGTTATAGAAACAAGTGGTAGTACTGGCAGACAGAAGCCCTGTTATAGAAACAAGTGGTAGTACTGGCAGACAGGAGCCATGTTATAGAAACAAGTGGTAGTACTGGCAGACAGAAGCCATGTTATAGAAACAAGCAGTGTTACTGGTAGACAGAAGCCATGTTTATAGAAACAAGCAGTATTACTGGTAGACAGGAGTCCTGTTTATAGAAACAAGCAGTATTACTGGTAGACAGGAGCCCTGTTATTGTAACAAGTGGCATTACTGGCAGACAGGAGCCATGTTTATAGAAACAAGCAGTGTTACCGGTAGACAGAAGCCATGTTTATAGAAACAAGCAGTATTACTTGTAAACATGAGCCGTGTTTATAGGAACAAGCAACATGTTTATAGAAAGAGGCAGTATTACTGGCAGATAGGAGTCATGTTATAGAAACAAGTGGTAGTACTGGTAGACATGAGCCATGTTTATATAAAGAGGCATTATTACTGGCAGATAGGAGTCATGTTATAGAAACAAGTGGTATTACTGGCAGACAGGTGCCATGTTTACAGAAAGAGGCAGTATTACTGGCAGATAGGAACCATGTTATAGAAACAAGTGGTAGTACTGGCAGACAGAAGCCCTGTTATAGAAACAAGTGGTAGTACTGGCAGACAGAAGCCCTGTTATAGAAACATGTGGTAGTACGGGCAGACAGAAGCCATGTTATAGAAACATGTGGTAGTACTGTCGTGTTTGTTGCTGTTTAACGCAGGAACATTCCAGCTTTTTGACGGCAGTATTTTTAATAATCGAGTCTGGACCAGTCAGTCCAGTGCTTGATACAATGAACATCGTTTTGCTCAAGTGGTATACAGAGCCATGTTTCAACTAAGTCAGCTAGCCTGACAACCAGATCCCGTTAGACACTCGTAAGGACAAACAAAGGACCAGTTCCAATACGGAACTTCGTGGGTGTTATGGTGTCATGAGCATTTAAAGTTATTTATACACGAAGTCAGTTTAGATGTTAGCTGCAAAAACGTATCACTCGTCCTACTAGAAAGACAAGAGAATTAATTGATGCGGTTAACTTGAAACGCAGCATACGGGGAAGTACCCCTTGTTTCTGCAACCGCCGGAATACCGGAATGACTTTGATGTGGTTAAAACTGGTTTCAGTAGTCCAGTTCTTCCTCAATGCGCCGCCATGCACTTGACAGCAGATGCTCACACAGGAAAAGTAGGAATTTATATGCACATTCATGAATACACACTAAATGATTTGCGCATGCACACTTTTAATTGCAAAATCCTTCGCAGAATTCCATGATACACGAGTGTTTTCGTGGGTCATTTTGGGGGTTGACACCTGGTTTTGGGGGACATTCTTTGCGTTAGAACCTGGGATTTGTGGGACAATGCGTTAACACCTGGGTTTGTGGCACATTATTTGCTTTGACACCTCGAAATTGTGGCACATTATTTGCGTTAACACCTGGGATTTGTGGGGCATTATTTGCGTTAACACCTGGGGTTTTTTTGGTGGCATTCTTTTAAACAGCTCCTTCATCAGGGGTATACGGGCGGTAGTGTAGCCTAATGGTTACAGCGTTCGCCCATCTCGCTGAAGGCCCGGGTTCGAATCCCCACATCGGTACAACGTGTGAAGCCCATTTCTGGTGTCCAGCACCGTGATATTGCTGGAATATTGCCTAAAGCGGCATGAAACCTCACTCACTCATCAGAAGCTTAAAAAAGGGTTTTCCCTTGTGTGGATGCTGTTGAATTGAAGTAACATGAAACTAGACGACATTTGAATAGAGAATGTCCATGCTGACAGTACAATCAGGATTTCTTTTATATTCGTGATCGGGAGATATTTTAGAGACAGCTCGAGAGAAATTTTCTCCGAGGCGTCTTATAATACAAGGGTTCACTGTGTTAAAAGTAAATTGTTTCTATACATACTGATGGGCAAAAAAAGTGAATGCCTTGTTCAGTTAAAATTATTCAACAAAAAATAAAATCAGTTCATGTTCCCAAGATGGCTGTAGGGATTTTCGTATTTTCTACATAGGTGAGGTGAGGTGAGGTGAAATTGGGTCTTACGTCGTGCTTGAGAATATTTCGCTCACATGACGACGTGCATGCGTGTGTATGTGTATGTGCTGCTGCTTGTACTAGCCCAGACTGAAGCTGGTTTTATAGTGCTAGCCCACTGAGATACCATGCCGCAGTGAAGCATGAATACCCCACTCAGACACATTATACTGACTCCGAGCCGACCAGTCCTTGCTGTACCAATTAATGCCGAGCGCCAGGCAGGGACCAACAAGTACCACATTTTAACGTATTTTGGTATGACGCGGTCGGGGATCAAACCCGCGACCTTCAGCTCTCCGGGCGGACGCTCTAACCACTACACCACGGAGGCGGTCCGTCTACATAGGACGCGTAGCATAGAGGTTGAAGAGTTCGCGGGGCGGTGGTGTAGCCTAGTGGTTAAAGCGTTTCGCTCGTCACGCTGAAGACCCGGGTTCGATTCCCCACATGGGTAAAATGTGTGAAGCCCATTTCTGGTGTCCCCTTGACGTGATATTGCTGGAATATTGCTAAAAGCGGTCTAAAACTCACTCACTCACTAAAGAGTTCGCCAGTCACGCCGATTGCCCGGGTTCGATTGTCCAGCGGCGTCAAATCATATTCAGTCACTCGTGTTGTCTTCGGAGGCCAGGGAAGAAGGGGTAACCCAGTGGTTACAGTGTTCGCTTGTCGGGGTTCGATTCCCCTCATGGGTACAATGCATGAAGCCCACTTCTATTGTCCCCTGCCGTGATATAACTGGAATATTGCTAAAGGCGGCGTAAAACACAATTCATTCACTCACTATTCATATGCCATATACTACATTCGCTAAGCAGACTATTCCCGTCAAAGCCGTTCGTGGTGTTTTTTATTTCCACCAGAATACGTGTTACAGCACTGGTGGCACAGCAGTCGAAGGCACTACAGTTACGTCCTTTCGGAGCGCCAGAATCCGGTGATTGTTGGTTCGAATCCCGGTTTGATGTTTCTACGATTGTCGGAGCCATACCCGTGCTCGCTTGTGTCACAGAAAGTGGCGAACGGTTACCACCTGCATTACTTCGGGTTTTCATCCCACAATAAGCTGCTACGCCGTACTATAAACGGATAACTGTGGACAACTGCGTTAAAATAACACACTCACTCTTACAATGGACCATTGCACTGTTGTTCATTTTATTTTATGTACAAGATATTAATCTTTAAAAAAAAGATATTAATTTAATAACGTACAATATGCACAATATGTCACTCTAATAAATTACATCTTTTCAATATATATAAATGTGTGTGTGTGTGTGTGTGTGTACGCGTGCGTGCGTGCGCGTAATGATGCATTGATATATTTTCAGATATACTACAGCTTTATAAATACACGTGGGCTACAGATTTACACATAAATGTGGTGAAGGTCAAATACTATATTACATTATAATAATCATAAGCTGAAAAGATTGGTACACGCTGCCCTATTATTTAAAAGAACGAGATTATCAAACTGCAATCCTAACATGCGCCACTGTGTATATAATAACAGGTAATTTATTACACAATATATAACAGTACAATTAACTGTGACACATTATTGCATAACACGTTAGCAAACAGCCACTTAATCGTTTTGTTCCCCAGGGTGATAAGAAGGGTATCGCACCGCTGTGTGGTCCGTCTAACAGTAATGTTTATAACCAGTGGTCTCATGATTTGAGTGAACGGGGCGGGGTTGAACTGTTACACCCTAGGGACTGTGTGTGTCCTGGTCGCCTAATGAATAACACATACATAATGAACACAGCATGAAACGAAGCCATTACTGACTTGGTCCGTAACCCTTTATCACAATAACCTACCGCTTTCAATGTATGAGCGGAATTTTTAAACAAATTTCCTAAATATGCAAAATAATACCTATGGTTCAAATATGTTGACCCTGTGGGTGTTTTTGGTTTTCAGCACATAGTTTACCTAAAAATAAAACAGTTATAAAATACTTCAGCATGAAATCCCACATGCAAAACAAGTTTTGTAACGTTAACTGCAATCTAACGACAAAATCATGGCATTAAGGTAAACCATATATTAAATATACACGTATTCGGCTTTTGTTCTCATAGAAATATCTATTTAACAAATTAAAACACACAATACCTATTCATTTTGGGTCACTTTGACAATGTCGTGATTGTCTCAAAAAATGTAAAACAGCTGATTGTAGGTTTTAAACGTGAAATAGGATAGCCTGTCACTCGCTGTGCTGATCGGTAAAACAAAACGTGTGTGCGTGTGTTTAATCCTCCTCTCAGTATATCTGCCAGTGTCATACGATGTGTGGCTGATTTACCCTGTCCTTGTCAGCCCCTAAAGAGTCAGTGACACATTTACCTCTCACAATTGCACACCGGTCACACACTGGGGTTTAATGTTCGCGGAATAAAGCGATGTACGGAGTCTGTGTCTTGGGATATATTAATATACATAGCGTATGAACTACGGTTGGGTCCATATTTCGTCATTAATTTTGAAAGTGATAATAAGCCATGCTACTCTGACAAGGCGTGACGGACTTAAATACATATGTTGAAATCTTGAGATTAGTGTTAAACGCCGTTTGTGTCGACACGGGATTAAATTTGTCATAAACGCAGGTACCAACATAATCCATGTCAAATACACAAACATATCTAAAGTGCTGGTTTAGTTTTCAAAGTAACATAAAATGTATACGCGCGTTTCTTATATACTTTTTTATGATATGATTCATAGTAATTGCACATAATTCTTTGACTTCTTCCATTATTGAAAGCGTTGCGGGTCAGTTTACAAACGGAAGGGCACGGAAAAGGACAGGCTAAATGCCCCAAAACTTTTGTCAGTTGTGTTATTTGAACGTGCCAGTTTAAAATGACAGTATCAGGAAATTGAACTTCGTTAATCATCTGCGCGACATTTTAATCCCCAGAACCAATTCTCCCACGATTAACCAGTTGTTTGCTACTGCTAGTAGCCTTGCAAATCACGGTATGTAACCCTTCACATTTGCTCAAGACAGGTGCCCCAGTTTAATGGACGCACACTCTAAACAATACTCCGCCACGAAAACATAGTCCCACTGCAAGAATTAACTACTGTTCGTTTGAAGTATAATATGCATATGATACGGCTATGATAACAACGTGATGTAATTACCCAATGAGCCCGGGAGTGCTGCAGGTCGATACGCATGGTTACGCTAATTAATTGAGCGCCACGTTGGCGTAGGGATTTCCATCGAGAAAATAGTGCAGTTATGTTGTGAGAATGTTAGTAAGGTTAGAGGGAGAATCAGGACTGGTGAATGTGTGGTGCGATATACTCAAACTTAAATGTCGAGAATAAGACTCGATACTAAGCGAAGGTTTCCCCATGCCTTCTAACATGGAGTACATATTACGGATTCTGTTGATGATCGGAATCGTCCGTTTGTGCAAAGGTGAGTGTTTTACTGTTGCCACCGTTCGCCCGTGCATTATTCATGCCTCGAGCGTAGCGTATCACAAAAGCGCATATTTCCCGTTTACGGGTCCCGTTATTATCTTAGTGGACTGACCGGAGCGGCTAATCTTGACCACAGCGCTAAACCCATTCCATATGCAGACGGATAAATAGCGAAACATACAGAAATCAGTTGATAGTTGTGTCTTAACCGCGGTCGCCATTTTGCCGATCTATTTTGGCCCTTTCTTGACATGATTTAGAAAAAACAAGCCGGTTTTGCATTAGTTTACAAAATCTGCCCTCCTGTGGATTCTTCTGGCTAGGGAATAAATGCCATTTTCCATTATGTGTGTTATATCAATATATACCACTCCGTAGTGAATGAAATTGCCGTGTGCAGGTTGGTCAACTCTCAACTCCTTAGGAAAAAAACAGTACAATAAAACTGGACTTGGGGAAACCTTGAGGTCACGTGACAGTGGGCCTTCCAAGGGCTATTAGCACCGTTATGTGAGGTGCACTGGCGTGATGAGCGACACGTGCAGTAATTGATGATTAGACAATGATATGACGTGTTGTGTATTTCACCTACTGTAATTTCCACGTGCGATATGACGTTTAACGTGTAGTCATGTAAACATACCGGGAATGTGCGTTACAGACGATGTGACGCCGAAAGTCATGTATTACGTCAGAATGTTCGTATGAGTGTTAATAAATTTAATTAGTGCAACATTGTGAATCATTGTGAGACAGTTATGTCTGCTTGAAGATGGGATACAAGTTTGTAGTTCAGGGCAGTATCAACTATGTAAATACATGTTAACATTTTATGTGTTCATATTTGTTAAATAACTGTTATGACTTATAATAACCTACCATTGCTAGATACGAGATTTATTGTGTTCTGATTAAATATACATAACTGAATGAACATACACAAAGGAGGAATCGGTGTGCAGGTTACTTAATATCATGGACCAGGGACCATGTTAATATCTTGACCAGTAAACCATGATTCACTTTCAGAAACTAATAGTTGTGGGAAAAAGCTTTAATGATGCACCCATTTGCTTTATGGCACAGGAAGTTATTACTATAAGTGCTTTATTAATTTATTTATTGTTTCCTTCATTAAGGATGTAATTATTTCTCCTTCTCAGTTTGAAATCACAAGCCAGATATGCCAAGAAAAGACATTAAGTGGTCATATATGTATTTTGATATTAGAAAACAAGTTCCCATGCTATTAAGTTTAACATGGCATTGTTGATGTAAACCGATAAAACGTTAATTTACAATGTCAGAATCAGGAGCTGGTATTGTGTTCCAAGATGTATTTTCCAAAAACTCATTACTTAAGCAGTTTAAATGATTTATGGGTGTGTAATTTGGAACCAGGGTAGTGTTTCTCTGGGCCCCGAGACAGGCCTTAACAAACATCAGGTATAAATAGCTGATTATAGTAGTCTACTTGACAGCTGTATATAGCTGCCAGTGTGGCATGAAAATACGACAGGTATGACTGGAAAATGTCAAATATTATATCCTCCATTCCTGATGCTGGCTCCTTGCAGGAGGTAGTTATGGGGAAGGGGAGTGAGGGTTTGAGACGGGGGAGAGGTCTTGAAGGGCTAGAAGGAAGATGGTTGAATATGTGGAAATTTGATCCTATAGGTCTGCTGTAAGGATGATTGATTGTCACAGAATAGTGGGGAGGAATTGATGAAGAAAGAATGAAGGAGAGAGAATTTAGAAGTGAGAGAGAAAAAATCTAATGGTTTAATTGGACTTTTAAGATAATGGAAGAAACTTGAATAATGAAGAATTGAGTGAATGTTGTTTTATGCCAGTGATGGCGATATTCAAGCAATATTATGGCAGGAACAGCACAGATAGGCTTCTTGTGTTGTACCCTTGTGGGAATTGAACACATTTTTGGGTAAAAAGCAAACAGTTAACCACTAGCCTACCTCATCAACTCTTAACACTGCGAGAAGACATATTGCAATATCATGTTTGTAGCAGATGCCGTAGGATAGGAATAAAGACATCTTACATCAAGTCAGTGGCAAAATTAATTGCACATGTATATGGCATTGCAGTTGATACTGGGATTAAAGGCCTGTGCTCAAAGGCCAATACTTAGCCTCAAGTCTGCAGTTAATGTAAGTGTAAATTCCCAAATGGGAATTAATAATTTCCCATTTATGTTAATACAGTTATAGCAAATGTGATGGCTTCTATTCTACAGACAGCGGGACCAATAAGTGAGTGAGTGAGTTGAGTTTTACGCTGCACTCAGCAATATTCCAGCTATATGGCGGCGGTCTGTAAATAATCGAGTCTAGACCAGACAATCCAGTGGTCAACAGCATGAGCATTGATCTACGCAGTTGAGATATGATGACATGTGTCAACCAAGTCAGCGAGTCTGACAACTTGAGCCCGTTACTCGCCTCTTACTCAGGACCAGTCAAGAAGGGCAATGAATATTTAATTTACATCACTGCATTACATGCAATAAAACAATGCAACATGAAGATGTCTCTGAAACAAAGTCCAAATGTTGAACAAGGTAACAATGTTTTCCTGATTTGCCTGTCAGGGCACTTAAATCCCAGATAGAACCCTGTGGCATCAGTCGGTTCAGAGAGCTTTTTGTCTCCATCTTCTGCGGTATTGTATGCTTAGCATTAATTTTCAGAAACAAATTGAATGAGGTTCTATTTTGATTTTAAGTTCACTGGAACTAAGGGTAGTCTGTCTCACAGTCCCTGAAGCACATTATTTTCCCTACTGCCAAGCCCTATCTGCAATGCTAGAACTAAGGGCTGTGGTGCATTTTTTATGCCTGCCAGTCGGACCTACAGCTTTCGTATTTTCATAGACTAACAACTAGTCTCTGAAATGAACATATTTTACAGAAAAAAAAACTCATAGTAAAAAATATAAAATATAATGAAAAGGAGCCCTGAGACTTTCTTCATTTTCAAAAGCTGTGGAAATCTAGGCTTATCACATTTTCTAGACTTGCGTGGGCTTTCTTGGATATATTTGCTTCAGGGTCTTTACGACAGACTAGTATTTTCAGTATCAACGTCAATATAAGTCAAATAGCCAGGAATTAAAAGGTCTACCAGTACATCAGTTTCTGATGGTGGTTATTAGGAAACACAGTATAGATGTTCAATGGTGATGTATCTGATAAGGGTATTACATTTGTGAATTAGACGTTACGTTTGCTATGTTTCAGTGACTGTTTTCATCCTTGATACATTAAAACAATGCTTGTAATTTTTGGGTCAAATCTATTTGTAATTTACTTTTTAGACTGACAGTTTGAGGTCTGTCAGAGTTAGAAATAAATTTTAATTTTCATTACATTTGTAATTTTTTTGTCAAATCCAATTTTCATTTACTTTTTTGCTGGCAGTTTATTATTGCTCAAAGTTTATTTTCTAAACATAAAGTAGGAAAAGCAAGAGTTGTAGCTCATGATTTGCCTAGCATCAACTTAATGTTAACAGTGAATGTCCATGATGAAATATCCAATTGTCATTCCACATTCTTGGAAGTCTCATGCAATTGTGACTTACATATATACCCATGCCAATAATGGTTATCACCCCCTTCAATTTTTTTACATATATTTCAAACACTGCCTGTGATGCTGAATCTTTGCACCGAGGTTCCCTGAAATGGCTTCTTTACCAATTTATCATTGTGAAATCGGATCTGCAGTAAGTATGTGTTGAGCACAATAACATGTGGTATGTTTTTGGTGTTTTGATTTTTGACTCAGCCATGACCTTTGTGTGCTTCACCTTCAGCCGTTTCTTGGCAAAACAAGGTTGCACATGCTTTGTGCAGGTAAAAATACCTAGGCAATGAAATCACATAAACAGTAATGAGGGCAATATAAAGTTATTAAAAGAATATTTATGTTTGTCAACATCGTTTGGAGCTTTTATAAAAATAATATGGCCCTTTGAATGAGAATTTTGTAGCTTCTAATCATCATCAATGCTATAAAGGTTACGTTAAAAATGTTAACCAAAAATACTGTTACAGCATAAAAAGGGTTAGGTCACATACTGAGATTTTTTTATTCCAATTTTAGCTGACCCTGACATTGCAGGGGAAGATCTGGGTTAAAATTGATATTCAGTAACCCATGTTTGTTGTAAGAGGTGACTAACAGGATCAGGTGGTGAGGGTCACTGACTTGGTTGACACATGTCATCATATCCTAATTGTGTAGATCGATGCTCATGATGTTGATCACTGGATTGTCTGGTCCAGACTAAATTATTTACAGGTCCCCGTCATTTAGCTAGACTGACTGACTGAGTTGAGTTTTACGTCGCTTTTAGCAATATTCCAGCAATATCACAGCGGGGGACACCAGAAATGGGCTTCACACATTGTACCCATGTGTGGAATCGAATCCAGGTCTTCGTCGTGACGAGCCAACGCTTTAACCACTAGGCTACCCCACCGCCCCATTTAGCTAGAATATTGCTGAGTGTGTTGTTAAACAACCCACCAACCATACAGATTTATGGTTTGAGAATATCACCATCAACCAATGGATGAGGCGACACAGGGGACTGGCCAGTCAGATTTGGTTATAATGTTGATTGTATGTCATCGTTAACAGACTGGGATGATGCTCATGATGTCAGTCAATGGATTGTGTGGCCCAGATCCCACACATCTGTCGTCACACACCTGGAATATTGCTGAGTGAAGCATTTGTCAAACTCTAGTAAAGAACTAAAATGTAGATGTAAATGTTGAAACTTTGTCAGGGAAAACAGTTGTATCAAGTTTGGCCTTTGGTTATTGATTCTCCTGTTTATGATACTATCTAATTGTTTGTATGTTTATACCAGGTGAGGTTTTAAACCCTGGAGACAAATTAAACTTTATTAAACTTTTGTTGAAATAGGATAGACTTGAGTACAAAGATGTTTGGAATATTTTCTCAACAGAACTGAATACATGAATATGTGTTCCAGAAGCTATGCCTATATATTACCCTAGTGGTAAAGAAGGGGCTTTTGCTGTTAAGGTATTCTCATAATTCTTACTTTTTTCTTCTTTCATGGAAACAAGTTGGATTTTAAAAGCGATTGCAGGTTGTGATTGTTCCCAAACTGTCAATTTTTACTGTTGGAGAAATAGGGGTCATATGCAGTCAGTGCCCAAAAATGTTTTATCTATGAGCCGGAATATGGCTTCTAGTGTACTTTTGGTATGTTCTAGTGTTATTTTGTGATTATTATAAACGAGCTGAGATTATGCAGGGCTTTATTTAAGAGTTGTTAACCTACTTGCACTAGGTGCAACCTAAGATACAAGCCTAGTTGCACCAGACAAATTCCAGTTGCACTGCTTTTATTGCAGTATGTAATGAAGGAAATATGCTATTGAATTATTTAGATGTTTTATTCAGAAAGTTTACCTACTCAAAAATTTACTTGCACCTGGTGCAATAATAACCAGGTTGCACTTTGTAATATCTGGTTGCACCAGTGCATGTAACAAAGCACTAAATCGAGCCCTGTTATGAGACCAAAAAGTCTTGCAATGGACTCAGACTTTGTGCTGGTGACTAAAGTTGAAGAATATACAAGACTTGATAACTACTCATAATCTTATGGCGCCATTGGTTCCGTAAATGGACTTTTGTTTGGGAGTTCATTAAGTTGGGATTGCCAGTGCCGGTACTGTGCAGGTTTCTGCCTCCCCCCACCTTCCTCCCTCCCTCCTCCCAGCAAGAAGGTTGCCCTCCCCTTGTGTGTGATATCCAGCCAACATTTGTTCTTCCCGAGAGGGTTGAGATCTAAAAATACCTGTATGTGGTTGTGTTTTCTCAAGTATGTTGTGTTTAGAAATGGGAGCTGGATAGGGTGGCAGTGTCAGCTCTGGAAGACCTGGCTTGTTATTGGCATTGTTATTTAGACTTGCTACATTGTGGCTTATTTAGACATTGTCCTTAGTGTGCTTCATAGACTTGCTACAGAACTCTGGAAGACCTTGTTGGCTTGTTATTTAGACTTGTGTCTCTGGAAGACCTGGCTTGTTATTTAGACAGTGTCTCGTTTGCTTCATAGACTTGCTACAGAGCTCTGGAAGACCTGGCTTGTTATTTACAAATTGTCTCCTTAGTGTGCTTCATAGACTTGCTCCCAGTCTCTACTGGATGATAAGTGCAAGTCTCAATTCTTTTACTGTCATTTAGAACTGATGCACAAAAGGGAGAGAATTTATGGATGTCAACTAATCACATTCGTTCCTCATTATATAGAAGTTCACATCTGTCAATTCTCTCCCATAAGTCTATGTATATATCAGAATTCTAGGCTTATTATAGTCCAGTCTGGAACCCCCCCCCAGTAAATATACCAAGTGTGCTAGTTATTGTAGACATTACTTGTTCTTACAATGTACATAAGACCAGACCAATTTTATTTCTTGTTTTACGGATCCGCCGGTCGTATATTTTCAAGAATAAGAAAAAAAATAGAAGTTAATTTTCCCCACTCAAAAAATATAATCCTAATGTTTTATTGGTCAAAACTGTAAATTTACAAGAAAAGTTTTTTTAGATTGTGTTTTGCCCCATATACACTTCATAAATTGCCAAAAGTAAAATACTTTTAGTATTTATTTATTTTTATTTATTTTCCCTCCTGCCTTTAGGTTTTCTGAGTACATATATCCGTAAAACAAGAAATAGAATTGGTCTGGCCTAATCAAGAAATGTGTCCTGAATTAATAATTGTTGCCCAAGACTTATGCAAGTCTACATGCTTCGTATTCACCAGATATGGGATATTTGTAGCTGCACCAGTACCTTTTTAATTTCTCCCATAACTTCACTTCATGATAAACATGCAAAGAATTTGTTGAGTCAGCATAAAAATCACAGTAGACATTACATGCACTTTTAGAGCTCATTTGTTCGGTATGATTCATTGTACTGTCAATGTTCTTTACTATAGTACAGATGTTTCTACACCGAAACATTGCTCTATGCAATAACCGAGAAGTTGTTATCCATAAAGTTGTAGGCATCTTTATAGTACAGAGGGGAGGTGGGGGAGACTTGTGGTTGTGGTATTGCTGGATGATTGCTGAAAACCATGTGTGGTTTGGCTCATCCACAGATTTGATTCTCCACATTGGTACATAGTAAAGGAGGGCATGGTTAATGTGCTTGCTTTTAATGATCGAGGTTTGATTCTCGATGTAGGTAAAGTGTGGTTTCCCTAGTCAGGGATATTTGGTGAAACATTGCTAAAAATGATGTCAGGGCTCGATTAGTGCTTTGTTACTTGTACTGGTGCAACCCAATATTACAAAGTGCAACATAGTTATTATTCTAACTTGCACCAGGTGCAAGTCAATTTTTGAGTGGGTAAACTTCTGAATAAACATCTAAATAATTCAATAGCATATTTCTGATATTACATATTGCAATACAAGCAGTGCAGCTAGAATTTGGCTGGTGCAACTAGGTTTTATCTTATGTTGCACCTTGTGCAAGTAGGTTAACATCTCTTAAATCAAGCCCAGGATGTAAAAACTTTCACTCACTCACATATCTGGAAAGAATGCATTCATTCTCATGGTTGTATCAAGGGTGGTAAGTGATATTAGGCTTTGGATTAGGCCATTGTCAGCCATATAGCTGGAATATTTCTGAGTGCAACTAAACTCACTCACTCATTAGGCCATTGTTAGTAATGGATATGGCCTGGTTACGGTGACACGTGATGTACCAAGTCACCTGACCGTCCAAACCACTTAGATGCATCAGGGTACGATGACCGAAGTCGCCCGGCCACCCGATCCTCTATGTTACCTCATGCGAAGGACCACTTCTTACCAGAATCACTACAGAGGCTTAACAACGTAATAACTATGTAATAATAGTGTTTAGGAAAATAGAAGATAGGATGGCTATGAACTTTAATGAACTGGCTATAATAAATTCTCTGATGTTTGGTGTCTACCCCTCCCAACGCTGGATATTGACAATAGGGATTTGTGGTGAGGGACAGTATACAAGCTTGTATGTGTACACAGATTCGCGGAGACATCTGCCATTTCTGTTGATTTTTTTGGCGTGGTTGACATTTGAATGGAAGTAGGTCATTTGAGATCTGTCACTATCCATGTGCCTTGCTAGTGAATGGCAGTGGAGTGTAGCTAGTGTGTGCCGTGACACCACATCTTGAGATAAGTTGCCGATGTTATTCATGGCTAGGTTTTGACAATAGGTACTTGTAATCTCTCGTATTCCGCTTTCAGGCTATCAGTGTTGATATATGTAGATATATGTGCATGTACACCAATCTGTAGTGTGCTAATGGAATCGGAAATGCACGTCATAGTATCAAATTACGGTGATTGGAAAATAATTTGACAAGATAGATTTGTCACTGCTCTGTGTGTTTGTGTAACGCTGTATCCGAGGTGTACATGACAGTAGGGGGTCACGACTACTGATTGCGGATATTAAAAGATACATTTACACGAGCGGCGGCGCTGGGATTTGGTTCAACATGCCATGGGATCGGATTGTCTCATCCAGAATGGATTGGTGGCAGACTGTGGCACAATGTGTCAAACTTATGGCCTGTGTAATGAGCTTACAAATATAGGGAGTTTTGACGGCTTCGGAAGGGGCATTGATGTCGGTAGTCAAGTTGCAGTCTAGACAAACAGTATTTGCTGTAAAGCATGTTTGTGTGTAAAATAACACACGTCAGCTTTCATATCTCGAATAAATTTGTAAGACAGGTTTGAAAGAGTGAATATTGTATTATGCTACTTTGAGCAGTTGTCTAGCAATATCATAACAAGTGAGTGAGTGAGTGAGTGATTATGGTGAGTAAGTAACTCTGAATTTCGAAGACATACACATTTCTGAAATGTATGTTTCACGTATCTGAACTCCAAAATTGTCCATAGTAACCCAAGTAGTGAGTGTAGTTTAGCTTTTAGTAATATTCCAGCATTATCACTCCGGGGGACACCAGAAATGGGCTTCACACGTCGCACCCATATGAGGAATAGAACCTGGGTCTTTGGTGTGACGAGTGGACGCTTTAACCACTGGGCTACCCCACCGACCCTATATCATAACAAGGGTTCCAGAAATGTCCTTTCACATGGTTTACCCTTTCAGGGATTTGAACCTGGACCTTTGACATGATGAGTGAACATATGATTGGCTGATGGAATTTGTGAAATTGATATGAAGTATTGATTTGGTGACAAGATCTAAGGTGTTTTATTATGATTGGTGCAGTGTTTGAAATTGCGCATAAAAATGACAAGGTCCATGTCACAACCCTTATTTTAAATATCAAAGTTTAAGCAGGTCCCCGGATTAATATCCAGTAGCAACAAGCCTCAAGGACACCAGAATCCCCCTTAATTTAAAATTTGGGTGTGTGTATGTTTGTAGAGGATGTAATCCACATTTCCTATCTTTGTTTCTTGATGATATGCAGTTGTTTGTTTGTGTTTAACGGAGCACTCAGCAGTAGTCCAACAGAGGTCTGTAAACAATCAAATCTGGCCCAGACAATCCAGTGATTTCCATCTTGATCATCGATCTTTGCAATTTGGACATCAACCAAGTCAGCAAACCTCTTAGTTGGGGTCGAACGTCGAAGTCGAACGTCTCTTCGTATGGTTTGTTGTTTCCTGTCTTTAAACCTTCCTTGGTGATACACAGATGTGTTTGTTTGCTGTCTAATGCTTCACTCAGCAGTATTCCAGCTATACGGCAGCAGTCTGTACATAATCAAGTCTGGACCAGACAATCCAGTGATTGACTTTATGAGCATTGACCTATGCAATTGGTTTATGTAGATGTAATGTAGTACAGATGCTTCCCCATGCTGTGCCATATTGTGTTGTAATGTAGGTGGTTATTGTTTGCTCAAAGCAAGAGGACAGATAAAGAAAGATGCTGATCCATGCTGTGTCATATCACATTGTAATGCAGGTGGTTATTGTTCGTTTACAGCAAGAAGCCAAGTGAAAAAAAGAAAGAAACTGTTTTTCACAAATTTAATTTTATTCTTTGAAATTTAAAATTTAGATTACTTGGTGATGGTCTTTCAATCAATAATGAAAAACATGGATAACCTACCCTGATATGTGCAACATGAACCTGTTGTATGAGTCTGTGCGTGTGCCAGCGTTTACAAGTGTATCTACCTAGTACATTATTCATATGTATGAAGGTCTGGACATGCATGTCTGACGTAGTGTAGGAATTGTGACTCCTGCATAATTCACAACAGATACTGGCACGAGACGGCACTGAGAAGAGGTGGGTTGAGTTTTATTGTTTACTGAGGCCATATAAAAATGCAGCTATGTGGAGATCTATTGTAAACCTGTGGTATATTTTCATGGTTTTGTCATGAACATTGCGCACTGTTGGAAGGTCCTGCACTTTAATGCTGGGTCGGAATTGGGAACAATATAATGTATTTGGCCTTACATGAAACTGGACATAAATAATGGGTCAGAAAATTGTGAGTGAGTGAGAGTTTTGTTTTACGCCACTTTTAGCAATATTCCAGCAATATCACTGCGGGGACACCAGAAATGGGCTTCACACATTGCACCCATGTGAGGAATTGAACCCGGGTCTTTAACACGACGAGCGAACGCTTTTACCACTAGACTACCGCCCCCAAACAATTGTGACTTTTATATGGAAGCAGCCCTAAGTGTTTAAGGCAAAATGGCATCTTCCTCTTTAATGTATGTATGTATGTAGATTTACCACGTAATTATTGGGATTAAATATGCCCTGACATTTAGTAGTGTATGTGACCTAATGTCACCTAATGCCTACTAAATAAGGATTATGTCACTTTATGCTTGGTAGTGTATGCAAACACTTGGTGATATATATGGCCAAATATTGCATACTTCTTGCTGGAATATATGGCCGAATATCACATACTTCTAGGTAGTATATATGACCAATTTCCACATCTAATACTTGGTACTATATAGTGCCAATTACCACATAATTCTTGGTCCTGTATATGGCCATAATATACCCTATTGCTTGGTTGAGTATATGGTTATGTGTCATCAGATATCTGTTATATATCATAACCCTTAGATGTGTATATGCAGGGTTGGAAATAACTTTTAAATTGCTAGTGTACTCCGGTACAGTGGCACATGTGAAATCACTTGCCCTGATAAGTTTTTGTTAATTTTTAAATAAACGACATAATTAACATTGGAAAGTCAACTGGATGCCGGTACAGTGTGATATACGAATTTGCTTGCCCGACAGAAAAAACACTAGACTCGGACGTCGGGCAATGGGTTATTTCCACCCTTGTATATGGCAGTGTATCACCCAGTTCTGGTAGTGTATATGGATATGTATCACAAGCAGGTACCTCTCATTGTTTCTGTAATTGTATGCATCTCCATCCTACATCCAGTGTATAGGTCCGGGATGGGTGGGATGAGGCTTGTAATTGCAGGTAGTGAGTACACTTGTCCTTGGAGGTATTTAACACAAATCCTGATTGTGAGTGGTAGGAGGCAAAATGGTGTCTTGAGTCCTAGTGTTTACCCAATGTTGGGGTAGTGTATCCCACATGGACCCCAGTTGTAGATACCCAACATTAGGTAATATATCCCATATACCCCGGTTGTGTATACCCAGCTATAGGTAATATATCCCACATATACCCCAGTTGTGTATACCAGCTACATATACCCCAGTTGTGTATACCCAGCTATAGGTAATATATCCCTCATATATCCAGTTATAGGTAATATATCCCTCATATACCCCAGTTGTGTATGCCCAGCTATAGGTAGTGTAACCCACATATATCCCAGTTGTGTATGCCCAGCTATAGGTAATATATCCTTCATATACCCCAGTTCTGTATACCCAGCTATAGGTAATATATCCCTCATATACCCCAGTTGTGTATGCCCAGCTATAGGTAGTGTAACCCACATATATCCCAGTTGTGTATACCCAGCTATAGGTAATATATCTCTCATATACCCCAGTTGTGTATGTCCAGCTATAGGTAATATATCCCTCATATACCCCAGTTGTGTATACCCAGCTATAGGTAATATATCTCCATATACCCCGTTGTGTGTATGTCCAGCTATGTAATATATCCCCACCCCAGTTGTGTATACCCAGCTGTAGGTAATATATCCCTCATATACCCCAGTTGTGTATACCCAGCTATAGGTAATATATCTCTCATATACCCCAGTTGTGTATACCAAGCTATAGGTAATATATCCCACATATACCCAGTTATAGGTAGTGTAACCCACATATACTCCAGTTGTGTATGCCCAGTTATAGGTAATATATCCTACATATACCCCAGTTATGTATACCCAGCTATAGGTAATATATCCCACATATACCCCAGTTGTGTATACCCAGCTGTAGGTAATATATCCCACATATACCCCAGTTGTGTATACCCAGCTATAGATAGTGTTACCCACATGTACCCATGTAGTGTAACCCACATGTACCCCAGTTGTATGTGAGTATAGAGCAGCTGAGAGGGATCAAGGGGCACCTGCCAGACTGCCAGTGACAGGGGTTTGTTTACACAGGCCAGGCACTCTGCCAGCGAGCAGGACTCCAACAGGCAAGCGCCAGCAATTCAGGTCAAATTTGTTCCCCTGCCATACGCCTAGTGTTTCCAACAGGACCGGCTTGTATTTGCCTATCAAACACCCAGTTTATCTAACAGCTTCCCCAGCATTGGAGTTGAGACCCTGTATTGTGTACGGCCCCTTCTATATGGGGCAGTTTGTCACAACCTCAAGAGCAAATGATCAGTAATGGGCGTAATTGCTCCAACTGCTGAAAAAATCGGATCGGCAAAAAACATGCTAGGGCATTCTGGGCTAAAAATCAATTTAGTTGGGCCATTCTGTGGCCCCTCCTATGGATGTGGTGAGGAATGCACAGTATTATATTAAGTAAACACTGAAAGTAAGAGTCAGTGCCCCCATGTCTACCCCTCCCGTCCTTCTCCTCCCCAACCCCCTGTACAGCCAACCAGCCTCCAGTACCGATCCTCTGATTACCACGTTCACAACACGGTAGTCCCAAATTGAATTTTACAATTCCAATCCACATCCTCTAACGGGTGTTATTTACTCTGCCTGTTGAATTAAAAATATTGAATGAATTTGAAATGGTGATTACGATTGGATTAAGGCCGAGAGTTGCTTCAAGGAGTATTTTTTTTTTTAAACCCAAATTCAAGAATTCGAGTTTTTCTGAATTCGGATTTGCATGTAATCAGGTCTAAGGGAGAGCCATCTTGGATCTGATGTGAATCACAGATACCATACTCAGTGCCAGGAAATTAGGAGATATACCTGCTATGTTTTGAATTCTGAGGTAGTTTTGCTGTAGATTAGACACCTCTTTTGTCTGAAAGCGACGCGCATACTTTAATTATACTATACTGTATTGTTATAACTATAACATCTTAAAAATACTTACTCACAATTACTGAGAAAGAAGTTTTTCGGGTTAAGTTTTAGCTTCCCATGATTTTCTATGAGTATCATGTTAGAAGTTGGGAAGTACGATATTGACAAACTTTATGGATAACAACTTCTTTTATTTCGTGAGTGCGACATTTTGATACAGATTCTTGTACTGTTGTCAAGCAGGAATAAGTTGTTATCCAATGGTTTTGGCTGTTTCAGTTAGAGTTTGTTATTGTGAATTCACATCTCCAACTGACCAATCAGATAATTTCAGATTCATGGTAGAATATGAAGCAGGCATAGGATATATCAATTATCAGGTCTTATTTGAAGTAAATTTAATCTAAAATCATTATGTAATTTTATGTCATAAACATTCTATGAAGATTACTGCCAAATAACCATGATTACTAGTAAGAGGATTTACGGTTAAAGACATGAATGTGTATGTGTCAAGAAATTACCGAAGTAAGATCTGACTCCCAAAAGCTTTTATAAGTAACCAACTTGAACTAAATACTAGATCAAGACAGAATTATGCTTCAACGATAACCGTACCATTATTAGCTTAGGTAAAGAATGAAGTATTTATGTTGTATTCTGGGATCACTGTGTCCTGGGGTTCGTGTCAGGATGATGAATGGAAGGGTTTGATGGCGGGGTGGTAGGTTTGGCTCCGTACCAACTACTACAACTCTCACAGTGCGAGCCACGGCAGTCATTCTGGTGTCAGGATCTGATTACTGTTTTGACATGCCCAGGTTAGGCGATTAGCCAGGCCAGGCCGCTATAGTCTGTTTCACCATTTAGCCCCTGTGAAGAGAAAAGGATTAGTACTCTGGTAGAATTAGGTCCCAGCTTAGAGGATCGTGTTGGGGATTGCGAAGGTGACGAACTGGTTGCAGAATATGTTTTTGTATTGAACAAAAGTTTGGGGTGATTTTGGTTAGGAGTTTCAACTTGAGCTGGTTAAACGGTCTGATAACAAAGAACTGACGTCCTGATTGTGTTGGGTAATACTAGACTTTCTCAAGTGTCTAAGGCAGTAATTATTACTTTAAGTCACAATTTCTAGATTATGTACAGAATAAGCAGTTGTCCCTATAAAGACTGGTGTCCCGCTGTCCGCTTATCTAGATTTGACTATTTTATGGATAAAATTACAGCACCAATGGAATTCAGGACAGCCTTGGAACAAGATGAGGTATTGTTGAGGATGAATTCAGGCCTCATTTTAGGAGATGTTAACCTGCTTGCACCAGGTGCAACCTAAGATAAAAAACTAGTTGCACCAGCCAAATTCCAGTTGCACTGCTTTTGTTGCAATATGTAGATGCAATTATTTAGGTGTTTTATTCAGAAATTTACCTACTCAATAATTGACTTGCACCTGGATCAAGTTAGACTACTTACTAGATTGCACTTTGTATTATTGGGTTGCACCAGTGCAAGTAACAAAGCACTAAATTGAGCCCTGTGAATGTGTCATAGTCCTGCGCTATGAATATAGTGTATATGTTTGTTATGGACAGGGGTTCAAAAATCCCATCGCACGACGCCCGGGACAAGTCAGGTTTCATTTCGGGCAATCAAATAAAGGTATCTAACTTGTCCGTGGGCTACTAGATAATTTCCACTTATGGTTTCAAACTGCAAATAAACTTGGATTTAATTTCATATCTGCTCAAAATGTAGCTATTAAATTTCACAATGATAATAAAGTAGAGTTATCTTTCTTTGCTATTTATCACTTTTCAATAAATAGTCCAGTAAACATTAACATCAAATACCATGTTGATTTATTCTTTCATAATTACATCATCATGATTATGTCCTAAATTAGGGCAAGTGGAAAATTAGTCGGGACAAATTACTTTCTTACAGTCACTTGCCCTGTGGCAAGTGGCTTTTGAAAAAAAATTTGAACCCCTGATGGAACAAAAATGAAGAAAAGTAAGTTTAACAGCTCCATTCCCCAACATTCGAAAACTAAGTTAGATAGAGAAATGTTTGTATATATGTTGTTTAGTACTGCACTCAGCAATATTCCAACTGTATGGCAGTGGTGTATAAATAGTTGAGTCTGGACCAGACAATCCAGTGAACAAGATCATGAGCATTGATCTACACAGTATGGATATGAAGACATGTGTCAAACAAGTCAGCAAGCCTGAGGGTTAAACACATTTGGTGTTGTTAAGGACTGCTCCAAGCAAACAGCAATAATCTTAATGTTCTACATGAAGGACCAGGAATGGTGTTTGGTCCCAGTGTTAAGCTAACAGTTACATTAAGAGTGAGTGAGTGAGTCAGTAAGGTTTTACGCCGCTTTTAGCAATATTCCATATTCCAGCAACATCACTGCGGGGGACACCAGAATGGGCTTCACACATTGTACCCATGTGGGGAATTGAACCCGAGTCTTCAGCGTGACAAGCAAACACTTTATCCACTAGGCTACCCCACCATCAGTACATTAAGAGAGTTGTTTTATGTATCAGTTGATAAGTTTAATGATGATAGAATTCAAATGTATTCAGCTATAGATTTATGTGGCTTCATGAAAAAATACTGTTCAAAGTGGTGTTGAAGAAGATGTACAGTGAAAAATAAATAGGGGATTAAATCATGATTAAAACCAGTATCTTGAGAAAAACCCATGTGGTGCCGAGAGACTAAAACCACTGCTATCTACATTTGCCAAGTATCATAGAATTGCTTAGGCTCTAAATGATGAATTTGTTACAGGGTCTGTATAACAGACAATATTGTGTGTTATCACCTCTCGATGGGGGCGGTGAGGTAGCCTAGTGGTTAAGGCGTTCGCTCGTCACACCGCAAACCCGGGTTTGATTCCCCACATGGGTACAATGTGTGAAGCCCATTTCTGGTGTCCCCCACCGTGATATTGCTGGAATATTGCTAAAGGCGTAAAACCCAAACTGGCTCTCTCACTCACTCACCTCCCGAAGAAAAGAGTGGGTTCACCTTTCAATATTACAGAGCTGTCCCCACATGTTGTGATCTATAAATGTCATAAATACTTTATGTAATCTGTACCAGTTGAGATAATGGATCTGTAAAGATCAATAATATTATCTAAATGTCAGTGTGCTATCCTGTGGTGATTACGAGAATTAATATTATGTAATAATGCATGTCAACATCAATGTGAAGTTGAAACGATTATTCATGTATTTTGGGAATATAAACAAGGTCAGGGGTGCTGGCAATCACTATTAAGCCTACTAATGAAGAGTAACCAAATATCCTGTCTTTTAACAGGTGAGTCATAACCCTGATTCATTTGCTTTTATATTAGCTGAGATGGGATGTTGTTGGAGAGAAATATATAAGATTGGGGATAAGATTCTGCTTTTTATAGCCAATTTGGAAATACTTGAGAACCTGCATACACTCCTTTTTGAAATTTTTCTGTAATTATTCAAGGTTTTACATTGATAATTTTTGTAATTTATCAATCTATTGCAATACAGGAGTTTGAAAATGATGAATAGGTTAGTATCACAATACTGTACTGTTTTGCTCTCTTCAGCACTAATTAATGTATAATAGGAGTGGATGTCAGTATGAATGAGTGTCTGTCATTAGCCAGTTTAAAAAGACCCGAGTCCATTGTGGTGTGATGTGACACAGAAATGTGCCTCCTGTACACGCTTATTGGATGTGGAAAAAATTTATATAGTCACATTCGTTGCACAAATTCTTGATAAGAGATATAAAGTTCCTCTGTTGGAAGTTATCATTTCAATTTACGGTACAGTACGCTGCACTATTTCACTGTACGACAATGACGATAAATTTCCTATAAGGACCCTCGAAATTAGTATTTTAGGGTTCCAGGTTAGTGGGGGGCCAAATAAGCAGAGAAATACATGCACCTATTAGCTCAGACTTTTAAGAAAGAAAGAAGACAGAGACAGAGACAGGGACTCTCATTCACACAGACACTTATTCAGCTTCTGTACTGAGCCGTAGAGGTCTGTAAGGGAACATTACTGTTGAGTGTCACCAAGGACATGCCATATTTAACATTAATGTTGTGGCAATTCACCTGGAGAGCCGTCAAAGAATCCTGTGTCTATTGTTAAATTCAGGGCTCGATTTAGTGCTTTGTTACTTGCACTGGTGCAACCTAGTTATTAGTCTAACTTGCACCATGTGCAAGTCAACTTTTGAGAAATAAATCAACAATAAATCTAACATTATGAGCATTAATATGTCGGCTCATTTTTCTTCTAAACTTTGAATAGCTATGGCACTGAAATATTGCTATTCATATACACGTTTCAGCTATGACAGCTCTTGTAAACAGGGATCAGCTGTGTCTCTGTGTGGCTATGGCTTCATAGGTACTACATCACAGAAATATGTTTATGTGCACCGAAACCTCTGACGTTTTAGCACACTACGTTGCAACTGGAATTTGGCTGGTGCAACTAGGTTTTATCTTAGGTTGCACCTGGTGCAAGTAGATTAACCACTCTTAAATTGAGCCCTGAAATTTATGCTGATGTGGATGTAGAATTGAGGATAAGATCTTTGATGGTTTGCATGTGCATGTTGTTTTCTCAGCTGTAAAAGGTTGGGTGAGTAAGTTTAGTTTTACACCGCTTTTAGCAATATTCCAGCAATATCACGGCAGGGGACATCAGAAATGGCTTCACACATTGTACCCATGTGGGGAATCAAAGCGGGTCTTTAGCATGATGAGTGAACGCTTTAACCACTAGGCTACCCCACCACCCCTTCAAAGAGCTGTAGACCTTCAAGACAGAATTAGTCATGTACAGTGAATCTTTTAGGATGCAGTACGGTGTTTAGGGGATGTCAATGTTATTGTGAGTGCTGTCTCATAGGCTTCCTTCAATGACAAAGACCCTGATATCATATACATCTTTGTGTTCAAATTTAGTTATTATTGAAGTAAAAATGTTTTCAGTAGTTTTCTTCAAATAAAGAGACCTGCTGTAGAAATTGCTGAATAATTGTAACATCTTTTCAGTGATACATATCTGTGTCAGAATGTGACAGTAAACTCCAATATATGGATGTTTTATGACATTTCTTATATTCAACATAGCTGAAGGCTGTTACCTTGCAACTATAGATATATATCTGTCACCGGCAACACTGGAAGGATATATGATTGTATTGAGAGACTTTATTGTTGTAAATTGTTTTAGTGTGGGGTAATTATGGGAGTTATTCCCTCCTCCAGCCTGCCCTTGGAGATGTCTCACCTCCAGTCAGAATTGGCTTGGTGGGATACAATGAATAGTTGTAGGGGTAACAGTTTTAAGAGCTGTGATGCCTAGGGACCAGTTATTATTTATGGGGAATGAGGGTCAATGAGAAGCAGGGAGAGTCATGAAGAAACCAGGGACTACCTGCACTAAGGGATCTCTAGCTATGATCATCACTGTGATGATTGTAACCTCAGAACTTAGGTTTAGACTTACGATAGTCACAGTGCTACGATGGTTTTGTACAAGTGAACCCAGGTCTGACAAGGGTCGAGGTTATCCATGGACACTTGAATGATTATGAAATATATGAACTGTTTCTTTCCTATTTAACTCATGTATCAAGACAAGCAGGAATTTCAGTTTGGCACAACAGACAGTGTAAAAATATTTTCTACTTTGTGTTTTAGTTTACATCAGCAACAATTATGGTAATGCTCCTAACATGAAGGTATCCCATAATTATTGCTACAATAACTCCCAATAACCATCTTGAACAAGCAAGTCTGATGACTTGTTACCACATTCCTGTAGCCTGTGCTCTTCAGGCGAGATTATGCCTACCAACACCACAGTAGGGATTCTAGGTTTCAATGAGCAACAATCCTTCTCTATTCCTGCTAGGAGATCAGACTTGGTTGTTCTTGTGTAATAATACCCCTACCTAAAGGAAAGGATCATTGTTTGACACATGAAGGTCTGGGGAAGAATTAATCTTCCACAACCCATGCTTGTTGCAAGATTCGACTTATGGAATATAGGTGGTCTGGCATGCCGACTTGGTTCACATGTAACACATCTTGTCCCAGTTAGATTGATGCTTATTGTGTTAATCTACCCGTGAAGATCCAGGTTAGAATTGATCTTCAGTAACCCATGCTTGTTGTTAGAGGCAACTAACACGATTGGGTGGTCAGGCTTGCTGACTTGGTTGATCGATGTTCATGCTGTTGATCACTGGATTGTCAGGTCCAGACTTGATTATTTACAGACGGACGTCATGTAACTGGAATATTGCTGAGTTCGTCATAAAACTCGCTTACTTCATAATACTAAACTCGCTTACTTATTGTGTTAATTACTGGATTGTCAGGTCCAGACTTGATCATTTACAGATCATCATTTAGCTGAAATATTGTTGAATGTGGTATAAACAACAAACAAAACTATCATTGTTCATTATACCGATCACTTGTTTGTGTGGTCCAAGCATGATAATTAATGTTGTAAAGGCCAAAATCATATGGCTAGAAGATTGCTGAGTGTGTCATTAAACAAACAAATAAACAAACCAATTCACTGCATCATTCATTGTCACTACAGTAAACAGATAGCAATTAAAATCTCATTATCACCTGTCAGTAGGACTCCTCACTTTTCACCTGTTACTAACGAGGTAGAGCTCTCCACACTCGAGGTGTTGCATCACTTTATTACCCGTGAAATATCACACCTGCCCATTTGCTGATAACTGTTTCTCCCAGTGAGCTGTTTAACGGGCTGATGCTCCATGGTCGGGTTTGACTCACCCTTAGTAGACTTTTCTAAAGAGGTTAAACAGATCACTCTCGTGGTTGTCAAGGAATGCAGTTTCATTAAAGTATTATTATCCTATCATATGTGAAAGTGCTTGGTTTGTTCACCTTTACAACTGCAATTATCCACACACCACTGCTTTAATTGACTATCACTGGTGGTATAAGACCATCACATAGTTTTTTTAAGCATGCAGTTTTTTAAAACTTGAAAATATTTTAAAATGTCATTAAACTTGAATTCACTATTGCAGAAATGGCTGTATTATGTCAACATTTTTTGTATGCAGACTTTTTGTTGTGAATGATAATCTCACACTTGAGATGATGCTTAGATTAGATAAGGGAAGAATTGCCAGTATAACTCAGGCTGAAATGTGACAGTTTTGACAGAAGTGTATGAATACCTTATGGTGGAGATTATTGCACATGATATTGCCTGACGGTGTTATACAAGCCGTAACACATGGCCAGTTATAACTCAGTTTACTGCTTGACCCCAGTCACAACCCTTTGTACTTCAAAGTTCTTTTTAATGGTTGGTCAGTCTGTGGCATGTTTCAATTGGAGGCAATTATTCCACGTTTCATTGCAAAGGGCATAAACCCTTGTGTCTCATGAATATTTAGTCTGTCGGGTCAAAGGCCTTTGGTTGGTGAAGTATGCCCTTTAAGGGACAATTAAACAATATTAGACTTGCCAGTTTGAAGAGGTTGGGAATAAATATCTTGTCTGTTAAATCAACTTGGTAGTCAAAAAAATATTTTTTGTCACTGTTGCCTCTGATTACTTTTGCTCCCGAGACTTTCGTGGAATGTTTTCTAAGAAATATTTGAAAAATAAAAGCAGCTGATGTTTTTTCCTCTAAAAAATCTTCATGTTTAAAGAGTCAGATTTGGCATTTTTCATAATGTAATGGTATGTGAATGAGCCTGTTGTTGACAGTTAAACTAACCATTGTTGTAACCCCTTGTGACATCAGATGTTCAACTTTTTCATATCATTTCAGTTTTCATGTATCATATTGTGTGAAGCCCATTTCAGGTGTCCCCTGCCATACTATTGCTGGAATATTGCTAAATGCGGCATAAAACCAAACGTACTCACTTATATATCATATTCTGTTGTGAGCAGTGATTAGTCCTTGTTTCAAGTTGCAAATATATTTAATATTCTGACCCATATTATACTGAAGGAAATCCAGTAGATTATTGCAAATAAGAATGTAATGGCATTCATAATGTACTTTGTGTGGGTAGGTAGCCTAGTGGTTGAAGTGTTTACTTGTCACACTGAGTGAGTGAGTGAGTTTAGTTCCACGCCGCTTTTAGCAATATCACAGCAATATCACAGCGGGGGACACAGGCAATAGGCTTCACACAATGTACTCATGTAGGGAATCGAACCCGGGTCTTCAGCATGTCAAGCAAATGTTTTAACCACTAGGCTACCCCACTAAAGACCAGGGTGCCGTTGTACAAAGCGATCTTAGAGCTAAGGTGACCGTAACTCCCATACATTAACATAGACTTAAGGCAGTCTTCTTAAGCATACATTAAAGGTGACCTAAGGTGTAACTCCCATACCTCAACATAGACAGGCAGAGCAGAGACTTAAGGTTAAAGACTTAAGGAGTCTTAGCAATAAGGTGAGTAACTCCCATACATCAACAGAGACTTAAGGCAGTCTTAGCGCTAAGGTGACCGTAACTCCCATACATCAACAGAGACTTAAGGCAGTCTTAGCGTTAAGGTGACCGTAACTCCCATACATCAACAGAGACTTAAGGCAGTCTTAGCTTAAGGTGACCGTGAACTCCCATACATCAACAACTCCCATACATCAACAGAGACTTAAGGCAGTCTTAGTGCTAAGGTGACCATAACTCCCATACATCAACAGAGACTTAAGGCAGTCTTAGCGCTAAGGTGACCGTAACTCCCATACATCAACAGAGACTTAAGGTAGTCTTAGTGCTAAGGTGACCGTAACTCCCATACCTCAACAGAGACTTAAGGCAGTCTTAGCGCTAAGGTGACCGTAACTCCCATACCTCAACAGAGACTTAAGGTAGTCTTAGAGCTAAGGTGACCGTAACTCCCATACCTCAACAGAGACTTAAGGCAGTCTTAGTGCTAAGGTGACCGTAACTCCCATACATCAACAGAGACTTATGGCAGTCTCAGCTTAAGGTGCTCAGCTAAGGTGACCGTAACTCCCATACATCAACAGAGACTTAAGGTAGTCTTAGTGCTAAGGTGACCGTAACTCCCATACCTCAACAGAGACTTAAGGCAGTCTTAGCGCTAAGGTTGTTTTGTACGACAGCACCCTGGGCCTAAATTTTCGAAGCTTTCTTAGCGCTAAGATAGTCGTAAGTTAATGTTAATGTATGGCACTTACGATTATCTTAGAGGACTTCAAAAATCTAGGCCCAGGGTTAAAAGTGTAAAGCACTGCTGTGTTATTTCTTCAGTATTGCTATAAAGCAATGTAAAGTAGCATTCACTCACTCACTCATAATGGCCTAGAGTTATGTCAAGTAAATCATTATCACCTGACAATGAAAACAGAGGCTCAGATTTTTTCACCAAGCACTTTTTTTCAGACCCTTATGTTCAGTTTACTGTTTACATGTCAGAATATTTATTCAGTGAGTTCTCTTTTTTAACGAATCTGGTCCAGAGAAACTTAAGCTTACACTAATATCAAACTGAAATGGGGACTGAGTGGTTGTGTAGTAGCAGAGGTCAGAGAAGAAACAAAGACGCTTTTGTACTGAATGTTAGGCTTGTAGGTTTTAAATATCACTGAGAGGAGATCTGGACCATTGCCAGAGAAACCACACACTGCTGTATGTAGGTATGTTTTGACAGTGATTGCCACACAGTCTTTATCTGACAGCTTGTCATACACAGATAGGAATGTGACAGCTAGACTGGGAGGGGGCTCTTGTAGATTATTTTTATAGATGTGGCATAGATGGGTACTGTTGTGTCAGATAGGAATGTGACAGCTAGACTGGGAGGGGGCTCTTGTAGATTATTTTTATAGATGTGACATAGATGGGTACTGTTGTGTCAGATAGGAATGTGACAGCTGGACTGGGAGGGGGCTCTTGTAGATTATTTTTATAGATGTGACATAGATGGGTACTGTTGAGTCAGATAGGAATGTGACAGCTAGACTGGGAGGGGGCTCTTGTAGATTATTTTTATAGATGTGACATAGATGGGTACTGTTGTGTCAGATAGGAATGTGACAGCTAGACTGGGAGGGGCTCTTGTAGATTATTTTTATAGATGTGACATAGATGGGTACTGTTGAGTCAGATAGGAATGTGACAGCTAGACTGGGAGGGGGCTCTTGTAGATTATTTTTATAGATGTGACATAGATGGGTACTGTTACGTCAGACAGGAATATGACAGCTAGACTGGGAGGGGGCTCTTGTAGATTATTTTTATAGATGTGACATAGATGGGTACTGTTGGGACAGATAGGAATGTGACAGCTAGACTGGGAGGGGGCTCTTGTGGATTATTTTTATAGATGTGACATAGATGGGTACTGTTGAGTCAGATAGGAATGCGACAGCTAGACTTAATGCAGATGGCGACTAGATCCGTTAGAAGATAAACATTAGGTACTGGAGACTATTCTCCTCTGGAATCTTTACAGGGAGACCAGCATTTTGGTACTGGAGATCAGTTCTGCCCTAAAATTCCCACAGTGAGACAAGCATTGGGTATTGGAAACCTATTCTGTCCGGAATACCCAGGGGAAGACAAACATTGGATACTAGAGACCTATTCTACCTTGCAATCCCTACATTGAGACAAGCATCAAATGGTGCAGACCTATTCTGGCCCAGAGTCCCTACAGGGAGACAAGCATTGGGTACTACAGACCAGCTCTGCCCTGGACTACCCAGGCGAGACAACATTAGATCCCAGATACCTACTATCCCACCAAGTGTTGTCTATGCTGCTAGACGGTTTACCCTGCTATGTAGACAGACGATTCAAGCATGGTTTCTGGCATCATTGTGGTGAAGAACATATGTGATTTTTTTTTTGTCTCAATGTAAATATCATTCAACAACTACCACACAGCCTTGTAGACAAGAAGCAAACAGTTGCAATTTTCTGTTTATTCCTGAAAAAATTGTTGGAATTTGGTTTAATAACATAAGAGTGAGTGAGTGAGTTTAGTTTGTCGCCACACTCAGAATTATTCCAGCTATATGGCGGCGGTCTGTAAATTGTCGAGTCTGGACCAGACAATCCAGTGATCAACAGCATGAGCATCGATCTGCACAATTGGGAATCGATTACATGTGTCAACCAAGTCAGTGAGCCTGACCACCTGATCCCGTTAGTCGTAATAAAGTAAGATCTTTGCACATGGGATACACATTTTTGTTATATGACGTTCGGATGATGAAGGGTAAAAAAGAAAACATATTTACTGTAACAGTTCACTTTTCTGCCTATTCATAGTATCTTCATAGCTACTACTCTTGATGATGTAGCAGTGTCTTTGGGGTATGCAATGGTCTGCGAGTGTGGGATGCTGTGAGTCGGAACAATGTTTCATTTTCTACTTTAGTTCCATCAGCTGCGGCCTGTCTGCATCAGAGTAGGCCTCAGTTTCATTTGAGCGTTACATCAATGGTCTACACATCCTCGTCAACAACTGCAAGGCTGCCCCAGGCTATACCAGTATTTATTCATTGACTAGTGTATAAACTACTTACTCATTGACCTGTCTGGCTGATCCGCTGACCATGGGTTACATGTATATATCGCCTGGGGGTCAGATGGCAGCCTTCACCAGACTTGGTGTGCTCAGTTGTCTCCGGAGATGGTTTTGTCGCTGATGTCCAATATATTCAACATCTAGTATCTCAATACCCAAAATGAGATGAGCCACAGTTTTGAGGACAAGAGTTCTAAACTCTAAACAAGTACAAGAAGTTTAATATCGTTATATCAGTTTACTTCCTCTGTACTTCATAGGTCAACACTTATAAAGTCATTAAAGCATTAAAGCATTTTGTTACAGATTTATCAAAATTGATTTTTGTTTTATGTATTGACACATTGCTCAGAAAAGAAAAGTCATATAATGGTGGATGTAATCTTTTGCACCATTAGCAATAAATGTTTTTCACAATATTATAAAATGTTTTTGAATGCTATTTAGATTGGTATGTTATTTTGTAAAGTACATGTAAAAGTCCACAGTTGCCTGTAAGATTTCTTTAAAGTGTATGAAGTGTGCGTGAATATGTATCTATATACAATGTGTTGTTATAGAAACCAATAAGATGGGGACTGACTAATAATGATATGTTGTCAGTGGTTTCTTAGCAACACAGAGTGTTAGTCATTCTATCAACCACTAGTTTGTCTGGCCAAGAGTTGATTAAATACGATTAAGTTACTTAAAAAGATCAGGTGGGTTTTTTCATATGCATATAGTTTGTCTGGCATGACCAGACTGTGGGGTTATGATAAAGTATACTTTAATAAAAGGCATTAAATCCATACATTGGTATAAAGTATGCCGTTTTAATTTGGCTGAACACATTCAGGCATTTACTGTCATCTTGACTGACTGACTGAGTTTGGTTTAACGCCGCTTTTAGCAATATTCCAGCAACATCACGGCGGGGGACACCAGAAATGGGCTTCACACAATGTACCCATGTCGGGATTCGAACCCGGGTCTTTGGCGTGACGAGCCAACGCTTTAACCACTAGGCACCCCACCGCCCTGTCATCTTGAAGGAAACAGGGGAGGTGGGGTAGCCTCGTGGTTAAAGTGTCTGCTTGTGATGCTGAAGATCTGGGTTCTATTCCTCACTTGGGTGCAATGTGTAAAGCCCATTTCTGGTGTTCCTCGCCGTGATATTGCTGGAATATTGCTAAAAGTGGCGTAAAACCATACTCACTCACTTACTGTGAAATGTGTATTTCATAGCAAAGCAAGACATTTGTTTTGACAAGCAGTCTTTGTGGTCCAAGTTTATCCAACTGTCTTTTGAAAGCCTGGGTTGTTTTAGGAGCCCATAGCCACTAGCACCAGTTTTGACACTTGTAGTTTGAAGGGAATTCTCCACTCCAAGCCTAGTCCAGTTACAGGTAGCCAGTGATCAAGCTCGGCTGTTCCTAATTGGCTGACATCAATCATCATTTACCTCCCTTTACCGAATTCAAAATCATCATTAGCTCCACATGGATGTTGATGTGAGGTCATTTTGCCTTCCATTAAAGAAGAAAGCATCTTTATTACCTTGTCCATTTAGGCCATTGGTGGTCACTCCACTGACAGGTCTAGACATCCATTCACTGATCACACAATTAGCTTCAGCAATTGCAATTAATCTCTCTTTCATGTGACTATTCATTATATATGTGAAGCCATAGTCAGTTGATGTCTGTGTCAGGTTCCTGGACCTGTCAATCAAATCAAAGATGTCTCGTTAATTACCAATTAGTGGGCTGGTTGTGATGAGGCCGATTCTCGTCCAGGTACCGTTAGGTCTGTGAATATCTGAATCCACGGACGTCCATCACTTCAGATTGCTGTTTTGGTCCCATCACGTACCTTGATCTGTCTGCCATGTAGGATTTATTTGCCGATGGTGACATACTTGGACATGACACTTGCTTATAAATATGTACACACACGTTCACCAACCATTGCACTGGAGGGTTTGTTGGAAGGAGGACTTGTGTGGACTGACAAATAGTGGATATATTCTGTACTACTGGTGTCTTGAAGAATACTGTAGAATACTGTAGACTATATAATGGTGGACTGGGGAATGCTGTAGACTGTGCTATGAGACCGATAGAGACTGGACTGTGGAATACTGTCAGTTATATCCTTGGACTGATTAATCCTGAAGGTTTTGTAATCCTCAACTGATCAATACTGAAGGTTCCGTAACCCTGGACTGATGAATACTGAAGGTTCTGTAATATTGGACTGATCAATACTGAAGGTTCTGTGGTCTTGGACTGATAGATACTGAAGGTTTTGTAATCCTCAACTGATCAATACTGAAGGTTTTGTAATCCTCAACTGATCAATACTGAAGGTTTTGTAATCCTGGACTGATAGATACTAAAGGTTCTGTAATCCTCAACTGAAGGTTCTGTAATCCTGGACTGATAGATACTGAAAATTCTGTAATCCTGGACTGATGAATACTGAAGGTTCTGTGGTCCTGGACTGATGAATACTGAAGGTTCTGTGGTCCTGGACTGATAGATACTGAAGGTTCTGTAATACTGGACTGATAGATACTAAAGGTTCTGTAATATTGGAATAATCAATACTGAAGGTTCTGTAATATTGGACAGATGAAGCACATGTTGCTGGACTGATAAAGATTATGATGCTGATGTCTTCCCCACAACTACTTCTGATTTTGTGTGTCATGTTCTCCTGTGAATCTCTACGTGGGTGTAGTTCCAAGAAATGTAGATTGTTTAAAATTAGTGGTACGTTACTGCCTCCAGTTCTGTTGCAGGAATAGCACTCTGTGCCCAGACCAGCTAGCATGACAATTGTAGGACAGCAGCATGATTGGCCAATGGTGCAATTAGATGCAACATGGAGGAAGCTTTCCTCAAGGCAACTCTTTAAAATGACATTAAATTTTCCCAATATCTAAGAACATTATAAGACAGTCATGAGGCAATAAATATCACTATTATCAATACATTTTAGCGATGCTTTTTATATCTTACATGGAACTGAATATAGGGAAAAATCTCGAACAGCTTGGGACATGTAACGGTCCTGTAACTGATGACAGGATGGTTGAGGGAATATTGTTTAATGCTGTATCAGCAGTTTTGCAGCTTTTCATGGCAAGAATGCAATTAAGGTGTCAGGATGTAAGAATGTGTTGCCGCTAGCTGATCGTGCACGTTTCTGTATGTTTTCAGTCGAGCTGAAAATATTAATAACTGATTATTAGGTAATGACTTGTGAGAGATGCAAGTGTACATCTGTTGTTTATCATAGCTAGAGAATTTGTAGTATCAGGGTTTTGGTTCATGATTTAATGTTTTTCATTTTGTTCCAGGATCCCCACAACTGTTATTCGCTAACAGAAAGGATGTGAGGATTATCGACTCCGAAAATGCAAAGGGGAACTCGACCGTGGTCGTTGCAAACTTGGAAGATGCATCGGCTGTAGATTTCATTTTCAGTGAAGGAGCTATATTCTGGACGGATGTCAGCCTTGAAGTCATTAAAAGGACTAACCTGAATGATCCTCAGAACAGTATTAATGTGATAGCAACAGGTTTAGTGTCGCCAGACGGGCTGGCTTGTGATTGGCTGGGAATGAAACTCTACTGGACAGACTCGGAAACCAATCGGATAGAAGTCAGTAATTTGGATGGGACATATAGAAAGGTTTTATTCTGGGAAGGATTGGACCAGCCGCGGGCAATTGCATTAGATCCAGCCAATGGGTGAGTTGCTTTTGTTTTATATAGTACTGTGAGTGAGGATGGTTTAACGCTGTTTTTAGCCATATTCCAGCAATATACAGTGGATACTAGAAATGGGCTTCACACTTTGTGCCCATCTGCACATCAAAACTAGGTCTTCAGCGTGATGAGCGAACGCTTTAACCATTAGACTACAACACTGACCCATATATGCTCATAGAAAAAATAAAGGAACACACGAAAGTGAAAGTGTTTCTTGCCATGCTTTATATTGCACTGTGGGTTGAAATCTGAAAAATATATAAAGGAACACTTGTCCTTTCACGTGTTCCCTTATTTGTTTCCATGAGTATAGTACCATGTACTTTTTGTTGTTTATATGAGGCTGAGGGGCGGTGGGGTAGCCTAGTGGTTAAAGCGTTGACTCGTCACGCCAAAGACCCTGGTTCGAATCCCCACATTGATACAATGTGTGAAGCCCATTTCTGGTGTTCCCCACCGTGATGTTGCTGGAATATTGCTAAAAGCGGCGTAAAACCAAACTCAGTCAGTCAGTCAGTATATGAGTCTGATAATAGTTTTTCTGTTTTTCCCATATCCCACTTACTTCGAATTTTAACTCCAACATGAAATAATAAAAAGCTTTCCTAATTGATTTTCCCTATCGCTGTGGACTTTTATGTCCTGATCTGATGAAAACACTCCTTTTACACCTGCACACCAGTAAATATACAAGGTCAGTTTGAACTTTTGTTATCTGTAGTTATTTAAAATATGTCTCGAAATATAAATAAATAAGTAAATACATGTAGCCACAACCCTGCATTGACTCCATCCCACCCACTAATCTGCTCTTGCTCTTCTTCATTTCGCCCAGACCCAGATATAATTTATCATGTACAGAAATTTCTCTTGGCGTGAAGCTACCTCATCCAGATACATACATGTCTCCAACACAGCGATCAATTTGATTCTCATCAATTTACTTCTATCTATTCGATGAAATATAATAAGTGTTATTATCAAAACGATTTGTTACCACGTCTCAAAACTAACACAGGGGAGGCCCCACAATAGCTGTCTCGTTTATTATGTAGGCATGGTACTGAAGAATTGATGTGATTGCGTTTACTCATGAATTTTAATCCAATACCAGAGGCTCCGAGTACTGAAATATTTGAAACAATTGTCCCGTCACGGGTCCGATTTGTCTTAGAAACTGTCCATCCCAGCGTCAGAGCGCGGTAATGAAGAATCATGGTATTGCTTCATCAAAGGTGATGTGAAGTATCTATCATTGTGAGTAGACAGAAAGAACAATAAGAAAGAAGACAAGGGAATTATAATCTCGATTTCTTTGCATGTAAATCACGACTTTCGAATGCAGACCTCTCGTCTCTGAAGGCTTGTTTTGTGGTAAATGACATGTTTACCGGGGTTTGCCTCATACGGAGAAGTTCTGTCATCAATAGAGCCAAGTTGGGTTTCAAATTGATGAGCTTTTCTGAAAAAGTTGAAAGATTTGTTTTTTAGGTGGAGTAATTTTGGTGTGCACATTTTTATGTCCAGAAAGTTAAGGTGAAACAACATCCATCATGTCAAATTAAGGACTATTATGGAACCAGTCTTTTTACAGGGAGGGTGGAGTTGGAGGGGGGGATCAGATATTTATTATGGTCTAATTTAGTACCAATAGTGACCCTTCTGTAATGCTTATCTTATGTTGGATGACTCTCCCCAAGTTTTCATTTCCAGACCCTCCCTGAAAAGACAAAATGCAAGAGCACTTTGTATTTTATTATAATGTAGGGGCTGTGGGGTAGCCTAGTGGTTAAAGTGGTCGCTCATCTCACCAAAGACCCAGGTTCGATTCCCCACATGGGTACAATGTGTGAAGCCAATTTCTGGTGTCCCCTGCTGTAATATTGCTGGAATATTGCTAAAAGCTGTGTCACTCAAAACTCACTCACTCACTCACTCACTCACTCACTCACTCACTCACTCACTCACTATCATAATGTAGTTTTGTCATAACCCTCGCCATTTGTGAGTGTTTTTTTATGGTGCTCACCAAGCTGTCATATTTTTGAACGACTCTCTGCTGATTCTTTCCACACAATGTCAAATTTAACATGATTGCAGGTAAACTGCAGGTAATTTGCATACAGAACAGTAAATATTTAGAACTACAAGAGAGCGTATATGTATACAAATGATGTATGAATTGGGCAAAAGAAGGCATACATATGAAAATCAGATTTGATAAAATTCATAACAAACATTATCGAAACATACAAAAAATTAAAACCCCACATACTTAAGTTCCAAAACAAAACTACAATTCCTGTAACAATTATATCACCAGGTGAGAATACTTCTAGTATGTTTCATTTTGAGTTAGTTTACTTTTGTGCCCATGTGAGGAATCGAACCCAGTTCTTCGTTGTGACAAGCAAATGCTTTAACTACTAGGCTATCCCTCCGGCCCTGTTTCATTGTGAACCACCTTGAAACATAAGTGTATATTTCCATGGGTTGACAGTTGATCGTCTTGAAATTGCCAAGATCCATTGTGATGAGTTATGAGTCATACAGAGTTGATATAAATGGTCGTCATCCTGTGTGCAGTTAAATGTCTGACATATGCTGTCACTGTTGCTTCATCAGTTTTGTCATATGACAGTTGAGACGTCAGGAAAAACAGGACCATTATTTAACTGTTCTTATGTGATACCTGTACAGCCTGTCAAATTATCACATCATCGGTCTGCTTAAAATTACCAAGTGCCTTAACAATTTTCAAGTTATAAGTTCTCATTCCATTTTCAAATTGCATTTCTTTCTGCTTGAGGACAACTTTCAAAATTACCCTGTCCTCTTTCTACTTGAGGACAACTTTCAAAATTACCCAAAACTTTTTCTACAAGAGCATAACTTTTAGAATTACCCAGTCCTTTTTCAATACAGGGAGAACATTGAAATTAGTAGCTCCTCTTTAAACCTCAGGATTACTTTCAAACAAACTTTTTCTGCTTGAGGACATTTAAATTACCAGGTTCTCTTTCTGCTTGAATAACTTTTAAAGTTACCATGTCCTTTTTCCATTCAAGAACAGCTTTCAAAATGACACCGTAGTTTTTGTACTGCAGGACATCTTTTATATTACCAGGTTCTCTTTCTGCATGAGGACAACTTTCAAACTTACCCCGTCCTTTTCCTGCCTGGAGCGTAACTTTTAAAATTACCCCGTCCTTTCCTTCCTACCTGAAGCGTAACTTTCAAAATTACCCCATCCTTTTCCTACCTGGAGCATAACTTTCAAAATTACCCCGTCCTTTTCCTACCTGGAGCGTAACTTTTAAAATTACCCTGTCCTTTTCCTACCTGGAGTGTAACTTTTAAAATTACCCCATCCTTTTCCTACCTGGAGCATAACTTTCAAAATTATCCCGTCCTTTTCCTACATGGATCGTAACTTTTAAAATTACCCTGTCCTTTTCCTACCTGGAGCATAACTTTCAAAATTACCCCATCCTTTTCCTACCTGGATCGTAACTTTTAAAATTACCCCATCCTTTTCCTACCTGGATCGTAACTTTCAAAATTACCCCGTCCTGTTCCTACCTGGATCGTAACTTTTAAAATTACCCTGTCCTTTTTCCATTCAGGGACAGCTTTCAAAATTAACATTAGTTTTTCTACTGGAAGACAACTTTTAAATTACCAGGTTGTCCTTGTGCTTAAGGACAACATTCAAATTACTAACTCGTCTTCAACTTCTAAGTTGCTAAGCCCGTGACAATGCTCCGATTTCAGGTACGGCAAATATTATAGATGTATGTGATCTGACCTCAGGATGAGGGACATCAACCAGTAACTAGACCTTACCTTCAAAAAAGAAAATTTGCATGTGCTTGACAAGTTTACTGTAGAAAAGAGGGATGATTATACAGTGAGTATGGTGTAGAGCTAAGCGTTCCCATTTGTTTGTTTGTTGTGTCGAGGCTTATGCCAGAATCGGGTAATAATACCTTTATTGATAAGCTTTGCTAGGTAGCTTTAGAGGTCCCTGCTGGGATTGTAGAGAAATGTGAACGTGTACGATGATATCTGTATCTCGTGAGGTATTTCTAATCGTTTGTCTTGCTAAATTTCGGGATTATGTGGCTTTGAGGTTAAGCCACTTATGTCAAGCCTCAAAGGAAACACCTTGAAAAAATGGTGTCCCTTATATGCCCCTTCTTAAGTTTATTAATGGTTTTGTGTTTGAGGATGGTTAAATGGCTGAATCGGGGGATGTCAGTTTAGTTAACGCCAGGGTAGAGGCAGCCCCATGTGTGAAGAAGTTGTTTGCTTGTCACCTCTCGGTGTAAGTGTAGCTATGGTTGTGAATACAGGCAAACTGGAGGGGCCCTGCTCTCACAGGGGGAAATTACATTGGCTCGTTCTTGACTTACGATGTAGGACAGATGATGGAGAATTGTAGTACTTTCCAGCTGGGTCCAGTTGGGACTGTTTAGAGTCTGTTTGTTGTTTAATTTCATACTCAGCAATTTTTCACCTATGAGACAGTGGTCTGAAACTAATCAAGCCTTGACCAGATAATCCAGTGATTGACATCATGAGCATCGATTTACACAATTGGGATACGATGACATGTATCAGCCAAGTCGTAAGTCGATCTTTAAGAATGGGAGTTACGATCATCATAGAGCTAAGATTGTTTTTGTGCAATGATCTCATGAGAGTTTGTGAGACACGATAAGGTCTCGTGAGTGTTTGTGAGACTGACCTAGCCCCACTTGCACGAAGTGATCTTTGTGCTACAACTGTCGTAAGTCGATCTTTAAGAATGGGAGTTACGATCGTCATAGCGCCAAGATTGTTTTGTGCAATGATCTCATGAGAGTTTGCGAGACACGATAAGGTCTCGTGAGCGTTTGTGAGACTGACCTGGCCCCACTTGCACGAAGTGATCTTTGTGCTACAACTGTCGTAAGTCGATCTTTAAGAATGGGAGTTACGTTCATCATAGCGCTAAGATAGTTTTGTGCAATGATCCTAGAGAGATTCTGAGATGAGACAGCGTTTGGAGTTCAACAGACAAGCACTGACCAGAGCATGTATAGTAGGAGTCAGTGAGATAGCCACTCAGCTATGACCAGGCTGTCTCTGTATTGGTCTGTGACTAAATTAGGTGTGAGAGGAGGTTAGGATTGTATTGTGTGTTTAGTAGGGACCTGTCCACAGTCAGAGAGGATGATGGACACTTCAGTGTTGGGAGTCCTCGTGGGTATGTTTGCCAGAGACAGACTCACCGGTCACAACAGCAACAGGACAGTTTAAAAATCTCACCATGTGCCTTCTCCAAAATCTCCTGCGTTAAGTACATTGTATTATCAACACAAATAAACCAATACAATATAATTATTACTCTCTGATGCAGCACCTATGTGCACTTAACCATTAATTAATGCGTCTCGTGACTGGGAGTTTTTAGAAAAGAGAGGACATCCTCTGATAAGTATGCAAATGAGGTCAGTTAGCAAGAACCAGGTCTTTGAATGACATTTAGAAGTGATACACATGAGGAAGAGAGGTTTTTATGGATGTCAACTTATTTAGCATGAGGAACACATTTCAGAGTATATACTTACTCATTCATCAGGTCATTGACATCCATGAAAATTCTGTTCTTTAGCAAGAATCACTTTTAATCACTATGCATTGATGCAATGTCTTCCTGCTCAATGAAATATTGACTGAAGTTACCAATGAGTTTAGATGAGGGTTTTCCAGTGTTTTGAAAATATCTGTAGATGGATATTGCTGCACACCATAAGATAGGAAGAGTAAAGATATATTTATTGCCAAAACATTTCATAATGGAACAGAGGCAATATTGTACACTTACATACAAACCTACAGGTAACATTGAGACTATATTCAATATATAGCATAGTAGGCTATATTCAATATATAGCATAGTACCATAATTGTGATCACTATCATGTATTGTAACAAGTTTTAGTTAAGTTATTTAGTTTGATCTTTTATGCAGAAAGTATCAATATTTTAGTATTTAAATGAGTAAGTTATATACTTTTGTCTTTTCATGCAGAAGGAATATCAACATGTTAGTATTGAACTGCTAATTTATCTCATATTTCATTAGACTAAACTGTAACTGTTAAACTGGCAAATATCACCGGCAAATACAATCTCTCCAGCTTCATTGACTCTTCACAAAGCATATGGGATCTTTTGACATGACCCCTAAGGTGAGGGTGACTGGTTGAGGTCAAAAGGTCATCCCTTTTCTGTTTAGGTCATCAGACAATAACCTCGCTGTGAAAGAAAATATTGCTGTGTCTAGAAAAATAGTCCTTCAAGAATTAGGGACTAATAGAAAAATGTGGGGTCAAGAAGCCCTTAGGGTCTTGTCACTGGAGGGTATTGTTCCACATTCCTTAAGGGCAATAGGGATGGGAGGGAGAGTGGTGGACAAACAATGCTAATAGAGGGCGGGGTGGACAGCAGGTACTCTTATTGATCCACCCTGGAGGGCTCTACAAGGTCAAGTTGAAGGGGTGGGGCGACTACTGTACAGATGCTAGCTGTTGTAGGGTCACTCTGGAGGGGGAAGGTACCTGTTGTAGGGTCACTCTGGAGGGGAGGGTACCTATTGTAGGGTCACTCTGAGGGTACCTGTTGTAGGGTCACTCTGGAGGGAGGGTACCTGTTGTAGGGTCACTCTGAAGGGGTTGTAGGTACCTGTACCTTGTAGGGTCACTCTGGAGGGAGGGTACCTGTTGTACCTGTTGTAGGGTCACTCTGAAGGGGGAGGGTACCTGTTGTAGGGTCACTCTGGAGGGAGGGTACCTGTTGTAGGGTCACTCTGGAGGGAGGGTACCTGTTGTAGGGTCACTCTGAAGGGGGAGGGTACCTGTTGTAGGGTCACTCTGAAGGGGAGGGTACCTGTTGTAGGGTCACTCTGGAGGGAGGGTACCTGTTGTAGGGTCACTCTGGAGGGGGAGGTACCTGTTGTAGGTCACTCTGAGGGGAGGGGAGGGTCACTCTGGAGGGGAGGGTGCCTGTTGTGTCACTCTGTAGGAGGTACCACTGGGTCTGTAGGGGAGGGTACCTGTTGTAGGGCTCTGAAGGGGAGGGGAGGGTCACTCTGAATGGGGAGGGTACTGTTGTAGTCACTGGGGAGGGTCACTCTGAAGGGGGGGTACTGGTTGTAGGGCTGAAGGGGGAGGTCTACCACTGAAGGTCACTCTGGAAGGTACCTGGTAGGGTGTAGCAGGGCTGGAGGAGTAGGTCTCACTGAAGGGGAGGGTACTGGTTGTAGGGCTGGGGAGGGTCTCACTGAAGGGGAGGGTACTGGTTGTAGGGCTGGGGAGGGTCACTCTGAAGGGGGAGGGTACCTGTTGTCAGGCCAGACAAGGTCAAGCTATAGTGGTAGAGTACCTGCTTTGGGGTCTGGACATAGGTATGATAGAAAGGGTATGGTATTTGGTGGTCAAGTGAAGGGGAAGGTCACTCTGAAGGGATAGGGAATGGATAAGTGTACATTCCAATATTATTCTCAGCTCCCAGGAGAGAACACAGCTTAATTTCCCTTGTGTATGAGTGCTAGAAGGTTGACAGCCACATAACCATTCATCCTGACGGGTACCCATATACTGCTGTCAGTACTGGGTGAACAGAGACATATTTTGAACAAAGTCAGTAGCTATGGAGACCCTACATATAAACATGTTACCGGGTGACACAGGACAGTGGCCCATGAATCTCAGGGGTCAAGACGTTGAATACAGTCACCTATCTGTCAATACCTTCCACAACTTCACCAGACTTATCACTTCAGCAATGTCCAAATGCAATCTAAATCACTACAATTATTTTAACTTTCATACATGTTTTGGAAATGGAATGGAAATTTCATAATTTAATGAGTTTAGATCAACAGGATTGCAAGAATTAAAGCATATTTTTATGTTTTGTTTCATTAGACAATATTATGCCTCTGCATTTATTTGAACTCCCATATTTTGACAAATAATCATCAGGTGAGAATTGTTAAAAGGATAGAAGCACAGGTAAATAAATCCAGTTATATTGGAAAGTCAATAAACAGGTGTTGGAGCCGCTATCATTTATGATTCCTGTTTATGATTCAGCTTGAGCAAGCTGGCATTTCTAGTCCAGTTAGAGGCTTGTCTGAGTAAGGGGAGCGGGCATAACAAAATGGCAGAGGTCATGCGTTGTGTGAACTGGTCCTCTTCTGCTGTGAGGGGCGGACAGTATCCATGGCTCCCTGTAGCTGGGGAGAGGTCAGAGTGGACCTGTTGTTGATTGTGAACATTCCTCCCTTGTCAGAGGGATGAACATTGACTGAGGAGAATAGCAGATGTTGAATTCTCTTCATAAACAATTGTACTTGGTACAGATGATTGAGCATGTACAATATATCTGATTAGCCTTGCAAGGGTACTTTGTAGAAAATTCCCTGATTGTAAGATATGTGAGACTGCACTTGGCTGTTGATAGGTGCTGAAGTCTTGACTAAGAGTGTAAGGTTTTACCACAATGGCTGCTTTTGATTCTTCATAGGGGAAGTAATGGCCAAGTGATCTAAGATGCTGTGATTTGCTGTATTGTGTCATGCAGCTGTGTGAGAAACCTGTGATTCTGGGTTTGAATCTTGGTTTGTCTGCTCCAATTCAAACTGATGCATTGAGGTCACATCAAACTGATACATCTCCCTCCTTCCCTCTTTTTTTTTTCTCTCTCAATAAAGAATCCCTTTTTCCTTTTCTTTCTCTCAGAAAAGAATCTCTTTCACTCTTTCTCTTTCTCAGAATATCTCGTTCCTCTCTCTCTCTCTCTCTCTCTCTCTCTCCCTCTCTCTCTCTCTCTCTCGCATGGAACATATTTGCAGTAAAGCATATAACAGTACTGAAATAGTGGCTAGGATTCCATTCCTTTTGTTTGGAAACAATACAAACTTTTTTTTTCAAAATGCCACCCTCACCTTAAACAGAAAGCAATAGAGCTTTAACAATATGGCTGATGCATGCTGGAAGGGGTATTGGCTCGATCTCCAACTACCGACATGTGTATCGCATTTCTGCAGTCATATATCCTTCATGCAGCTATCAGTCAGTCATTTCGTGTCACATGACCTATCGAGTCTGCCATTAGCTTCCAGTTGGTGCGAGACACCGCGTCCTCTCCAGACGCTACTCCTGCCAGTAAACACAAAAACTCACACGCAAACATAATCACCAACAGACTTCCAGGTACCATACAGATCGGTAAAAGACAATTTTTTTGTTGAAGTAACACATGCCACTAGGATAATAACTTACTGTTTTGCCTATTCCAAATTCCCGTCTGCTTGGGTAAAAACGTAGTGTTTTTATGAAACCTTTCCGAACCCGAATTCTGTGTTAATAGAACCGTTGTCTAATTTTACGGAAGTGGAAATTGATTTTCTTCAGAAATGTCTTTTTGTGAGAAAAAAATGTTTGTATGTCTGATGCAAAATTGCGATATCTGGATCTGTAGGAAAATAGAAATTTACACAAATTAGGACATGTCTTTGGTATCAAAATACGTATCTCTTGTCATCTTATAGCATGATGCTTCAGATTCATATCACTTCCCATATATAACAGGAGATGGTGGGGTAGTGTTGTGGTTAAAGCGTTCACTCTTCGCGCTGAAGACCCGGTTCGATTCCCCACATGGGTACAATGTGTGAAGCCCATTTTTGGTTTGCCCCGCCGTGATATTGCTGGAATATTGCTATAAGCAGCGTAAAACCAAACTCACTCACTCACTCTTTAGTATGATGCTTCTAGGTGTTCAGTTTCATATCCCTTCCTATATATAAAGGGGCAATGGGGTAGTCTTGTGGTTAAAGCGTTCACTCTTCGGGCTGAAGACCCGGTTTCATTCCCCACATGGGTACAATGTGTGAAGCCCATTTTTGGTGTCCCTCGCCGTGATATTGCTGGAATATTGCTAAAAGCGGCTTAAAACCAAACTCACTCACTCCCGTAACAAACCTCAGTGTAGGTCAGGGTTAGAATTAGACTGCAGCAACTTGTGAGAGTGAGCAACTGTCAGATGAAGTGACTAGGTACACTGACTTGTTTGATACATGTCCACAATACTATTCAAACAAAGAAATCTATTACTATCAGCATCACTTCTCAGTAAAGCTGTGACGCTATTGAGCATTCTATAAGTCACAGAGTTCGTGCAGGGGATGTGTGTCAGAAGCTGATTTATGAGGAAAGCCAGAAGGGATGCAGGTCTTCAAGATTTGGAAGGAATATTGGAATATGTTTTGGTAAATTTGACAAATTTAATGAAAGAAGTTGCTTGAAGGTTTGGCAAAGGAAGTGGAAGTCTTGGTGGCTGAGCAGGTTAGGCGGCTGACTTTGTGTGCTGGCAATTAGGTGCCTGACTCTGAGGGTGTGGGTTCAAACACCGGAAAGTACTAGAATCGGTACTTTACTAAGATAGTGTAATCCAAAATATAACATATGTTACAAGGATGTTTGTAATTAGAGATTCAGTAGATTGTAAGTTAAGACATAGTAGGATTGTACAGTTAAGCTGGTGGTGTGAAAATTATGACATAGGAAGGATTATCAAATTATGCTGATGATATGGTAAGTTATGAAATAGGTAGAATTGTACAGATGTGTTGGTGATATGGCAAGTTATGACATGGGTAGGATTATACAGTTAAGCTGATGATATGGCTAGTTATAGCACTGTTCATTGTTACTTTAAACAGGGAATTACAGTCAGGAAAAAGTGAACGCAGAGAAACTCGTCTTGCTTAATGAGACTTGACAGAGTTTAGTGTAGCGTAAAGTTGCGATGCCATCAACATTTGTATCTGTCAGTACAACATTGTTGCCATGAGACGTGGACACACAGGCTGAAGCGCAAGTCACACCACATTATTGCCGGAATAAGGGCACATTTTATGAAAGAAAAAAAAAGCAAACATTTTTTGTTCCGCTTCATCGTAACAGTCCATCTTTTGAGCAGTTTGTTGAAGAAACTTTATATTATGTAATAAGCTTGTAATGTAGACATGTAAATGCTAGTAATGTGAGCAAGATTCAGGTGTTTTAGAATTATCGTCTGTTTGAAAAGGATTCTCAAACTTGTTCCTCAAACTGAAATATTCTTCTAGTTCAGCATTCAACAGACTGAACAATTTGTTATTTTAAGATCATATCGAAGTGTTTTTTATGCTTTATGAAACAGAGGTCATGCTGCCTTTAGATTTGAAACGTTCAGTGTCGGGAAATTTGTTTGCCATTACGACTTGTGACATGAAATCAATACTACACTGTTCGTGATTGTTTTCGGGAGAGTAGTGCTAGCGCTGTCCGCGATGTGTAGACACACCTCAACGCACACGAATACATTAATGATTCAGCATGATATGCCAGGTGATTACAGGATATGGGTGACGGGTTGTCTGTTAGCTGATGTCAACATTAAAGAAATCGTTTTCATTCTGAAGGACGAGATTTCTTTACGTTGTTCAGTTGCTTCGTCACGGTTGAAATTCTGTGCGGAGTGAGACACAATGCTCGCTTGTGTTTACATCAGGCGGTTCACTAAGCTACACATAGCAGCATGGATATCATTGAAATGTATTTCATCGTGAGATTAATCTCTGCTCTGTCAGACTGCATGAATATTCGGATTTTACAGTGTCGTTTCTATTTCCTGGGAATTAAATATCTCATTCGAATGCATTAAGTTTATGGTATTGCTTGCGTTACCATGCTCTGGACCTATTTCATGATACTTTGTGAAAAAGGAAATATGCATTGAGATTTGCATAAGATTACGTATGAATCTATTTTAATGCAGGAAGTATGAGCATGAATCTAGGGTTTATTTTTCCATTTTGTACAGATTTAGTCCAACGGCAATCTGTCGTCATATGCACATGAAAATATGAAGCGAGAAAAAGTTTGAAATATGATGACTTTTCATCTGATTGTGTTGGTTTTGCTCTGTAAGGTTACAACATTAAGTCTGGTTTATCCTGGTGCTGCCATGATGTCTGGGAGAGAGGATGGAGTTGTTAAAAACAGCATGTCAGTTCTGTGGAAGATAAGCCTTGTTTAAAACTCACACTCATATGGATGGAACAATTACTGGTTGTTAATTGTTGGCATCAGTAAGAGGAGGGAAATGGAGAACACTCTTCTTCTGACTTAAGGTATCAGTAGCAAAGTGGTTCATACATGCCTTCTCTCTTGTTTAGGATATGTAGTAGGAATATAGCTTCTTGTCTTAAGCGATCTGATTTTGACTGTAGAATATATTTTCTTCTTATGTATGGCTCATTTGCACAACACCAACACCTGAAGATATGCTGTAAATCCAGCTCGGGTACAGCAAAAGTACTGTAAATCCCCATGGTCCCTATTATGGTGATCTATCTTTAATTGCTGGTGATCTACAGCCTGTTTTTATATTGTATTGTTTTCTACAGTGATGTCATTTTATGATAACATGCTGGTTTTAATGTTAAAATCTGTGATACCCTAGTAGTTTTACTGTCCATTGTTGACAGGTTTTTATGTTCTACATTTATTCATTTCTAATGTATAAATTGTTCTCGTCATGATATAGCTCAAATATTGCTGATGTGACGCTAAAAACTCACTCACTATGGTTGTTGAAAGAAGAAACTTAATGTTGGTGGTGAGGTTTTGTGACTTGGATGACGCTTGTCATTGTATTTAATTTGTGTAGATCAGTGCTCTTGATGTCAATCACTAGATAGTCAGGTCCAGAGGGGCGGTGGGGTAGCCTAGTGGTTAAAGCATTGGCTCGTCACAGCGAAGACCCGGGTTCGAATCCCCACATGGGTACAATGTGTGAAGCCCATTTCTGGTGTCCCCCGGCCGTGATGTTGCTGGAATATTGCTAATAGGGGCGTATAACCAAACTCAGTCAGTCAGTGTCAGATCCAGATTTGATTATGTACAGAGTACAACAAACAAACACCCATGCTTATCTCTCAACTGTAGTATTACACTCCTTCACTCTATCACTCACCAAAATGGATAGTAATATGGTTTTAGAAAAACAATAAGATGGATTTCATTATATTACATGATTCACAAAACCGGGTTAGAATTGATCTTCAGTAACCCATGTTAGAGGCGACTAACGGGATTGGGTGGTCGGGGCACTGACTTGGTTGACACATGTCATTGCAGGGCTCCAGATAAGGGCCGTATCAGCGTATGTATGGATATAAAATAAGCGCGATACGGTAGGAAACAATTTTAAAAACGTAGCAGATACGGACCACAGCAATGGTGTATGGTTTCAGAATCATTTACAGACGTATTTATCTGAAAAAGTATTGTTTTATTGTTTACTGACCTGTTAACACAAGAGTAGCAATGTTGTGGTGCATATATGAAACAAAACACAAGATTACTGATACACCATTAAATTCCATTCAGTACTCTAAATGTACTCTTATTGTTTTCCAGTACTCATATATTGAAAAAATAGGGAGTACGTACTCCTGATCATGAAAAATTATCTGGAGCCCTGTCATTGTATCCCAATTGTGTACATCGACATTCATGCTGTTGATCACTGGATTGTCTGGTCCAGACTCAATTATTTATAGACCACCGTCATATACCTGGAATATTGCTTAATATGCCGTTAAACAACAACCAATCCAATCCATGATTCACAAAACTGATTTTGTTTAGCTTAGATGCTATTAATCCAGAAAAGGTTTGATGGCCATCAAAATCTAATGATATATATGAAATGTACTTTTGATGAATAAATGTCTTGTTTGTTATTTCAGTAAAATTTTGTAATAGAGTAATAAAATTAAATTAAATAGAGACTAGGGTATGTGATACATTTCCGTATCAACATCTGGCGATAGTGTTTTATATCCCATAAACATCTATGATGAATAAGTATCTTGTTTGTTTTACAGAGCCGCTGAACAGCTTAATTAGTTGGAAGTCAGGCGACATGTAACTTTACTGTTATTATTATTATTTCAGGTACATGTACTGGACGGACTGGGGCGAGAATCCAAAGATTGAGCGTGCAGGAATGGATGGAAGCAAGTGGAGTAGAACAGAAATAATAAAAGATAATATTTTCTGGCCAAATGGTCTGACCCTTGACTACGATGATTCTAAAATATACTGGGCAGACGCCAAATTAAGCTTTATTCACCGCTGTGATTTTGACGGATCTAATCGTCAGGAGGTGATTGCTGGCGAACTCCCTCACCCTTTCGCATTGACTCTGTACGAGAAAACGCTATACTGGACGGATTGGCAGACAAGATCAATACACAAATGCAACAAGCTCACTGGTCAGCAACAATGGACTGTTCACGAAGAAATATACTCTCCAATGGACATTCATGTCTACACTGCCAAGAGGCAACCCAAGGGTAAGCCGAAATAGACTGTTTTATTTTCATGTATGGGAAGCTAACAATGATTGCTGGTTCTGGATTTCCATGTTGTGAATAGTTACTGACAGTGATAGACAGTGTCTTGGAAACAGTGTGTGTAAACTGACATTTTATGTGTAAAAGAATCGCAGCTATTTCCACACATATACAGCCAGCATAAGTAGTGTTTTCGACTTCTTGGTAGCCAGGTTTGATGGGGGTATAATCATACTTAAATGATGAGAAGGATTCATTTTTGTCAATAAACTGCTCAACTTTTGGTAAGGATATACCTGCTTAAGAAATTCAGTTCGCTCTACCACCATGTATAGTGTAATATTAAAACACACTGTTCGCCCTGAACTATTATAGTTAAAGTACAAGCATCCTCGCTTTAACTAAGGATAGGGCTTGAAATTACGATTAATTAAAGGCAGAAACAATGGTGATAGGTGACCTAAATTATTACGATTAATTCTCACACAGTATGTGGATAACTGGCTGGCTGTTCTATTGTTGTGTCTGCCCCCTACATTAAGATGAACATTACCAGAAAAAACAAATGATAAAGCGGTTTGATGATGGATTACGTTCAGATTAAATATCTTCTTTAAATTATTTTAATTACATCTGGGATTAACGTAAACCATATCGGGCAATATGAACGTCGCATTTCTACTACCAACGTTTAGATCAGTACATCCAGATGAAGCTGAGTAGTCAAGCGACATTCCACGATTGCACTGTGGGAATGTAAACATTGCGAACGTTACCGCGTTGCTGAGAACTTGTGAGTCGAATTGAGACATTTTAACCATCGTAAAACATAAACGTAATGTTCCACCAGTGATGTTAGCTGTGTGAAGCAACTGCAAACCAAGAAACGAGATGCAACGGAGTAGTTTACTGTAGGAGGCTGTACGAGGGAATGACAACTGACATGCATCGTGACGTCACTTACATTGTGATGTAATGCAAAAAGTGTTCGATCACGAGGGGGTAGACTAGAATGGCGCAGTGATGCCAATTCATTGTGACGTAATCCAAGAAGTGCACATTATCTGATAAAGTACTGTTGGCGCCTTAGATCTTTCACCGAAGCATCTTAGAATTTGTCATAATAGTCCCACTAAGACCAGGGACCCTATCCACAAAGCATTCGTAGCATTACATCATTTGTAAGCCAATGATGTAGTATAGCGTTACGATAGGTCGTAACGTTACGAATGCTTTGTGGATCTGGACCCAGGTTTATTTTTTTGGTTTGGAGGTCTGCTGTTTCTAAAGTTACCAGAAATCATGGTTAAAATATATATTAACATTAACATGTGTTTATTTTTGCCAGTATGATTTCACAGTTTGGTGATTTAAAAGAATAAAATTTACGTTGCCATTGACATTGGGAAATCTCTTCTACTGTTAAGATTCCACTGTTAAGTGAAGAAAAAATACAGTTTTATGTAGTAATGAACATCGAAAGTTTTCATGAAGTTCCTTGACATGACTATTAATGAGCTCTTCAAGAATATTACTGACACTATTGTTGAGTTTATACGAACAGGCATCAACTCTGTACTTGTATATCACTTATCTCCCCTTAATGATGACAGATGATGCATGTTTATAGATGTGTAAAAACTAAATGCTAAATTTAATGTAAATTAGATATATTTTTATTTATATGTCTTTACTTCAACACACAAAAACGAGAACCATGATCAAGCATTGTGGTCTTACGTAGTAATTACAGGTGTAGGTACCAAGAAGTACCTGTGTATCCTTATCAAAAGGGGCGGTGGGGTAGCCTAGTGGTTAAAGGCTTGTCACGCCGAAGACCCGGGTTCGAATCCCCACATGGGTACAATGTGTGAAGCCCATTTCTGGTGTCCCCCTGCCGTGATGTTGCTGGAATATTGCTAAAAGCGGCGTAAAACCAAACTCAGTCAGTCAGTCAGTCCTTATCAAAAGTTGAACAGTATATGAAACATTTACCATGTGTTGAATACATTGTTTTCTGAAAATGATGAAGAAAGGAAACTCTGTGTTCATTTTAGTCCATTTTTTTTAAAATTTAAAATGAAAATGTCTAATTTTCGTTGGGTGGCTTATCAGTGGGTGATTCCTTCAGTTGAACTTGTTGCCAGAGGGGATGAGCTGAAGTATAGATAGAGCTAATTACGAGCAGAGACGTATAACCTCAGTGAATTTAGAGGGAGATAATAGAGTTAGCAGCCAGTAGGCAGGTAGATACAGGCTTATCAGTTAGGTGGTGAATATGTACTGTTATCAGATGGCGCTGGAGGCGGGATGTTATTGCCTGGTTATCACATACTGGATTGAGAGGCATGTGGCACATGTCAGTTAGACAAGCTGGCAGGGGGCAGGGGAGGTCAGTACCTACAGCAGTGGAGCTATAGGGTCAGGGTGGGGCTGGATGAGGGGGTGAAGAAGGATGAAGGGTGAAGCTGGATGAGGGGTGGGGATGGAGGAATGTGTGTGGCTGGAGGAAGGGGTTTGGATGGAGGAGGAGGTTGGGACGGAGGAGGGTGTGTGGCTGGATGAGGGGTGGGGATGGAAGAGGGTGTGTGGCTGAAGGACTGGGTGGGGCTAGAAGAGGGATGGGGGTGGGGATGGAGGTGTATGGGATGGGATGGACATTTTGACATACACAGATCTTTTGTACCCAGCCTAGAATTATATTTTTTTCCTAGAAATAAAGTTATCTTTTTTTTAGATGTATTCCTATAAAATATGAAATAAGATCCACAATGGTAATTTCTTATAAGATCATTCCAGACTTTAGTTGAATTTTTTAATAAATTTTCTGGGCTCCATAAGACAGACTTTCCTGATTATGTATACAGTTATCTTGATACCTTATCATCATAAAGTGTAACAAGAAGCATCTTTGGGATGGAAATTGATGCAAGATTGTTGAAATTCAAAATTATTTCTAATAATATCCAGTTCATTGCTGTATCTAGATTTAGTATGCTTGCATTCAATAATGCTTCATATATCGTGGCAGTTAAACAAAGCCTTGTTGTGTTGTCATCAGTAGAGCAAGTTGGAAGACTTTTCAAGGATTAGTTGAATTCATAACTGTTATATTCATCCTATGTAGAAGAGTGTTGTTTGAATTCTGATGGATTAAGGTTCTTAGAGATCTTGTTATATACTGCTCAGAAGAATGTTAAGGAATTCCTTATTCTTTCATATTGCTGTAGTTCTTAACAACTGATATGAAGGAATCAGGTGTTCCTTAACTTGTTTTGAGTAGTATATGTACAGGTCTCAAAGAAGTCTGTTAATATAACATATAACATTGTGTTGTATGGGGTAAAACGGTGCTTTAATACACTTGAACTGTGATGTATTCTTCAGTTACCAATACGAAGAAACCATCAACATTTTGAAAGTCGGCTTTAGAAAAAGTTGTATTTGAGGAATTTTGATATGAAGAACAACACAATTTGATATCTGCTTGATAAACATGTTTCACAGATAGTTAAGTTCGAGGAATGACACAGGAAGACATTTTCAAAATAATTCCTCTGTGGCGGCAATACGGATCAGTGTATATATCCCACAGCTGGTAAATACGAAACATGATTTGTCTGCAAGTATAAACATTTGCGCAGCATTTCGTTTAGTGGAACAGACACCCTGGTGCAGCTGTGAAATAATGGAATATGCTGGTATTAAATGTCTGCCTCGGCATCTGACGAGGCACTCTATGGTCAGCTGGGAGTCTGGCGTGCAGGTCAGGTGGAGGTTCTGGGGCTGCTCTGGAACACTTGATTAGTTTACGATGAGTTCAGCAAGTCTGTTCTGCTCGGGTTCTGATAACATCAAGAGAGATCACAAGACAAAGATGTGCATAGCGCCACTACTACCTATGTTCTGTTCCTGTGCTGTTCCTGTTTGTTAATGAAAGAAATGGATCCACATTGTGGGGTCTGGCTGGTGGTATTTGTTTCTGAAGCAGAATTCTTGCAAGGTCATTATGATATTGTGAAAACAGAGAAGTCGACTGCGGCTGAAGTACACGTGATATACAAATTTAAATAGGGCAGATATCTAGGAATTATTGGTGTTCTTGTAGAAGATCTATTTGTTCCTGTAAGGGTTCTACAAGATGTTCTTGCAGCATTGTGGGGTCTGGTGGTGGTATTTGTTTCCGAAGCAGACACTTTCTTGCCAGGTCATTATGATATTGTGAAAACAGAGAGGTTGACTGTGATATACAAGTACAAATAGGGCTGATGCCTATGAATTATTGGTGTTCTTGCAGGAGATCTGTATGTTCAAGAACGCCACACGTTTTATGCCACACTCAGCAATATTCCAGCTGTATGGCAGCGGTCTGTAATTAATCGAGTCTGGACCAGACAAACCAGCATCATCAGCATGAGCGTCAATCTACGTAATTGGGATATGATGACATGTGTCAACCAAGTCAGCGAGCCTGACCACCTGATCCCGTTAGTTGCCTCTTACGACAAGCATGGTTACTGAAGGTCAATTCTGACCTTGATCTTCTCGGGTCCCCAAAGGATGAGATGTTGGTCCTAATGTCAAACACTGGTTTGTATGACCCAGATTCAATCATTCACCAGGAGCCATGATATATCAGAAGTGTTACTGACTCTAGCATAGAACAACACACACGCATTCACTTATGCTAACAGGAATGTTCGACATGCAGACTGTATTGGATTAAGCGCAATTTGTGACAAAATAAATCAAGAAAAAATAAAGTGGGATTTGTTAGCTAAGGGAGTTGCAACACTGGTCTGTTAGCATTTTCTACCTGAAGAAGGTGAATACTCGTTAACAGGATTCAGTTCCTGTTGTGATGAGATGCGCCAGGTGGCACAGGTAGGTTCCGAAGACACTTGATCAGACCCGGTCTGGCCTGGCGGAGGCGTATACCCCCTGGCACTGTGGAGATATTTACTGGACGGAGGTTTTGTTCCTGTTCCGATGTAATAGAGGGAGGTGTTTGGGAATACAGTGTGTAAGCTTTACTTAGTTAATGAGATGGGAGGGCTTTTTGCAATTGGCTTAATTTGTATGAAGAAAAAAATGCATCTGTTTGGTTTTCGGCAAAACAAGGCGTTATAGTTTAGATTGGATGCCACCTTGCTTTCTTCATTATTTTCCGGTGTAAGTAATTAGCCTGTGCCCCTAGGCTGTTGAAAGAGCAGGTTGTGTTAGAATTGGTATTGGAAAAGACGTCATCATTTAACACATGGTTAGATTGAGGAAGATAGAATAGGTGTGACTTTTGATGCATCATACATGATGCTAATACTTGTACAAGTTATCAGTATTATTGATTGCTTTAGGAATCAGTGAGTGAGTGAGTTTGGTTTTACAACGCTTTTAGCAATATTCCAGCAATATCACGGCGGGGGACACCAGGAATGGGCTTAACACATTGTACCCATGTGGGGAATCGAACCCGGGTTTTCAGAGTGACGAGCGAATGCCTTAACCACTAGGCTACCCCACCACCCCTTTAGGAATCAGTATCAGATGTGTTGTACATGACCTGAGGGTAACACTGGTACAAGCTATCTGGATTCAAGTCAACAACTGCTCTACACTATTGTTAGTATTTAATGTTTCTCTTCCATTCAGATTGATCTAAAATAGACTTAGGTTGTTTTTATTCTGTATTTTTATGAATTTGTAGCACACAAAACTGTGCAAGGCCTTGCTTGTACAACCAATCACAGGTCAAGGCCGACATGTCTGTATTTCGTCATGTTGAAATATGTGAGAACTGTGGAGTCAGGTTAAGATACTATTACAGAAGACATGCCTCGAGTGAGTGAGTATGGTTTTACACCACTTTTAGCACTATTCCAGCAATAGACTAAGAACTAGTCTCTGAAATGAACATATTTTACTGAAAAAGTTCATAGTAAAAAAAACATATATAATGAAAAGGAGCCCTGAGACTTTCTTCAAGCTGTGGAAATCTAGACTTGCCATATTTTCTAGACTTGCGTGGGCTTTCTTGGATATATTTGCTTCAGGGTCTGTACGAGAGACTATTCCAGCAATAACGTGGCAGGGGACACCAGAAATGGGCTTCACACATTGTGCCCTTGTGGGGAATCGAACCAGGGTCTTCGGTGTGATATGCGAACGCTTTAACCACTAGGCTACTTCACCACCAATAGTCTCAAGAGTCACTTTAGGTGAATGTTAGTTAACTACTGTAATACAATAATAAAATCAGTATGTTAATTTCTGTGACATCCAAATATTCAGAATACAACCTTAAATGATAAGTAGGGAGAGTTAATCGTTAGGAGTGAATGGCTTGGTGATGGATCTTATTTCACGAAGGTTTAGCTAGGGCTTCGTTCAAGCTCACAGATGTTGGAGTAGATTCAGGTAGCAATCCCTCACCTGATTAAGCATTTGTTAGAGTGTCGAGGTCAGTAAATGATGAGGACATTGTAAGGACACAGACAGAAGAGGGTCTGTTCTTGAATGTAGGCTATGCATTAACTAGTCCCAGCTACCAGACAGTGTGTCCTCCCTCCCCTACCTGAGACAGTGATTACAAGGTAAACAGCTGTTACCTGTCCAGGTAGATACATCAAGGTAATTAAGCATCCAGGTGTCTGCTTGTACCTGTCACAGTTCAGGTGGGTGGGGAAGAGGCTGCTCTTGGAAACATACGATGCACAATAGTGAGGTTTCTCAATACACTCTTGGGAAATTGTACTGATGTTGCTTTTAGTAATCCTTACAAGGGAGTCGCCAGCACAGTTACTAGAAACATGATAAAAATAGAATTTGAAATGTGATGTACTTGCAACACTTTACTTTAATAACTGGGGACATAAGTTTGAAGGTGTTAATTTGGACATGAGTAGGAAATTTTAGGGCTTCAGGCCACTATGTTAAAAGACACCATGTTCTGTTAGTGACTATGTGAAGTTATACTATGTTCTGTTGGGGACTATGTGAAGTTATACCATGTTCTGTTGGTGACTATGTGAAGTTATATCATGTTCTGTTGGTGACTATGTGAAGTTATACCATGTTCTGTTAAGGACATGTGAAGTTATACCATGTTCTGTCAGGGCCTATGTGAAGTTATACCATGTTCTGTTGGGAACTATGTGAAGTTATACCATATTTCTCTTTTGACTCTGAAGTTATAAGTTATGTTGTTAATATGTGAAGCATACCATGATTTGGCACATGAGGATTCTGGTTTAGGAAACTATGCCGGTCATAAAATAGACATTTTGGATCGGGTGATCTGGTGATCAGACTTGTTTCATCACATATCATCGACCATACAACATTTGTTGCTCATGACATCAACCACTGGCCCAGATTTATTATTTCCGAGTTGCCTTCATTTATCTGAAATATTGCAGAGTGTGACATTGAACAACAAACAAGCAAGAGCATACTACCATCTGCTTGGCTGTACATATTGAGTGTTGTACTAATTCAGATTGTTTTTAATTACTTCTTTCAGATTTGAGAAAAACCCGAGGTATATAGTTGTTGTATTCCTTAACTGTCATGCTGTGCTGCTTTAGACTAATTAATTGTTGTTAATTATCAGCACTAATTTTAAACTTGTCTGTTTTTGCTGCTTGAAATTAAGTTATAGAACTATTTGTTTATCATTTGTACTGTGAGAATTCTTGAAACTGATTCCGTTTTGTTGTGGCACGTTTAAACATTCAGTGTCTTTTCATGTTCTTTGTTCAGTGTTATGAAATTTTCACTTTTGTAGGAATCTGTCTGGTGTTCCTGTTTAGTTTCCTCTGTTGTTTCATTTTGGCTGTAAATTCATCCATTGACTTCTCTAGCTTTGATTATCATTGTAAAATGTTTGCCAGTTACACTAATTTTACATGTTGTAATCAAAGTATATTTTGTCAATGTTGACGGAAGGCAGTCATACAGAAAATCAGATAATTGTTGAATGTTTTCTTTAACTCTTATTAAGCCTTTCATTGTGAAAAATTACGTGTTAATGTTGCATGGAAAGTAGTACCCAAATCACTAATCTCCAGTTTTGCAATTATTAGTCAACAAATGATGTAACACAAGGGCATTTAAGACCTGATTTTGATTTGTAAGTTTAGTGAAGTCTGTACTGCTGCAGACATTATTGGCACAGATTTAACTTCAAAGTTTGAATGTCTTTCAAATATGGTAATGCCTTCTTGTATGGAATTGTGGGATATTCATCTGAATAATAATGGATGATGTGATGTGATCTGTTCAACTAAAAGTAGTAGTTAGGAGAATATGTTTACTTTGAAGACAGAGTGTATATGTACAGTCCTAGACCAGAACAAATCTTTAAGGCAATGATTGTATTTTAAATCATAATTTCTAGACATGACTGCAGTTTTTCTTTAGTGATCTGTTGAACTAGAAATAGTTGTGAGGAGAATATGTTTTATTTGAAGATAGGTTGTATGAGTACAGTTCTGGGCCGGTACAAATCTTTACAGCAAAGATTAACGTTTTATCATAATTTCAATATTATATATATATATACGCTTAGAATAAGTTGACCCAATTAAAGACAAGTATCTTTAGTCCTTAATCTGTGTGTTGATCTAAACTTGTCTGTTATAAAGATAGAATTGGTGCACATCAGTGGAGACTTAGAGCAAGGCTAGCACAATCCTGAATGGGCACACATACTCAGTGGGAGTTAAGACTTGGCATGTACAACATGTTGGGTTGGGTTAAAGTGGGGCGAGGCAGGGTGTGGTTAGGGTGGGGAGGGGAGGAATGGGCGGAGACAGGAGGGTGGGGCTGACAAGTACTCAATGGGAATGACGCTTGCTGTAGAGTACAGAGTACTTGGTTGGTGTAGGTTTTGGGTGGGGTGGTGACAGTAGTTCAGTGGGGTGGTGATTGATAAGAAGGGTGAAGGGGAGGCCAGGTACAAGAGGGCTGGGTCAACGACAGGTACTTTGTGAAGATTGAACATGGTATACACAACATTATGTTGGAAAGGAAAGGGGTGGGAGTGTTACGGAATGGAGTTAGAAAGCAAAATGTAGATATTAAAAATATATTTACTGAAATAACATGAAAAAAACTTTGGAATTTCAGAAATATTATCAAACAAACTGACAGTAAATTAAAAATGTGGTATGCAGTACTGAGACCTGAAAGCATAAAGAAATTGCAGTTTTGTTGTCTAGGTTTGAATCCCCATTGACATTGCCATTCCAGGCAGTTCTCTCACTTTATTGAACAAACTTTATGGATAACAACTTCTTTCATTTCGTGAGTGCAACATTTTGATACAGATTCTTGTACCGTTGTTAAGCAGGACAACGATCTTTATCCAGCCTCATGTAAGAATGTCGAGTTTTGATTGGTTCACGTGACTCTGATAAAATACCATGTACACCGTCACGATCCACGAGCAGGGAGTACAAAAGTCATATTATCCCGCCACACCTCGGTGACCACGCGAAGTGAGAAAAGCGTGCATCGCCAAGCCTTTAGTAACGTGCGCTGCATTGATGTCAATCGATCAGCTGTTGTCAACATGGCAGCAAGGAAACGTTTTATACTGTGACCCGTAATCTGTGAACCTTGGCATCTCACATAAATAAAAACAAGTCGATTCGATGCGTATTGTTTTCTTTTGATTTAGTAAAAACATTCGGCTAGATAAATGCGTTATCACATCGTGTCTCGGGAAATACGGGGTTTTATCAGCCCCTCGTAAGGTTGTATTCCGTTTTATCAGTCCCTCGTAAGGTTGTATTCCATTTTATCAGTCCCTCGTAAGGTTATATTCCCCTCGCCTCCGGCTGACCGAGGGACTGATAAAGCCCCGTATTTCCCGAGACACGATGTGATAACTAATAGTATCGAAACATCGCACTCACGAAATAAAAGAAGTTGTTATCCATAAAGTTTGCTCATTATTGTACTTTTCCAACTTCTAAATGCAACTCAAAGAAGTTCTCTCAATTACTAAAAGCCAAAATCCACTTCATGTCATCAGTGGTTCGTGTCCAGGGAATATATGCAAATATAAGGGAGTGTTGACTAACGTTTTTCTTCGTGTATATGTTCATATTACAAACTTTAGAATCTATTCTGTTTTACTTTTATGCTTCTGGGGCATGGTTTTTAACCTTTGGCTTCATGGATAGTTTTAGATAGATTACATCTGAGATCTGGTATTTTAGGATAATTATATCAGAAAACATTAATTGTGATTTTCTAAGTGTATGTAATTCATCACATGTGTTACATAAAGAGTCTTTAATGTAAAAGTATTTTCATTCATGGTAAGAAATGTTTGTTCCTTAAAAATTTACAAACATTCCATGTTGAGAAACAGGTTCATGAATACATGACGGTTTTATGAAAGCTATTAAGTGAGACTTTAGGGACGTTAACAATGAAGTGCGAGTTGTTTATTTGCTTTTGTCTGATCGGCGCTTCCACAGGCACTGAATAACCTGTGTTAATACTTGGACATAAGTGACGTAGCTCTCGGTTAACACGTAGATTATGAAAACAAACATTCATGACATACTATAATGGTGACCTTTTCCATATGTCTGCTGTCGTCACTGCACTTATATTTTTGCCTCAGACTGGTTCTATGTGTGTGTTCCAAAGCCCAAAACAATAATTAATTTCATTATGAACCCCAAAGTGCTTCAAGATAAGTCTTAGAGTGTTTGTCAATTTTATGATTTCTTTTGGAAACCTGAGTAAGGTTATACGTGAAAATGGTATCTGAACAAAATTTGAAGGGTGTTGTAACACAATCAGAAACATTGATAAAAACTGTTGCAATATGCAATCAAAATTCTCTAGTGAGGTAGGAGGGGACGAATGTTATCGTGCACTGCGGTGAAGTTGGGAGGAAATTAGTTTTATTAAAATTTAAATATGTCGGTGCTGCCAAGGTGAGCTGTGGAATGGGCCATTCTGGTTCAGGCTGATTGGGTCCAGGACCCCTCTCTCCCTCCACTGGGAACAGGGGCAGGTTAACTCGTAATCTGAAACACATGGGTGATCTCGAGGTGCGCCTGATCTTGAGGCCCGCCCAGCACTCTGATGGGAACCAAATGGAAGGAACATTTTAGCATTGAAGAAAGGTCATTTCCTTATGTGGTATTTTGAAATATCAGAATCATTCTGATTGGCTGCATTCTTTTTTCCACAAGGGGTGTATACAAGTTTGAACATTGTGTCATTGGTTAGGTGTTAGCTTAGATGTCATTACGGAAATTATTTACTGTTTCTTTGAAATTGTTACACGGCTTTGAAAGGTTTTAGATGTGATAATGTGAGATGAAATGTGAGATGATTCCTGTTGCAATGTGGCTTGTGTGTAATGTCAAACTTAAAAGAGTTCAACATTAATGTGTCTGGGATCATGAAACAGAACCTTTAACCAGTTCAACATAAATGTAACATACATCAAATATACATTATCTTCACATCTAACATTTTGGTAATATTTTGTTTTGAAATGTCTGTTTGTCATTGAAATAATGTTGTGTATATATATCAAAGGCAACGACACAGTTTGATATTTGCATTTTTGGTTAGTTGTTTCTTTTAAGAAGTTTAGGCAAAAAAGATCAGTTTGGAATGTAAATATTTTACAAACAAGTATGACTAATAAAGTTATAAAGTGTGTGTGTGTGAGAGAGAGAGAAAGATATATATATATATGTATGTGTGTGTTTGAGAGAGAATATATATATATGTGTGTGTGTGTGTGTATATAGACAGAGAGAGCGAAAGAGAGGTAAGGGTAATGAAGAATCATGGTTTTTGCTTCATCAAAGGTGATGTGAAGTATCTATCATTGTGAGTTGACAGAAAGAACAATAAGAGAAGAAACAAGGGAATTATAATCTCGATTTCTTTGCACGGAAGACCTCTCTTCTTCCCGGAAAAGACTGATAGGTGTATTTGACTATTTAACTAAAAATTTCAGATGTATGAGTTACTGCAACTGAGTCCAGCTTGTGAGAGTTACCCCCCTTTACTTTACATGTGACCTTTGTGTTTCAGGGATGAATCCTTGTGGTAACAACAATGGCGGATGTTCTCATCTCTGCCTCATGTCACCGAAGGAACCATTTTATGCCTGTGCTTGTCTGACTGGTGTCAAACTGCTGGCAAACAACAAGACGTGTGCTGATGGTAAGACCAACAGCGTCGCCATTTTGGTGTGGGAGTTAACAGGATCGCAGAAAAGTTTTGACTGTCTAAAGATCATTTAAATATACTTGATAAACATGGTGGTGGGTAACAGGGTGGTTAAAGGAAAGAATTTTTATTGTCCACATTTTATGAATTGTATCCTTTGTTGTACATACTACTGAAGTATTTGGGTCTGATTTGAATACGGAATCTTATCGATTAAATTTTATTGTGATGTCTGTAAATAACAAACACAAATATTGCAACAAAACTTCTAAAACTGACCTCTTGTTCTATCATTTTCCTGTTCTGTGACCTAAATCTGTTACATATTTGTTTTCAGGGCCCCAGAAGAATTTGTTTTTAGCTCGAAGAACAGACCTCCGAAGAATCTCCTTGGATACGCCAGACTACACTGATGTCGTCCTCCCCCTGGACAACATTCGCCATGCCATTGCCATCGACTACGACCCCGTGGAGGGATATGTGTACTGGACAGATGATGAAGTGCAGTCCATTCGCAGAGCACAGTTGGATGGGACAAGTTCGTAAACCAAAAATATAGTTCTTAAAGATCAAGACATTATACACTACTTTTAAATGGGATCAACATATTTTAGACTTCAGTAGAATATATTATGAAATGATGTTATATAAAATGAGATTGGCTGCCACATCAGCAAATGAAAATCATGACTTTAACGCGAACTAAGTCTCTTTACATGAGTGAGTGAGTTTAGTTTTATGCCACACTCAGCATTATTCCAGCTATATGGTGGCAGTCTGTAAATAATCGAGTCCGAACCAGACAATCCAGTGGTCAACAGCATGAGCATCAATCTGCTCAATTGGGTATCGATGACATGCGACAACCAAGTCAGCGAGTCTGACCACCTGATCCCCTCAGTCGCCTCTTACGACAGGCATGGGTTACTGAAGGCCAGTATTGTAACCCGGACCTTCACGGGTGTTTACATGTGTATTCAGTTCAAGTGAGGAAATTTTGTAAATCCTGTATTCATTTACATGTGGAAATGTCTGGTTTGACCTTCACCTTAATTGTAGGTCAAGAAGTGTTGATCAACACGGAAGTGGACCATCCTGACGGGATAGCTATAGATTGGATTGGACGGAATTTGTACTGGACAGATACAGGCACGGACAGAATCGAAGTGGCTCGTCTAAACGGCACTTACCGAAAAGTGCTCATCTCCGACAAACTGGACGAACCTCGGGCCATATGCTTGGATCCTGTCGCAGGGTAAGTCTTGCCATTGTGGAGGAAACCATTTGTGGTTTTGTCAAGTGCTACTTAAGGAGTTATGACAATCAGTATCATCTGACATAGATATCACTTCCTGTGGCCATACTGGAACCACTTAAACGGGTCACTGACAAAGCAAGCAAATCAGGGCTGGGAGTACTATATTAAGTGTGTCATGTAGATTTTGAAATTGATGCTAGTCTGCTGGTGCGTGTCTACTTAATTCTGCTTGGGACAAGTATTATCCAATGAGACAATCTGTATTAACTATTTCCGTGCGTGTTTATGGTTCTGCATCAGTTCTTAAAGTTTAAGTTTCTTCAAACTGACTGAATGAAATGTTCTCATGGTAAATGAATTTCTTGTTTAAGCCAGACAAAAGTTATTACATTTGCACCAGTTCTTTGGATGGCTCTTAAGAATACAATATTTCTAAGGATGTCGTGTTCAATGTCAACATATTAGTGTAGTTGAAAAACTGGTGACAATTAGGGACATTTGTGTTTTTGGATGATTAATCTAAGCCCAGGTTAAAGTAGCTGAAAGAAGTCCTATGAGAGCACACTTCACAAAGCAGGTGTCCTCCATGGGAGTTTGTTTATTGTTTGTTTTTAACGCCATAGTCTGCAATATTCAAGCTAAATGGCAGCAGTCGCAAATAATTGAGTCTGGACCAGACAATAAAGTGATAGACAAAATGAGCATAAATTGACACTATTGGTATATGATGACAGCAATCTTGAGCACCTGATCCTGTTAGTCACCTCTTACAACTAGTATAGGTTGCTGAAGACCAGTATAACCCAGATCTTCACGGGTCCCTCCATGTGAAGATAAGGGTTAGAAAAAAATGATTGACAAAATGAGCATAAATTGACACAATTGGTATATGATGACAGCAATCTTGACCACCTGATCCTGTTAGTCACCTCTTACAACAAGTATAGGTTGCTGAAGACCAGTTCTAACCCAGATCTTCACGGGTCCCTCCATGTAAAGATAAGGGTTAGAATTGGTCTTCAGCAACCCTTGCTTCAAAGAGGCAGCCATGCTGGTTTTAAGAGGTCACTGACAGGATTTGATGGTCAATGCTAAACCAAGAATAGGGAACCAGGGTTTGCTTCCCATTTTTTTTCAAATTATATTTTCTGACCTTGGCTTGACTAGTGCAGAATAACAACCTGCTGGTCAGATATAATGATGTGGTAGTGGAATCAAGATTTTAAACTTTTTATCCCCCAGAAATTGATGGTAGTTTTTTTCTGGAGCAGAACTTGAAAACCATTCAATGTTTCTTCACCCAATTTGGCACATATATAGGTCTAGTTGTGAACTGGTTTCTTTTGGTAGTTTTGAATTTCTGAATAAAACAATTTTTGTATTTCCATGGCAACAACTTTGACTTGGACTGAAATTGGTGGTATCAATCCTTTCCTGAACAGAAATTAAAAACCTTTCAATATTCTCTTTCCATTTTGTGGGTATCCAAGAACCTAGTGACATAAATCAACAGTACCACTCTATATCAACATTACTGAGGTTACATCAAACCGTTCATTTGACATAGTCATAACTAGTTGACATATTCTTGAAGAGTATTTTACCATTGCGGGGGATATTGATGACTTTGTCTTCTTGTTCTACATGATATAATGTTTTACCTTTTTCTATAGGCACATGTATTGGACGGACTGGGGAAAGCACCCAAAGATCGAGCGTGCCAACCTTGACGGGACAGATCGCGTGGTCCTTATCAACACAACGCTAGGCTGGCCCAATGGTCTTGCCCTGGATTTCCAGACACACCGCATGTACTGGGGCGATGCCAAGACGGACATGATCGAGATGGCCACCTTTGAGGGCGAGAACAGAACCGTGCTGGTTCGAGACAGTTTGCCTCACATCTTTGGATTTAGTCTTCTAGGTGAGCTGGCGGAAAGATGATGATAATGATGATGAAGATTGTGGAGGTGCTAAGATCAAGTTAGCTGTCAGTAGCGACCAACCCATTTCTTATTCTTGGAGAGTGGGGTTTATTTGAACACAAAACCAATTGTTCCAGAAAGATGTTATTTGTCATCCAGTTGGTCTTCAGTTTCATCAATACATTCAATCTGTCTTAACTCTTTTGTTCCAGATGACTATGTATACTGGACAGACTGGCAGCACCGCTCCATTGAAAGGGTTAACAAATACACAGGGGATGATAGAGTGACCATCATCGAGCAGCTGCCAGATCTTATGGGGTTAAAGGCTGTCAACGTGAAGAAGGCTGAAGGTAACACTGACGTGATGTCAATCTGCAACTTACTCCACACTACCTTCAGCTTGTAGAACTGCAAACAGCTTGCTGGACTGTCAGAGGCCGCTACTCTGAGTAGTCTCGCAGAAAATTCATTTACTGCAGAATATGTTTTGGGCACCGTGTTAGGGATCTGCAACCTAGTCTGCACTACCCTCAGCTTGTAGAACTACAAACAGCTTGCTGCAATGACCGCTATTTAGAGTAGTCTTGCAGGAAATAAATTTACTGCAGAATATGTTTTGGGCAGTGTGTTTGGGATATGAAGAACCCAAATCCAGTAAGCATAATTTGTCACTATCCGATTTGGTAACCTTGTGGTAAAAGTCTTTACTAGTTGGGGTAGCCTAGTGGTTAAAGAGTTCGCTCATCACACTGAAGGCCCGGGTTTGAATCCCCACATATGCACAGTGTGTGTAGCCCATTTCAGTGTCCCCTGCTGTGATATTGCTGGAATATTGCTAAAAGCAGCGTAAAACCCAACTCACTCACTCACTCACTCACTTTACTTACTGTGCCAAAAGTTTGAATGGGTCAAGCCCATTTCTGGTGTACCAACCATTGTATTGCTGGAGCATTGCTAAAAACAGCATGACACTCACTCACTCATACTAAAGACTTGGTAATAATAGGTAACAGGTGTTTCAATGATAAAATAATGTATTAAGATAATTCCTTTGAAAAGTTAAAAAATGATACACAAGACTTTGTGTTGAAGCCTTCAAAAGGGAAAGCATTCTTTGATAAAACTTTTTCAAGGAAACATTTCTAATCCGCCCTCTCTATTTGTGAGGTGTTGAAGTTCATGTTTATATTTTCTGCCCGAGATTTTGCGATTCTTGAATAAACATGACATACGTCTTCTGAGAATGCATAAAGCCATGGGCCATCAGTGGCTGCTGGATTCCAGAGATATCAGTGGTTGAAAATAGAATTTTGCAATTTTAACTTTTTATTAGAAATAATGTGAAATGTAGGGTGGACATCTCTTCACATATTTCTATGATATCTGAAAAAATGTTGCTTGACGAAGATATGACTGCTGAAACCATGAATAATGGTTTTGGTTACGCACTCATGCCAAAATTAAGTTTTAGATTTTCATCCCTGAATGTCATACTTCATGTTCATATTATTGTCACAAGGTATACGATGTACAGGTGAAACAAATAAGCTGAGGTGCATCTTTGTTTGATCAAATACACCATAGTCCAACCAAAAGTTCATGTTTCATGTGAGTGGTAGGGTAACCTTGTGGTTAAAGTGTTCGCTCGTCACACCGAAGACCCGGGTTCGATTCCCCACATGGGTACAATGTGTGAAGCCCATTTCTGGTGTCCCTCGCCATGATTTTGCTGGAATATTGCTAAAAGTGAAGTTGATGAAAGTGGCGTAAAACTAAACTCACTCACTCAGTTTGTTGCACTTATTATAATAATGGCCGTGCTTGTAATTCCCGAAATTCATACAAATCTCATTCAGTTCTTGACTTGCAACATTCTGAAGTTTGTGTGACAACATGACCACGGTGAAAGGAGCCCCAGGGGGATCTGATAAAACAACACCTTTGGGCGTGAGATAATAAATGTAATTACCTACATTTAATAACTTCTTATCTCCCCAAGCTGAAGTCTGCCTGAACTGAAGGTCAAATTTGACATGGCTAAAATTAAACTACTTGAAGATAAGCTGGCACCTTTGTATTGCTCTGTGCGCATGAGGGTAAATAGGGCGAACTTGTTGTGCGAACTTACGAGAAATACATGAATAAGGTACCGTAGCTATCCACGTTGTCCCGGACGTTTGATTAGACCCAGTGTGTAAAAATAGGCAGCAGAGTTCATCAAATTGACAGAGTGGTGTCTTGGAACCAGGCTTTACTTTTCAGATGGAATCGTAATCATGATTTAAATTATCAGAAGAATAAAATGGAATGTGTTGAGAAGAAATTTGCTGTTTAGTTGTCAAAATGGTCATCAGAATTTTAATTTTGACATGGTGGAAATATTAGAAAATGAAATCAGATTTGTTATATTGTATCAAGTTATGTTGAAATGAAAGACTTTGTGGAATTGATTTTGTTAATTCATCTGCTTTATTTCCATGATCTAATAATAAAAAATCCTCAAAATTGTTTGCTTACGGCTTTGCTTGCTTGTATTGATCTTATTCTTCTAATTGATTTTATTTATTGATCAGAATTTTTTCTTTCAGTGATAACAATAATTTCTATTAATTAAAACTGCTTTCTTTTATTAACCTCATCAATTTATTTTATTGATAAAAATGTTTGTATTTACATATTTGGTGTCTTTCTTTTAATTTCTTATTTATTTCATCAACACTTGTGTCATTGATCAGATTTGTATATTTTCATTCATTAGTTTGCTTTCTGCTATTGACCTTCTTGTTTGTTTAATATTAGTTTTGTGGGGAAGCCTTGTGGTTAAAGCACTTGCTTGATACACCAAAGGTCTGGGTTCTGTTCCCCACATGTGTTCAAGGTGTACTGCTCAAAATGGCGTAAAACCATACTCACTGGTTTTATTATCAGTCTACGCTTTCTATGTGGTTCTTCTCAAATCAGGAGTGGTGGGGTAGCCTAGTGGTTAAAGCGTTCGCTCATTACGCCGAATACCCGGGTTCGATTCCCCACATGGGTGCAATGCGTGAAGCCCATTTCTGGTGTCCCCCAGCATGATATTGCGGGAATATTGCTAAAAGCGGTGTAAAACTAAACTCACTCACTTGTTTATCTCAAATCAGTTAATTTGACCTTGTATTTTTCTAGACCTTGATGGCTAACATGCGTCAGTGATAGCTTGAACACAGTAAAGACCCGGGTTCGATTCCCCATATGGGTACAATGTGTGAAGACCATTTCTGGTGTCCCCCCCGCTGTGATATTGTAGGAATATTGCTAAAAGCGGCATGAAACTAAACTCACTCACTCACTCATCTCAAATCAATTAATTTGACCTTGTATTATTCCAAACCTTGTTAGCATCCGTCAGTGATATCTTGAAAGCATGTTTAACATTAAAATTTGTTACTCAACTTTTGATAAGGATATATTTTTTCTTTCCATGATACACAAGACTGATTCTCATAAGATGTCAAGTGTACGCTCAAATAGAGTGACGTTCTCTCATTATCCTTATCAAATATATTACTCTGCAGCACTATGCTCTTTTTTCATATTTAGAATATTTACCATGTTTTCCCAGTGAAATTATATTTTTTTTAAATTTGTGTACAAAATTAACATACTTTTAATTCCAATTCAAGAACTGTTTCCCATGCATATCCTTTTGTTAACACAGAGCTGGTATGTAGGAGCAGTGTTATAGAGTGTAATTAATGGGAATCTGGTTGGACTTTGGCACTAATGTGTGGAGAGGGAAGCTGTGGCCGACAATCTGCAAATTAAAATATATTAGATTTAGCACTTCCCCTGTCAGCTTGGTCTGGCCCAGCAGTGTTTTTATGCATTTATATCAAGATTTACCATTCATCTACTGAAGCTCCCTGTTATACAGCTGACAGTGAGAATGCCCTCTGTATAACACAAGAATGGGAAGCATTTCAAAATTGCTCTTCAAGGACACAGTTAATGGACCAGATATGACCTTTTGGATTTGGTTGTTGGTAAATAAATTATAATACATTTTGGTGGTTTTGATACAAGAATTAAAAATTATACGTTATAGTGAGGTGTTTAGGAACCAGTGCCAAAGCCTACAATGATAGGGTGGTTATCTTGAATACAGCAAAGATGGAGATGTGTAGTCAGGCCTGGACAAGGCTGGCATGTAGTTTTGCCCTAGCCCACACCCGCCTGTCAGTCCATGATAATAGCTCTACTTTCTGTTGCAAAAGTCGTCCTAGATGTGGGTTTCATGAGCCCAAATTGCCATGGTGACTGCTGGGATATGATACACAATGAGCACTAGGCCTAGAATTTTAGCTTACTCAGGGATTTTTTGGGGGGTGATAAACATGATATAGCACATAAACACTAGAAAAGAAGCCTGTTGGATATTGCGATAACTTCACTTTTATCCCTGGTTGATAAATTCTTGAAATATTTAACTGAATGGTGCATATTATAATCTGTATGGGATGGGCAGGTGTAGCTGCATGTCGCCATTAATCAGCAGAACATGCCATTAAGAACATAATGTCTGTGTTATAAATGACGTAAACGATAATAAAATTTATCTCTTTCTATGTCATGAGAGAAAGTCATGTGAACAGGGCTGCAGAGTATAATGTTTAATTATAACTTGGAAACGATATAGTTTTGATGACAATGTACTCTTCCCACAGTGTTGTAGAAAACGACATATGCAAAGTTACCTGATATGATATATAATTATGTTTGGAAACTATGCAGTTGAGCACATTTCCTCTTTCCATAGCATTGTAGAAAGTCATGTAAGCAGAGTTAATGTAATGTATAATTATAATCTTATGAAACTTTGTAGTTTGATGGAAATCGCATTTTCCTCGGTCTGGTTGAGTGTTAAGTATGTGAGGTTGTAATATATAATGTATCTGAATTTTTTTCTATGTGGGTGATTTGAATAAGATTGAAATTGAAAAGGAATCCTAATGAGATAGGAATCTGTAGAATATAAACTTGCTATGAAATCACTTAATGGCGAGACTGAAGAGAAAACAGTATGGTTCAGGGGCTGTGAGATAGACGACATTTCAGCAGCTTCTGACCGTGAATCAACCTGTCGGGGAGGGGCCCTAGGTTGTCAGACTCATTGACTTGTGGGTCTTTCGGACTGGGGGTCATTTCTCACTGGTTTGATTGGTTTAGAGTCAATTATGTGCTGGCCAGCTTGAGATAAAACTAATTTGTTGACAGATAGATACAACCCACTCACTCACTCACTCACACACACACACAAAGACCTGCTTGAGATAACTGGAACTTGTTGGCAGATAACTACAGCCAATGCACTCACTCACTCACCCTCTGAACGAATCTCTTACCTACTGGAGCAATGGGGTAGCCTTGTGGTTAAAGCATCTGCTTGTCACGAGGAAGATCTGGGTTCGATTCCCAACATGAGTACAATGTGTGAAGCCTATTTCTGGTGTCCCCTGCCTTGATATTACAGGAATATTGCTAACAAAGCAGCGTAAAACCATATTCCGATGCTCGCTTTCCCCTACTCACTCACTCACTCACTCACCCACTTCCATGACACAGGGTTCCAATAGGTATACTCTGTGAGAAGCCATTTCTTGTTGCCTATGCCTTGATACTGCTGTAACTATGCTACAACTGAAACAACAACTGTATTTGTTCTACCTCACTCACTCAGCATGTTGTGTCGCCAGGTACCAACCCATGCGCTGACAACAACGGCGGCTGTAGTCACCTGTGTCTGCACCGTCCAGGTGGACCTGTCTGTGCCTGTCCCATGGGCCTGGAACTGGTCAGCACTGGCAAGATCTGCATTGTTCCTGAAGCCTTCCTGCTGTACTCGAAGAGTTCCGATATCATACGTATCTCCCTGGAAACTAACCGCAACAACCAACCAATCCCACTTCAGGGAGTAAAGAAGGCTCTGGCCATCGACTTTGATATCAACGACAACCGGATCTACTGGACAGATGGTTCTCTCAAGGTATGTCATCTTTTGTTCTTATGTAACCTAGATTGTGTAATTCTCAGAAACAGAAATGGTGTTTCTTTAAGGACATGTATTCATGTCATTGTTTGATCCCTAGATAAGAGACCATGTGTGTTCTTCCTTGTGGACATTTCCACTCAGATCTTATGCAATATTTGTTGGATGGCTACCAGATGAAAATATGGGTGTACCAATGTGAAAATATTTCCTGAGATTTGAGATTTATTGGTACTAAGGTGAAAATATGTATTTGCACTATCTCCCGGGATTTAATCTGAGATTTTGGGGTATCAAGACGTAAAAGGTGAAGGCAATGTCTTCTGATATAGGTTGGTACTAAGACTAGGTAAGATGGAGGTAATGCTTCTGAGCTGTGTTGTTCTAAGATGAAAATATATGGAGGCAACATCTTCTGAGATTGGTTGGTACTTAAAGATTAGGTGGAGGTATTATCATCTGATCTACATAAGTACAAAGATATTTGGAGATGAGTACTAAGCTATGTTCTTGCTAAGAAGAGGAGGCAGTGTCTTCGGAGATTCTACTAAAATGGATTAGGCAGTAGCAATGTCTACACATTTTCAGTTGCTACATTGTCTTAGGTGAGTTACAAATGTCCATATTCTCCACAGAGCATCAGTCGAGCTTTTATGAACGGCAGTGCATTGGAGCACATCATCGAGTTTGGGCTGAGCTACCCAGAAGGCATGGCTGTGGACTGGGTGGCCCACAACATCTACTGGGCAGACACAGGCAAGAACCGCATTGAGATGGCGAGACTAGATGGCTCATCAAGGAAGGTGCTCATCTGGCGGGATTTGAACAGTCCACGAGCTCTTGCACTGGATCCTCCAAATGGGTGAGACTCTTGTGTTTCAGAAACTACAGATATATTAATATTTGTCAAGCATGTTCTATAGCTGGAAAACCTTTTCTTCCTTTTTAATTAACTGTTTGTGTGTTCAAATGATGATGGCATGGATCATGTGTTTTAACGAGTTTCACACCTTTATGTTTGTTCTTACCTGTCTATGTCTCTGTTACAGGTACATGTACCTGACGGTGTGGGGCGAACATCCACACCTTGAGCGGGCTTCTCTGGATGGCAGCAGGAGGAACGTCCTCATCTCCAAGCTGGGTCGTGTCCAGGACCTCACCATCGACTACGGCGAGCGTCGTCTCTACTGGGCCAACTTGGACAACAAGGCCATCGAGTCCTCTGATATGATGGGTATGTAATGAATCAACATGTGACAGACGTGGGCACGTTCTTTGTGTAGTTGAAGCTTTCATAGGTTGTCTTGATACCGTGGTTGTATGTAATTCAAATAATTGGAACAAGGTTTAAAGATAAGCATGACTTGATATGCTAATTAAATGTTGTGAGCAAAATTATGAACTTTTAACAGAATTAAAAAAAGGTAGATGACGATATTTTATTTGTATTACCGACTTGACCTTAGTTGAATGCAGTGGTACAGGTTGATAATATGTGTTTCTGTTATTGAAGGCAAGAATCGTCGCACTGTTGTGCAAGAACAGCTTCCGCACCCAATGGGACTGACACAGTATCAGGACTTCGTCTACTGGACAGACGTGAAGCGCCAGACCATTGAACGGGCCAACAAGTCGAGTGGAGACAATCGCACGAAGATCCAACAGGGGGTGGAGTTTGTCATGGACATCCTGGTCTTTCATGCCTCAAGGCAATCTGGTGAGTGGGGAGAGTCTGGTGAGCGGGGGCAGTCTGGTGAGTGGGGCAGTCTGTGAGCGGGGGCAGTCTGGTGAGTGGGGGTAGTGTGGTGAGTAAGGGCAGTCTGGTGAGTAGGGGCAGTCTGGTGAGCGAGGGGCAGGCAGTCTGGTGAGGAGTCCCGTGAGTTGGGGGCAGTCTGGTGAGTGGGAGCACCTGCTGGGAAGGGCAGTCTGGTGAATAGGGGCACCTGCTGGGAAGGGCAGTCTGTTGAGTGAGTGGGAGCACCTGCTGGGAAGGGCAGTCTGGTGAATAGGGGCACCTGCTGGGAAGGGCAGTTTGTTGAGTGGGGGCACAATTTGGGAAGGGCAGTCTGTTTAGTGGGGGCACCTGCTGAGAAGGGCAGTCTGGTGAATAGGGGCACCTGCTGGTTGGGGCACTTTGTTGAGTGGGGTCACCTGCTGGGAAGGGCAGTCTGGTGAATAGGGGCACCTGCTGGGATGGGGCACTTTGGTGAGTGGGGTCACCGGCTGGATGGGAAATTTGGGTGATTTGGGGCATCTGCTGGATGGGAAATTTGGCTGATTTGGGGCACCTGCTGGATGGGACGTTTGGGTGATTTGGGCACCTGCTGGATGGGAAATTTGGGTGATTTGGGGCATCTGCTGGATGGGGTGTTTGGGTGATTTGGTGATCCTACTGGATGGGGTGATTTGGGGGAACCTGCTGGATGAGGCATTTGGGTGATTTTGGGGCATCTGCTAGATGGGACAGTTTGGGTGATTTGGGGCATCTGCTGGATGGGGTGTTTGGGGGCACCTACTGGATGGGGTGATTTGGGGGAACCTACTGGATGGGGTGATGGGGGGGGATGGGTTGATTTGGGGGAACCTTCTGGATGAGGCATTTTGGTGATCTGGGGCATCTGCTGGTAGCAATATTCTGTATTAAATGGGAGAACCCACTAGGAAGGACAGTCATGTGAGTGGGGGCACCTGCTGGTAGCAGCAGTGTGTTGTGAGGGGAGGGACTTGACAGGAAAAGTAGTCGGATGAGTGGGTGCACCTGCATTAGCAGCAGGAGGGTAGGGTAACCTGGTTAGAAGGGTAGTCGGGTGCATGGGTACACATGCTGAAAGTGCACCCAGGTGAGTCGGTACACCTGTGCAACATAAATGAAAGAATCTGAAGCTTGAGTGACTTCATTTCTTATTGTCTTCACTTCTGTTTTCACAGGCTGGAACCAGTGTGGTGTGAATAATGGTGCATGCTCACATCTGTGCCTGTCCCACCCCAAGACCGACAAGACTAGCAACAACACCTACTACTGTTCCTGCCCCACACACTACACCCTCAACATCGACAACAAGACATGCTCAGGTACGTCACTATGCATACTTCAGTAGAAGTAGTGGGAAGCCAGAGAAAGTTGTTCAAGTAGTAGAAGTAGAAAGAGTTTGTTTTTTGTTATTATTTTTTATTATTATTTTTCTTTTTTTATTGTTCCCATAGTAGAAGAAAGAGTTATTATTACCATTGAATAGGGCTATTTAGTCCCAGAATTTGATTTTTTAAATGGATACATGAACAGAGATAGATATTTTGCACTATTGTGAGTGTATGGTGGTGGTGGTGATATAGGTTTTGGGAGACTTGGAGCAGAAGTAAAGACTATTTGTGGCAATATATGTGAGTGTATGTAGTTTACAGTGAGTTGTCTCCCCTTGCAGCTCCAGAGGACTACCTGCTATTGGCCCAGCGCAATGCTATCAGTCGTCTAGCAATGGACAAGAAGGAGTCGGAGACTGTGGACAACCCAGAGGTCGTTCTACCAATACATGGACTGCGCAATATCAAGGCTCTGGCGTTTCGACCCGGTCGATGACTTCATATACTGGATTGATGGACGCCAAAAGAACATCAAGCGAGCCCACGATAATGGAACTAAGGTCTCTATTTCAACACTGCTTGCTGTAATGTAGTGTGTAGCTTTTAGACTAAACATATTTAAATTTTATTTGAGGTAAATATAGGATGGTGCACACTTCTCTTTAAAAACATGCAGCTGAGATGACAGTATTCATTCAGTCATTACCCGTTACATGTTTCAGGGCTCCAGATAAGGGCCGTATGTATGGATAAAAAATATGGACGATACAGTAGGAAATAATTTAGAAAACGCAGCAGATACGCACAACAGCAATGGTGTACGATCTTAGAATCATTTACGGACGCATTTATCTGAAAAAAGTATTGTTTGATTGTTTTTTTAACTGTTTACAGAAGAATAGGAATGCTGTGGTGAATATGTGAAACGAAACACATGATTACTGATACGCCATTAAATTCCTATCAGTACTCTAAATTTACTCTTAAGGCTTTCCAGTACTGCTATATTGAAAAAATAAGGAGTATGTACTCTTGATGTTGAAAAGTTATCTGGAGCCCTGTGTTTATTCTCTTTTAGGTTTATATGTGTGAATAGAGTTAGTAATGTGATGATTGTTTCCGCAGCTGGAAGTAGTGGTGCCGAACCAAAACAACAAACAGTTCATCCCGTTTGACCTTGCCATTGACCCATACTCTCGAACCATCTACTGGACATGTAACAATGTCATCAATGTCACGAGACTCAACATGAAGCCAGTCGGAGTGATCGTGTCGGCCAACAATATCAAACCCAGGTCCATCGTTCTACACCCAGAGAGAGGGTATGTTGATAGTTGTTGAGTTCCTGGCTCTTTGCAAGGTAGCAGTTTATTGCTTGGCTCATGCTCAACAGGGACGAAGGGGTAGGCTAGTGGTGAAAGTGTTTGCTTGTCATGCCGAAGACCTGGGTTCGATTCCCGACATGGGTACAATGTATGAAGCCTATTTCTGGAGTCCCCCACCTTGATATTGCTGAAATATTGCTAAAAGCAGCGTAAAATTAAACTCACTCACTCACTCGTGCTCAACAGCAACTGGTGGGTACCTGGTAGGGTGTTACTGTTAACGTTTTAGTAGTGCCTTAGGTTGTATACTTCCTTGTGAGCTGAGGTGAAAGAGCTGAGCTGAAAATAATAATAATTATTATAATGTAGTGTTATGGACATACACATAATGAATGCATATCGTCAATGTTGTTGTTATTGTTATTGGCTTGGGTGTAAACATTGTGGGACCAAACCACAGGGTACTACAGTACATTATGTCATGATTCCGGTTATTGAAAATTACCGAACGGCATTGAACTTTCATCACTGATCTAAAGGTAGTCGATGACAGTGTACCAAAATTTGGGTATAAGTTGTCTGCTCCATTTCGGGAATTACAGCAGATCGGCGTGTATCTCCCCGCCTGATGGCTCGTGTTCAATATCACTGGGACATTTTGTTATGTCACAGCTGTCTGTAAATTATGGACCCAGTATCCCATGTCATAAGAAGCGACTAAGGGGATCGGGTGGTCAGGCTTGGTTGACACATGTCATCGGTTCCCAATTGCGTAGATCGATGCTTATGCTGTTGTCACTTGATTGTCTGGTCCACACTCGAGTATTTACAGACCGCCGCCATATAGCTGGAATACAGCTGAGTGTGGTGTAAAACTCACTCACTATAAATTATGGAGTCTGATCTGGACATTAACAGTCTAATCCTCATTAACAGAAACCTATTTTGCTCTGAATCCCGATAAAACTGAGTACATTTAAGTACGTTGACCGGAACTGATTGTATGTGATTTGTTTCAGGTACATGTACTGGACAAACATGGTGAGCCAAGCCCGCATTGAGAAGGCCGCCATGGATGGCACAGAACGAATAACTCTCTTCAAACTGGCTCTGGGACATCCAGGATCTCTAGCGATTGATAAGAAGTCCCGCAAACTCTTCTGGGCTGATCACGATCTTAAGCGAATTGAATGTTCCGATTTGGAAGGTGGAAACAGGAAAATTCTGTTGGATGGTCTGACGGGATCTCTTAGAGGTTTGGCAGCATTTGGTGACTTCTTGTATTGGCTTGATAAAGATAATAACGTCATTGAGAGGATAAACAAGAAGAATGGAGAAAACAGACTGTGGATCCGAGGTAGGATAACAGACCTGAGAGATTTGATTGCCGTGGAACATAATCTCGAAATAAACAATCATCCATGCTCTACAAACAATGGTGGATGTTCCGACATCTGCTTCTCTCAAGATACTGAGACAGTCAGGTGTTCCTGTCCCCTGAATTTGGAGTTGAAGAGTGACGCCAAGACATGTGCAGACCCCCCGACTTGTCAGCCGGACTACTTCACATGCAAGAGTGGCGATATCCGATGTATTCCCAATGTGTGGCGCTGCGACAACCTGGGGGAGTGTGAGGACCAATCAGACGAGGAGGATTGCCCGAGGTGTCGGTCGAACCAGTTCCAGTGTACAGACGGCCAATGTATTTCACATGAGTTTGTGTGTGATGGTCAGAAGAAATGTGTGGATGGATCAGACGAGGAACAGTGTTGTGGGAAAGACGAATTCAAGTGTCGAAATCATAAGTGTGTACATAAAAATAAGTTGTGTGATGGCCATAATGACTGTACAGACGGGTCTGATGAGATCACTTGTACCCAGGGTTCAAGGTCGCCACCTCCGACTGCCACTCATTATGCAATCGCTATCGTCGTTGGAATTGTGTTTCTGATCTTGGTCGTAGCACTTGTGTTTATTTGCCGGAGGAAAACTAACCATTATCCGTTAGACGACGGGGACATTATGATGGTTAAGAAACCACTGAACCCACACTCAGAGGGTCAGTGCACCCCACCACATACACTATCATCACGGGGAAAGTCAGTGGCCACGGGTCTGTCTTTGGACTCGGGTAGTGGCCCGCCGTTATATGATCGCAATCACGTGACTGGAGCTTCGTCAAGCAGTTCCACTGTCACGCAGTATCCAAAAGAGACTCTGAACCCCCCTCCGAGTCCTGTGACAGACAGGTCATACGCAGGGGAGTACTACTATTCCTCTAACAGTTTATCAACTGTGCGTTCAAACAGGCCCTACAAGTCCCAGAAAATGCGGCAATATCGCAATCACATTCCACCTCCCCCTACCACGCCGTGTAGCACGGACGTTTGTGAGGACAGTGAACCTTACGTAAAAAAATATTATTTCAACAATTCAGTTGTGGAACTTATGAGTTACGACTCAGACCCGTACTGCCCACCCCCGACTCCTCGAAGTCAGTATTTTTCGGACGAAATGAGTTGTCCCCCTTCACCATCAACTGAAAGAAGCTACTTTAATCCCTACCCACCTCCCCCATCCCCTGTGGGGAATTCCGACTGCTGATAAACTCAACCCGTGCAAGTACCGACACAATCCTGTGGAAATGACACAAAATGTGTAAAAGTGGGAGTGATGAAGAAATGAATCGTGAATGAGTGAGATGCTGGAGACAAGAAGTGATACAAGAATTAATTATCCTTTATCAATTCCGACTCTTGCATTTTGTTTATGTGCAAGGTTAAGAAAGTGATAAGCAAAGAATTCTGTCTGCTTTGAAGGTCAGATGCCACATAAATGCCAAAAAATATTGAAAAATTTATGTTATAGCAAACCTGTGAGTGTTTAAAGATGTTAAAAGGTACAATCAGGTCTCAGTATACCCCAAGACTTTACTGAAGTCATTCTCTCCCGTTTGTTATTTAAATAATGAATATTTATAGAGGGAGTCAACCACATTGTCAAATGGATGTTCAGAATGCCATTGGTGTGTTTGTCATTTTACACAGAATTTTGTCGATTCTTGTATACGTTTTTCTGGTGCTGTACTCATATGATCAAAGATGGCGAAACCAAAAACTGATTTTTCACTGGTGAGTGGAGAGAGGTCATACTTCGTGGGACTAGATCCCAACTGGGCCAAAGATCAAAATGTTACTGGACTCTCTTAGTTTGTGGACTATGTAAAGTGCTCAATATGTATATAAAATGTTCTGTTATTCATCCAGAGGTTGTATATAATACAAGGGAGCAAGGTATCTTGATGCTATTTCCAGGGAGGATCAGTTGGCTAAAAATGGCACCTATTTTAGTGATGTGTATTCTCACATCTATTCAAGGGCAATTTTTCATCGGACCATTTCTTGGTTTATATTGCCCTTTAGATTATTTGACAGTTACTCATCTCAGGAATCAACCCTTCACGTTCTCTGGGTGGTACACTTCTCATCGGAATTTTGGCACAAATGTTGTCAGAAATGGTAGCGGTCTAGACAAAAATAATGGCATATGGTATAATCAGGTTGTGTGAATAGTTGTGATTTATACTCTTTGTTTTCGTACTTAGTCCTTGGAAATAATATCAAGAAAAAGCATTGCTCCTTTGACATGAAGACACTAGTCACATTACTTGCTCAGGTATTGTAGCAAGAGTAACCTCCCTTTATTACTGTTGTCTCACCTTGAGATGACCTTCACCTCATTGCCCTTGTATTTAACCTCTATCCTCAGCCACTTGAAAATATTTCAGCCGGTTCTTTTTAAATTATGGTTCAAATGTTCCGAAAGAAGTCTTTTCAGAATTGAAGACCTTTTTGATGGAAAATTCAAAATTATTTTTGCCAGTACAAAATTGGAATTAAAGGGAGTCCTCATCAGATGTGTGTCATAAGTCAGTCAAACTTTCGCATTTTGTTGCTAGTCATTCTTTTTGTTTTTGTCAGAAAGAAACACATTAGTAGTGACTCTGAATAAAACTTGTCACCTCTATGTGAATGTAAACTGTCTGTCTGAAGCATGGGCACAGCTTGTACTGCTTCTATTTTTTCATTGTGATTTGCAGACACAAACATTGACAGGTTTGGTTATGTCCGAAATATTTCTTTTTATTCAACTTTGATGAGATTTTAGCATGATTACAATTAGCAGTTGAATTTGTATGTACGATAAGCAGTTTTTACCTGGACATTTTAACTTGATTTTTTTGCATCACAATTACGATAAAAAAAAATAGTTGTTTCATGCTGAACACTATACCAATTCAGGACCCTCACACAGGCCTTTAGCTTCCTGATTGACTTCTTGTATGCATTACATATTGACTGTAAATAAGTGACTGAGGACAGAGGAATGGCGTTGAAAGGGGGATGTTTTCGATGGCAGGGATAAGCAATAGATTTGTTTGCAGGCATAGGCATGTCATTGATGTAGAGTTATCTCCCTTGGTTTCTGCTATTTAGCATTGTTATGCTGTATACCAAATCCTGATTAAGATGTTAAGGTTGCCTTTTGTATTTTATAAGTATTATGATAATCAAATATTATTTCTTTCACAGAACTATTACGATTAATACAAATGTCATGATGAAGCTTATTATGCTCTGTTTTTGTAGCAATGATTTTCAGTTGACTTCATAACAATTAATTCAAAGGGAGATAACTCTAAAATGAGACCATAGGGATATTTATACATTGTACAAATTCATTTGTAAATATACATTATGTGTGTGAACTGATTGTAAAGGAAGTGTACAAAATATGTAGAAATCTTAGCCAGAGAGGGTGCAGTGTCTTAGGGATCATTTCATAAGTTTTCAAGTCTTTATATGATATGAGCAGTATCTAAGCACAAACTCTCACTCAGCAAATATTCATAATCCATTCTCTACTTGTGAGAGTTGGTTAAATATGTGATGTTAAATTAAGACTTCAAAAAGTTTGAGATGGTCCCTGTTGTATGAAGCACCACCTATATCCAGTGTAGACGTGATATGTTTACCTCATTGAAGAATCAATGGTACCTCAGTAGGACTAAATACTGTGTTGAATGAAATGGCTAGGTGAATTAATATACATTATTTGTCTTTCTCTGACTATAATGATATCAAGAATAATAGCAACAATGTTGTATTAAGTATGTGTATAAACCATTTTGGTCCAAAGATACAATGTGATAAGAGTGATATAAGCATTTATAACCTAGTCAGCTGAAATAGGTCACTGTGACACAGTGTTTAAAACATGAAGAAATCCAGAGGTGGATATGCTATATGTTATAGCATGCCGATATCCTCTTTTGTTGAAAGAGTATTTTTATTGTCATTATGTTGGGAAAACTAATGACATGTCAAACCGTTGCTGGTCACACGACGCATCCAAGTTGATGTCCGTCACCTTGTGACAAATTACATTGTTTATATTGTCACTTTTATTACACCGTTCACAATGTAACTTACATACCTTTTTTTACTGGAATATGGTCACAGGATTTTCAGATATTTTCTCTGTCCCTTTGTTGTTTTGTTTGTCGTGAAGAATAATATTTGTGTGAATGAAGACCATGATTTTGTGAGTTTAGTCTGGTTTTATTGATGGACATTTATTGAGTGAGGAAATGTTTAACTGGAACTGTATGAAGATATGTGGAATACAGTCAAATCCCGATGAGTCGAATGCCGGTGTCTCGAATATTATGCATAACTCAAAGTACCTGTCGGTCCCGACCATTCCCTGTTATAGTTGTCATCATTTGAATACCGGTTACACGAATTCGTCTCATAAATACACACGATGACTCGAGAAGGAAATTTGGTCCCATGAGATTCAAACAAGAGCAGTCTTGTATACATAAGCCGAAGTCAGTCAATGAGAAGTTGATTGGTGTAGCAAACTGATCCAATTAACAAACCAAGCAGCTGCTCACACCTTTCCGCCATTGACGGGCGAGTTCAAAAGGCAGATTAGTGATTTTACGGAAATCGCTGTCTGTGCTACTCAGACTGGAACTGATAAGGTGCCCCTATTAGTGATAGGGAAATCATTAGATAAACAAAAGCTTAGGCGGAGGAATTATGACTGGATCATCTTTTTTCTACCCTCATAGACATACCTATGTCTCGAATACATCGATAAGTCGAATGTATTACTTGGTCCCCAGCGATTCGACTCATTGGGATTTGACTGTAGTTTTAACCCCTTGTCTGCCAAACAGTCATCAACTTGTTACAAAGTTCATAATGACAAAATTCAGTTATTCTGGTTAGGTCGAGGTGGAAATAAAGACATCTGTCCACACCATTACTTTGTTAGCAGATAAGGGGTTAACGCCAATCTTATCCTAGTAACTAGGCCTATTACTTAACATAGTTTCACAGTGAAACCGGACTTATAATTGTTATGAAAGTAAAGTATTATTTAAGATACAGCGTCAGTTGGGTGACTTCTCTTGTAGACGTTGGTTAAGTCATTGTTTGCAAAACAAGGTTCAGACCCCAATTGTTACAATTTTGGTCCCCTGTTAAGACATGGTTGGAGTATTCCTGAAGTGAAATAAATATTAATTGCACATATTAAAAGACCTACAGCCTATTGGAAAGGAATCCCGAATCTTTAGGAAGTGGTTCTGTTGCCAAATATTCAGTTAGGAATCACGGTTTTAAAGTGGATCTATGTACAAGTAATACCCCTGTGTGCCAAGGATATAGCAACTTGTCGTTGTGTCAACTGCTGGTGTCTTGACAACGAAGCCTACATGCTGGTGGTATGGAAAGGCAGTGATTTGAATGACTATTTATATATGTTTATATACATGGGGAGATGTGATCTACACTATGTAGACCTCTTCGATCTCTGCATTGTTTTTAGTTATGTAACATTATTTTTAACAAAATATTCTTAAATTTGAGGCCTGATGATTTATCCTTTAGTTATAATACATTTAATTTATGATATCAGATAAAACTGTGAATACATTTGGATGGAATGCAGATACTAATTCAGTATTATTTATCTGACTCTTTCTTAAATGCATTGAAAGTTATTTTTTGAATAATATTCATGTATATATTAAGGGGTCATCATATTGAGAAATCAAATCTTAAAAATATGTGGAGAAAGTGAATCTGTATATAATACTGATGTTTTATGTAATACTGTGACAGATTGGTTGCTTGGTAACAGTTTTAAGTTATGGCACTTGTTAAGGGACTGTAGTCTCGTTCATCAGCTACAAACACCTGTGTCGCCTTCCAAAGTGCTTCTTTTTGTTGTTGAACAGGTTAAGGCCATGACAAATTAATATACTCAACATAATAAACACCTGCTCGAATAATTAAATACCTCAACTGTATTGTTTGAAATACCCATTTCAGTATCATACATTGTAATATTTCATCCCTTTTGTTTTTTGTCATGAATTATACAGAATATTAGATACATTATTTGTATTTATACAACCTTGACCATTAAGCCAAAATTTCTAAGGTCAATTTTAAGTAAGTATGTCATTTTACACCTAATAGATTTTCGCTTGTTTCATTAATTTTGGTTTGGGGCATATGTGTTGGTACAAAATATTCAGTACTTTAAGATGGGGACCTAAAAAAGCTTGTTTTCAGTACAAAAAGTGATAGCTCAAGTTTTCGAGAAATTTGACTTTGAAGTGAATTAACCAAGAATCATTATCATGTAAGGTGTCTTTAAACAAATGGGCTGATCTGCCAGTGGAAACACCAATAACATCGGTGTTAATTATTGGTTAGAGATAATGAAATTGGTTATGTTTATGACAGGGTTTGTTTGTTTGTTAGTTTGTCATGGCTTTATTGGAAAAGTTCATTATGTACCAAAGTTTGATTTTCAGAGATTTAATTAATTTTTGTCACTGCTGATAAGAATTGTAATGTTAAAATATTTATATTGTTAATTCTACTTTTGAAACTCAAGTGCTGATGAGAAACCACTCAAGTTACTTATTTATGGATATAAATAGTTGTAGATATCATGTTGTTAGTGTGGATGTGTCACCATCTATCTGCTTCCTGTCACTCTTCTGTACCCACAATCCTCTCTTCTGGCATTTACCACAATGCACCACAATTCTAAAGAAGCATCAGTTGTTTCTCAAGCAATGTCTGTGTTTGAAAAGTAACAAGGAAAGAAAGAATCCTTGCCATAGCCCTAATGTCAAAGGCTAAGATTTAGGATGTCCCTAGATTCAATGCCATAGGCGCCAACCCCAAGGACCCAAGACTTCAAACACCTGTCCTTTGAAAAATTAAGTTGAAGATGCAGTACTGTGGGAAATGTGCTTGCAGAATATGAAGTTGTCATAAAATGTTTCCTGTTTGCTTAACCGATTTGGACAAAGCTGGAGAACAACATTTATAACTTTGCATATGATAGATGTGTTACAAAACCACAGGCCAGTTATTAATTGTGATAATTTGTAGATCAAATTTGTCTGCAAAGTTTTAAGCTATTTTATAATGATTTACTTTTTTAATATTTGATGTTTTATCTTTTATACGTCTTTTAGAGCCAATGAACTACAAACTAAAACCACACTTGGCAGCAAGAACTGTTTTCGGAGGTTTATAACAAACTGTTATGCAACAATTGTTGAGGAAAGAACATCTTGAAGATATGTATTATATTTAAATCGCTTTTGATATGTTAGATTTTCGAATTACACACCAAATGATTTGAAGATATTTGTGTCCTGTTTTGAGTTCCTGTTTCTGGAGATTTCAAACAGGTTTCTGTGGAGATGACGAGGGCTCTGTTCACGAGACATGTAAGCGCTACGACTATCTCAAGTGTGTTGGAGTTGAGATGTTCGTGGAGCATGGACGTGTTGAGGAATGGGGCCCTCTAGGGGTTCACTAACTACTTAGCCTAAATACTCAGTGTGGAATGAAGTTTGTTTGTGATGGAGACAAGTATCTTCTTTCCATTTTATTCTACAGAAGCACACAAAATAGCTAAGCAGAAAATACTTGTGTTGACTGATCTGCCGCATCTGTATTTTGATTGTGTATGTTTTGATGAGTTATATATGTGTCTGTGACAATGTTATGTGACATCGTGTGACTGCCATAATGTGTATACTTCATGTGACCTTGCCCTTCAAGAGGGCATGGTCATTCTATTGCCAAAAATGGGCATGGCCTCTTTATAGCCATAAATGGGTGTGGCCAATTTGTGTACAGGCTTAAACAGGTGCAGTATATACAATGCTTTCTAGTTTTATAGCAAACTGTATATCTGTACAAAATAAAATACAGATACTTATTAAATGTGACTTTGTGTTTTCATTGGAGATTGATCTGGAGACTGGATGCTGAGGACCAATCACTGCACTATTCACTTTAAACCTCTAGGCTACCCCACCACTCCCATCTTGAGTGAGTGAGTGAAGTTTTATGCCACTTTTAGCAATATTCCAGCAATATCACAGAGGGGGACACCAGAAATGGGCTTCTCACATTGTACCCATGTGGGGAATCGATCCCAGGTCTTCGGAGTGACGAGCGAACGCTTAAACCACAAGGCTACCCCACTGCCCCCAGGAGATAATTCAAACAAAATCTGAAAGCGGTTCAAGGTTGACACTGATCAAGTGAGGGAGGTGGCTGGGTTTGATGCTGATTATACTAATTTAATAGCAATATTCTAGTAACATCACAGCAGAGGACACCAGAAATGAGCTTCACACATTGTACCCATGTGGGGAATTGAACCCAGGTCTTTGGAGCGACGAGCGAACGCCTTAACCACTAGGCTACGCCACAGCCCCTCTGGTGTCTTGAAGAACATGTGGAAACAACAATCAGCAGCAGATGGCCTCGTGTGTTACAGAGGCACAATGAGGTTATGGATTGCCATGTTACTTCAGGTCATTTGGTATGGCGACCTTCCTGTTACTGGGCTTATGTACTGTCCACTATACCACAGATGTGTTGAAACATTTACACCCTCCATTTAGTGTTCGAAATTCTTGCCTGACTGGCAATCCAGCCAGTACTTACTAACATGCAGTGTGATGTTTTCAAGATAACTGACTGAATGAGTTTGGTTTTACGCCGCTTTTAGCAATATTCCAGCAACATCACGGCGGGGGACACCAGAAATGGGCTTCACACATTGTACCCATGTGGGGATTCGAACCCAGGTCTTCGGCGTGACGAGCCAACGCTTTAACCGCCCTTTCAAGATAACTAGCGCTGGCAGTAGTATATTTAATCACAGTTATGATAAGTCTCAAAATAGACAAAAATGAAGTAAAGATTAAGAATTCTTTTGAGGTATTTATAGTGAGAATATTTCATAAAAATAACCCACCCATCCCCCAATATTCATGACATCTAACTTTCTTGTTCTCTTAATAAATTTTTATAGATTATCATGATAGAATTCATAAATCTTTATTACTTTGATTCTATAAAATATCACTTTGGCATGATGTTTAATGAACACCATGGACAGGTAACTTTAACAGGGAGTGCCTGCCTTGTGGCCTGGTTGGAGATTTGGAGGAGTTCCACCTTACTGTTGCAGTATACCAGATTAGATCCTTGACACTGACATTCAACATTTCCTGTGGCGCATTAAACAAAGATCTTATGCGAATGTTGATCAAATTCCGATGCCAATCACATAACTTGAATATACAAAAAGAACGTTTTTCAAAGATAATTGTCCCATATAAAGAATTAGTTTGTAACAAATGTACTTTAAACATGCTTGAAGACGAATATCACTTGTTGCTAATATGTCCATTTTATAACCGATGCAGATCCCAATGTATTCCAGCCTATTTCTACAGCCCACCTTCTATTGTCAAATTCCGAGCCCTTATGAAGATACACAGTGTCACTGTTCTTAAAGAAATATGTATATTCCTGAAGCAAAACCTACGTTAAAATAATTGTATTATGAATTATATTTCAACTCTACACACCATGACAATGTTGTATTACCTGTTGTACTCTTGGCCACATGGCCTTCAATTCTGAATAAAGTGAAGTGAATATAAAATAAGTGACATTCAACAACTTGACTGGACAGGTTATTTGATTTATTAATGACAGATATATGTACACAGGCCACATGAAGGAGAAACTAGTTGCAATTTTATGTAGGAACTTGAGACTGGAGCGTAGACAACGAGGCGAAGTTGCCTTCAATTCCCTTTAGCCTCTCCTGCCACTCTGTCAAAGCTGAGCGGAGCACCTGCCAGTGGTGCTTAGTGAATGTCCGGTGGGTCGTGGAGATCACCACAGCTTTCCTCTGAATCTGGTCAATTCTGGCTCGCACAGCTTTAGTCCTCAACACTGCAACAGACAGGGGAGATAATTAGGTGAGGTGAAATTGGGTTTAGCTTAGATACCATGCCACAGTGAAGCATGAATACCCCACACAGACACATTATACTGACTCCGAGCCGATCGGTCCTTGTTGTACCCATTAATGCCGAGTGCCAGGCAGGGACCAACAAGTACCATATTTTAACATCTTTTGGTATGATGCGGTCGGGGATCAAACCCGCGCTCCGGGCGGACGCTCTAACCACTACACCACGGAGGCAGTTGGGAGATAATTAGGAATGCTTTTGTGTTCAGATGTCTTGTAAATAATTCAAGTGAGTGAGTGAGTTTTGAGGTTTCAAGCAGATTTTAGCAATGTTCCATCAATATCACGGTGGGGACAACATGCCCGGCCTTTGGCGTGGCGAGCAAATGCTTTAATCACTATGCTACCTCTACGCCCCAGGAGATAATTCAAAACAAAATCTGAAAGCGGTTCACAGTTGACACTGATCAAGTGAGTGAGTGGGCTGGGTTTAATCCCGTTTATAGTAATATTATAGCAATATTCCAGCAATATCACAGCTGGGGGACACAATGGGATTCACATGTGGTGGCAGACTGGTCACAGCTGGACGAGCAAACGCTTTAACCACTGGGCTAACCCACGTCCCTCAACATTTATGAATACAGAGATCTAAAAGGTTAGAGGAGTGAGTGAGTTTGGTTTTCGCTGCTTTTAGCAATGTTCCGGCAATATCACGGCAGGGGACACCACAAATGGGCTTCACACATTGTGGGGAATTGAACAGGTCTTCAGACTAATGCTTTAACCACTAGACTACCCCACCGCCCGAAAAGGCTTGAGTAATTATGAAACCTGTACAGAATCACTGGGACATGATTCTTTGGATTGACTATTTTAATAAACTGATTTCTATAAGAGGTAGCATTGGAATGATATTAAATATGCTTTGAGAAATTAAATATAGTTTGAACTAAGTGATAAAAAATTTCCTGGTAAAATTAGGCGATAAACAAAGCAGTCCGTTCCAAATGATTTCCCATGCTTTAAATACTCAATAATACCCGAAAATTGGCGAACACATAATGTTTATCAACATTGTAAACACAAAAGTAAACCAAAAGGCCCACATGGGTTTTACTGTCTGCACTCATTGACATCGAGTACGGGCACACCAGTGAAGTGTCATCAGCCGGACGTTTCGGCTGGTTCCCATGGTGGCATCTGGAACTGCTCATTTGTGACATCATTCCCACTTTACGTCACAATATGATTTGAATGACGTCACCACTGCTGACGACGCAACTATACACTTGTGCGAGATATTTGTACATGTCAATACACAGTGAATAGTCTTGCAATTCCCAGGAATCGAATACCATAAGATCAATATCTATCTTAAAGTGTTTATGAATGCAGACTTGATCTCGTCACTATATGGCTGGAGTAATGCCGATGTCACGCAAAGCCCAACTCAAGTCAACAACAGTATCTATCAACATATTCTATCATCAATAGACACTTCTCTTACACTGCCAAAAGAACACCATCTCTGCCACAATAACCTTATCCAGCGTATCAACAACATCTGCCATATAACGAACTCACCATCAATGATGAACTCCTCAACCTTAATCAACATATCAATGACAACATCTGCCAGATAACACAATCACCATTAATGATGAACCCCTCCATATTATTTAAAACATATCAATGATATCTGCCATATAACGAACTCACCATCAATGATGAACTCCTCAACCTTAATCAACATATCAATGACAACATCTGCCAGATAACACAATCACCATTAATGATGAACCCCTCCATATTATTTAAAACATATCAATGATATCTGCCATATAACGAACTCACCATCAATGATGAACTCCTCAACCTTAATCAACATATCAATGACAACATCTGCCAGATAACACAATCACCATTAATGATGAACCCCTCCATATTATTTAAAAACATATCAATGATATCTGCCATATAACGAACTCACCATCAATGATGAACTCCTCAACCTTAATCAACATATCAATGACAACATCTGCCAGATAACACAATCACCATTAATGATGAACCCTCCATATTATTATTTAAAACATATCAATGATATCTGCCATATAACGAACTCACCATCAATGATGAACTCCTCAACCTTAATCAACATATCAATGACAACATCTGCCAGATAACACAATCACCATTAATGATGAATCCCTCCATATTATTTAAAAACATATCAATGATATCTGCCATATAACGAACTCACCATCAATGATGAACTCCTCAACCTTAATCAACATATCAATGACAACATCTGCCAGATAACACAATCACCATTAATGATGAATCCCTCCATATTATTTAAAAACATATCAATGATATCTGCCAAATAACGAACTCACCATCAATGATGAACTCCTCAACCTCCTCACTGCCCAGCTGCATCTCATCTTGGATGACGGAAAACTCAATCTCCTTCCTGTTCTCCGCCATCTGCATGAACGTCAGCAGACGCATCTTCCTCAGGTTCTGCTCATGGGACAGGCCTGAAACACAGAACACCCACGCTGTAAGACAGCTGTCGGGTTCAGTATCTAGTTCAGCCTAAGCTTCGCTGAACTGTGTTCCAGTTATTTGGCATCTTTTCAGCCAAATATGGGGGAAAGTAGGGGTGATACATAACAGTGAGGTTGTGATACAATATTTTCATAATATGGATGTGATATGATTTAAGAAATACAGTTCGCTCTACCCCTACATATAGTTAATAAAGTACACTTTTGCTCTGAACTATTATAGGTAAAGTATGATTACCCTATTTTTGTACAAACAAAATTGAGTGAGTGAGTTTAGTTTTACGCCGCTTTTAGCAATATTCCAGCAATATTATGGTGGGGGACAACAGAAATAGGCTTCACACAAACAAAATTGACTCTCATCATGATAATGAATGTTGTGAGGTGAAATAATTACTTTCCAATACAGTGAAATAACTTGGATGCCCACAAATTGATCTTGCACCACTGATTTCTCACAACAAAAGATGTTGAAAGAAATTTTCATGATGCTTGATACTGTGTTTCCAGACCTGGTCTGTTTGTTTGTTTGTTTATCCATGTGATTATGAAGCTGATATAATGATGACATGCTATATTATATTTGTATGAGTGAGTGAGTTTAGTTTTACGCCGCTTTTAGCAATATTCCAGCAATATTTCACCAGAAATGGGCTTCACACATTGTACCCATGTGGGGAAACGAACCCGGATCTTTGGCGTGACAAGCAGACGCTTTGACCACTAGGCTACCCCAAACGCCCTATTTGTAGAAGTCATTGAGTTGATAGTAGTGTTGAGATTGATCATATTTATTGGTCTATGGTTGTGACTGAAAACCTGTTTGACTTTTACACCACTCAGTGTGTATTTGTTGCTTAAAACAACACAAACACTACACTGTATCGCTACATCCCAGCTGTATGATGGCAGCCTGTTAATAATGAAATCTGAATCAGACAAATTAGCGAACAATGATCCATCAGAGTATGAGTGAGTGAGTGAGTGAGTGAGATTTTAGCTTTTACGCCACTTTTAGCAATATTCTAGCAATATTTAACCAGAAATGAGAGAGTGAGTGAGTGAGTATGGTTTTACATCGCTTTTTAGCACTATTCCAGCAATATCACAGCGAGGGACACCAGAAATGGGCTTCACACATTGTACCAATGTAGGGAATCGAACCGGGGTCTTTGGCGTGACGAGTGAACGCTTTAACCACAAGTCTACCCCACCGCCCCATCAGACTATGACTTTAACTATCAACCGAGTCACAAACGTGATCACCCAATCCATTTAGTTTCTTTCTATGACCAGCATACATCACTGACAAACCCAGGATCGTAATCAGACTCTCCTCATGATTCTGGTACAAGATCAACAAAGGTACTACAGTGATAATGGTAAACTGCAATATGCATTATAAACTCATATTTTTTATTTTTTTTTGTAATGATTTAACCTAATACTACCCAGTAATTCATTTGCAAGTGTTATTTTCTTTGTAGCAACAGACAAAACATTAAAAATCTGGTTGTAATCTTTTTCTTGCATCATCACCTCAGTACCCATGACTACCAAATTGTGACAAGGGACAATGCTATGTAATATGTGGAGTCTCATGCAGATAATAGGATCTGTATGTGTAGTCAATCATTTTCATCTAAGATTGACGCAGTCTGGAAACGATGACCAATGAACTTCGTAATGTTTTGCACGAGCAAGTGAGTTTAGTTTTAACCCGCACTCTGCAATATTCCAGCTAGAAGAGCCCAAGAGCCTAATGTGTCCTAATATATTGTAATTCAGTTTTTATACCAATGCACAGCCTTCTCTTTTGTTAGTATACATTGGCATGGAGTAGTTTTACTTATGTTTTGACATATTAAATGAAAATCAGGAATTCATTTACATTAGTTTCACATGGACATGAAAAGAGGTTTTAAATAATGATTTTATTCCAGTAGTGTTCATAAGTAAAACCATATGTTTTGATGAAAGCATATAATGCCCTCCATGGAATAATCGATGAACAGGTCTTAACCTATGGCGGTAAAATGTCTGTGACATGCCTTTGTTTGAACAAATAGATCTGAACAAACCTTGGAATTTCACAAAATAATCTAGCATGACTTTAGTCTAGTCCATTCCAAATATGGAAAAAAACTGAGGAACGCATGCTGCATCACAGGTATGTTGTCATGGTGATACACAGAAGCATTACTTTACTTACAGGTTATAGATATCTTGTAACAATGTATTCTTACTTTCAGTTTTCAATTCCCTGTCTGTCTGAATGAGTGAGTTAAGTTTTACGTCACTTTTAGCAATATTCCAGCAATATCATGGCGGGGGACACCAGAAATGGGCTTCACATTGTACCCATGTGCAGAATCGAACCTGGGTCTTCAGCGCATTAAGCGATTGCTTTAACCCCTAGGCTACCTCACAGCCCTGATTCCCGATCACCCATAAAAATCTAGAATGAAGTAAAGCCAAGTCAAACTGACCATGTTAACTACAATGTTACAGAAAAGAACAGGGTATTTTCAACTTCCTTTCATTACTAAAACAATGATATGATGTAGGGGTTTTGATTAGAGTGAGTGAGTTCGGTTTTACGCAGCTTTTAGCAATGTTCCAGCAATATCCTGGAGGGGACCAGAATGTAATTTTTAGAGTAAAATTGATATTTTATACTTATCCTGACTCATGCTCTTTTGCTTGTCTTCTTCTTCTTGCGAACATAGTGGAACACTTGTATCTCCCCTAATTGAAGCTCCCTTCAATGTAAAATCACTAATTAGTACTCAGCACGAGGTTACCTCCCTTCCACAAGCCGGGGAACAGGGGCTACGCACCTCCACCCATGTGCCTCACTCTCTCCTCATATACTGAGCCCAACATTTTGAATTTACAGGGAAATCCAAAGTGTTATGTGGGGAGGATGGGAGGGCTTACCTCATGAGTCAGGATAAGTAGTATAAAATATCAATTTTACTCTAAAAATTACATATTTTCCTTATCCTGACTCATCTCTTTTGCTTGTAGCATCCGGACGGAAAGGAGGTGGGAAATATATAATACTTTGGATTTTAATAATTAGTGATTTGAACTGTGATGATTGTAATAACCCTATGGGAACTTCATAAAGGTACTGAACTGATGAATTCCTGCTGCTAACTTATCAGCTGCCATATAAAGGTTATTACAATGTACTTATTATGATAAAGTATATATAACATTAATACAATGCTTAAGACTAATAGACTTAAGCTTGTTAATATGCTAGTATAAACTCCTTAGAGTTTGTTAGCTAAAAAACTTTAAGATATAAACATAGTACTAAGCTTAAGATATGATTAAACTTAAGCTAATTATATAATAGCAAAACTCTTTAGAGTTTGTTAGTTAATATACTTATATGATATAGATATAATGCTGAGCTTTAGATGAATGAATAAGCTTTAGCTACATATATAATAGAAAAACTCTGTAGAGTTTGTTAGCTAATATATTTTTACAATATGAGTATAGTACTGTGCTTAAGATATAATTAACTTAAGCTACATATATAATAGCCAAAACTCTGTAGAGTTTATTAGCTTATAGATTAATAATGTAACCATAGTACTAAGCTTAAGATAAGATTAGACTTAAGCTAAATGTATATAGCAAAAAAACCTCCTTAGAGTTTATTAACTAATATACTTTTATGTTATAACCATAGTACTGAACTTAAGATATAATTAAACTTAAGCTATATATATAATAGCAAAACTCCGTGGAGTTTTGTTAGCTAAATACATTTTATAATGTAACCATACTGCTTAAGATATGATGAAACTTAAGCTAATTGTATAATAGCAAAAAACCCTTTAGAGTTTGTTAGCTAAAATACTTATATGATATAAACCTAGTATTGAGTTTATGAAGGAAACCTTAAGCTACATATATAATAGCAAAAACTCCGTAGAGTTTGTTAGCTAATATACTTATATGATATAAACATAGTATTGAGCTTTGAAGGAAACTTTAAGCTACATATATAATAGCAAAAACTCCGTAGAGTTTGTTAGCTAATACAAGTTATAATGTAACCATAAAGCTTAAATTATGATGAAACTTAAGCCAAATATATAATAGCAAAAACTCTTTTAGAGTTTTGATAGCTAAAATACCTATATGATATAAACATAGTACTGCGCTTAAGATATGAATAAGCTTAAGTTACATATAGCAAAAAACTCCGTAGAGTTTGTTAGCTAATACATGTTATAATGTAACCATATTGCTTAAGATATGATGAGACTTAAGCCAAATAGCAAAAACTCTTTAGAGTTTGTTAGCTAATATACTTATATGATATAAACATAGTACTGAGCTTAAGATATGAATAAGCTTAAGCTACCTATATACTAGTAATAGCCCAAACTCTGTAGAGTTTGTTAGCTTATATATTTTTACAATCTGAGTATAGTACTATGCTTAAGATATAATTAAGTTAAGGTAAATATATAATAACCAACTCTGTAGAGTTGTTAACTTATATATTGTATGATGTAATAATCATAGTACTGTGATGATAAAAAGAACTTAAGCAAATTATATATAGCATGTAGCTATTTAGTACTGTTATAAGATAAGTAGAAATCTGTAAGATTGACTTATCTTCTCCGAGGAACTGTCAACTGTTGTCTGCGAGGACCATGGGATCGAATTGGTGGATACCTGAGACGCCCTCGGTGATGATATCTCTCAGATAATGGTTGGCAACCACCATATCGGATCTCCAGAAAATAAACCCTCCATTATTTCAAATAACATTGTGTAGATCAATGCAGAAGTTAGCTTCTAATATCATGAGTATTAAAAGCTCATGGAGGGGTCGGATTGGGTCCATCCGTCTTGTATGCACGTAGTATGACAGTTCTGATCCAAACGGAGATATAGTACGTGAGATTTCATTCTGCATTAAGTTGATGATAGAGGAAATAATCTGTTGTATTATTCCCTTCTGTTTGGTTCGGTGGAGATAAATTTACAGTGCTCTTGCTGGCCATCGTGATAGAATCATCATTATCATGAAGTCCAAGTATGTCATCCAGGCGTGTTCATAAACCTCACTTGTGAGGTGTTGGAGCACTATATTCAGATCCCCAAGTTGGAGGGTGAAACTTCCGCTTTAATTCTCCAATCAGAAAGTTTAAGTAGGAGTTTACTATCCATCTAGTTGTGTTAGTAGCTTGATTATGAAATTCAGCTGTAGTCTGAGGCGCTGTGGATTTAGATCCACTTGTATCCCGTCGCCTAGGTTATTCGCTCGCATAAGTCCTTGACGATGTAGGTGCACAACCAGGTGTGTCTGTCCTCGCTGAAGTTTATGTAAAATTGCCTGACTGCCGCGTTCCTCGTCCTAACTTGACAGGGGAGGTCTCTAACCTGAAGAAAGCAGCCCAATCATGAAGGTTCAGATTAACTGGACTGTAAGGAGGGCTTGCTCGTTCACTGATATATAGTTGTCACTTGTAACGTAAGTGTTGACCTGTGAACTAAGATCGACCTCTCGTGGAGTCGTTGTCCAACGCTGGTCCAATCAGAACAAGGCATTTTGATTCTGTAGAATACCCGCTGTGATGTCACGGTGTAGCAGGAAAAAACCTTGTATAAAATCTTGCACGTCGTTGATATTAGCATAATCGCCGGTCTTCACCGTAGCTTCGAAGTTACCCGAAAGTGACCACGTGTTTGAGGGTTAAAGGTAAACGCTGAAACCTCCGTGGCCAGAAATACCTCGGGCTCTGTAATATTAATGCTGGGTAGGTTATTTTTCCTGGCTGCATTGAAAGTAAGTTCAGTTTTGAATATAATTCCGACTTTCTTATATAAAGGTACAATAAACTTGCAAGTTGTCAGCTTGTAGACTGTATACATGAATGTTTCTGGTCATAATTGTAGAATTAAAGCTGAACTTGTTGTACATATTTCTTCTCAGAAACTTTGACGCATTATGAGTTATACCGCTGTAACAAGGCTGCTGTTCAATTTCGATATTGAATTGTCTGCAGATCCGCGTAATGGTCACGCATGTAGATAATCGTGTATCGTAGTCCTGGGAGTTGCATATTCTAGCAATCCATACACGGAAAGGTTGATTTCTGTGAAGATCTATGCAACGTCGTTGATTAATTAATATAGCGACGTTCTGTGTTGTAAATAGCCTGTGCAATTGTCTTCGGCATTAGGCTTATAGGTGGCATATGGCATACAGTTGATAGACAACTTATGCGATGTCTTGAACGGACTGACGAAGTAGCTATATATGACGAAAGTGGCTAATATATGGAGACCTTGGAGGAGAATTCCTCGGTGGGCCGGAGATTTGTGAGAAGCTCTCGGAAGTATCCAATCTAGATTTCCTGTGTGAGGTAGACTTGGAGCCACTTAGCCTTAGCGACCTTAGCGATAAGGTATTGAGTCAGAGCCCGATCAGTATATATATTATATATGAGCTTAGCCCATGAATCGACCTCTGTGTTCAACAGGAGTGAGTGAGTGAGTGTATTGTTTTACGCCGCACTCAGCAAATATGTAGGGTCGGTGAAGCGCTACTCCTCGTGGCGCCCCTTGTAACTGGTGAGGCTGTAGCTCCTTCGGAGGTGGCCTGGGACTTCCTTAGCGAAGTGTCTAGAAACCGATCAATATATGGCGTTTTAGCTTCATAGGGTGTGGTTCTTGCTGGTTCTGCATAAGAAGAGCCGAGTAGATCATCCTATCATCTTCAGAAGTCGTGTCACGAAATCTGGTGATAAGAATCTCATTGATCGTTCTAGATCTATTAATGCCAATAACATAACGCCTCTGGCGCTTGAACTATTATGGCTTTATGGTAGCTGTGTCCACATACTGTGGCATCGCGAAAGCAATCGAAGTCGATTGGAGGTAAGGTGATGGCGTCTGCCTCGTCTTCCTTTATCAGGTATGTCTGCGCCGAGTTGCCACTCTTGGAAGGTGAAGAGAGATCTAGGTTGTTTACCATCCAATATCGTATCTCAGCGTCTGAGAAAATGATGCCTCCATCATTTTCTATCCCAGCATCACTGATGAGAGGTTGATGCTCTTCTGATGGTGGACTGTGTATTTCTATCTCTATGTCGGGTGACGCTCGGGGAGACCTGACTGTAGACTTGTGTGCAGACTTGTGTGGTGATATCACGAGGAGATCGGGCGCGGTTAACGGCGCGGAGATCGTGTTGGTGAACTGCGTCTATGGGTTGACCTTCTCGGAGACCTGTGAGGAGAATGTTGATAGCTTCGCGAAGCTCTCGTGTAGTCAGGTGTCCTTCGCGAAGCTTCCTCTGCGTCCGGTCCTGGGGAACGGCGATTTGACCTTCGCGAAGGCTTTCGTGAGGTCTGACGGTCTGAGTCCGCATCTAGGGATGAAGCCGAGGAAGGTGATGATCTATCCCGCCTTCGCGAAGGCTGTACATCTGGGTCCTTCGTGGAGGTGGTCTGCGACTTCCTTCGCGAAGGTGGCTTCGTCGTGGCTGCTACGCTGATGGGGGTGCCTCTGGGGTGTCGTCTGCGTTGGAACCTTCGCGAAGGCTCGGGCCTTGGGCTGGCTGCTTCCCAGTCTGTGGTGGCCCTCCATCATGATCATGATTTGCCGCAACAGTTCATCTGGGATGGTCTGCGACGAATTAGTCGGTGCCCTCTCTGCGATGTTAGCGGCGGGACCCTCAGGGAAGTCGTCTGGCGTCAGTGTAGAGACATCAGGCTGCATGGCGATCTCTGCTGATGTCACTGTAGCTGTCTCCGGTCGCTTCTTGTGGCGTGACGTCGGGGATGATGATCAGCTGATCATCGTAGAGGCCCAGTTCAGCGGCTGGAACAATCTCGGTTGAGAAAGTCCTAGTAGACCGTTGATTTCCCCTCAGAGGTCGGCGCTGCCCTGGGGAGTGCGAAGTCTCGTTGAGTGTTGGTAGCGGCGGGACCCTCAGGAAGATCATAGAATATCATCGTTGGTACATCAGGCTGCATGTTGATCTGCGCTGACATCACTGTTGCCGACATCGGTCATTCTTTTGATGTACATCAGGTATGATGATCGGCTGATCATCATACAGGCCCAAATCTGCGACGGGAACAATCTCGGCTGAGAAAGTTCAAGTTGACTTCGTTGATTTCCCTCAGAGGTAACGTTGAGATGCAGTAGAAAAACTCTAGTCTTGACTGCGGCGATGGGATGTCTGGGGAAGCAGGGCGCTTCTTGGAAGCGGGGAGCCGGGTGACCAACAGCAGTAGACTGGCGAGGGTTCAGGTGTATCAGTCATGGCTAGACTCTGCATCGCAGCGACCTATCTGCTGCAGCGTCTCAAAGCGCCAAAGTAATTATTTATTAAAGGCAGAAATGGATAAATTAGTACTGCGCAACTGCAACGTGAATAAAATGAACATGGCGCAGTACAACTAGGGCATATTAAATGCGGATCAGCAGCAGAATAAAAAGCGTAATCTGCAACAGAAAAGATTTTTTATCAAGCGTAATCCACTGAAACAAACCACGGGTCCGGGGAATAAACAGTAGAAACATGACTAAATATCAATATATAATTGTTGAAGGATACTAGCTAAACCTCTATAGATGTCTATCACGAGGTAACTAACTAAATATAATCAAAGGATATAGTGTGTCGGGGAGACACAGAGCGCTCTCACGCCCAGCTCACTGGAAGCTAAGAAGGAGAGAGTGAGGCACATGGGTGGAGGTGGAAGCCCTCGTTCCAGCTTGTGGAAGGGAGGTAACTTCGTGCTGAGTACTAATTAGTGATTTTACATTGAAGGGAGCTTCAATTAGGGAGATACAAGTGTTCCACTATGTTCGCAAGAAGAAGAAGACAAGCAAAAGAGCATGAGTCAGGATAAGGAAAAATAATGGGCTTCACACATTGTACCCATGTGGGGAATCGAACCCAGGCCTTCGGTATGACTTGAATTAACGCTTTAACCACTAGGGCTACCCCACGCCCGTTTCTGGTTAAAACTGGTTCCAGCAACCCGCACTGGTCAGACAAGGCAGCTACAATGTTTTTGTGTTGTCCCTTGTCTTAAAGCTGTAGTAATGCTGCATATGATGTTAAACAACAAACATTCAGGGTGTCATGTGCCACTTACCCAGCGAGTTTACAAAGTCTGTGTTGTTCTTGTAAAACTGCTGATATTGTGAGAGTTTCCCTGACACAAATATGGAGAGGAGCTGAAATAACAAACACAAATTAACAAATGATTAACAGGGATTTACCTTGAGTCCTATGTTTGATGGTCATACTCTTAATTTTCAGGGGTCCTGGACTACAAAATGGGGGTCCCAGACACTTAAATATTATCATTAACACTGTGTTGTAATATTGCTGTAATTCAGTTACTGTTATTGTATTGTGTATCATGATCATCACATTGTTACAGTAATTAAGTTACAAATGATACCATAACCCCGTCAGTAGCAGACTCAGTGATAACTTATTGCTACTTGATCGAAATTTTTACAAAAATATTTGGACTTTTTCTCTGTCCCTGTGGATGCGCTTTAAATTTTGTTGAGCAGGAATTCGCCTCCTGTATATCCCTGATAAATATTCATTATTTTTTTAATTTAAGATTTGAGCATAAGAATTTGTTTCTACAGTTTGTCTATAAAATACATCCCTTTATCACTTTTATGAACAAGGAAACTATTAAAAAAATGTTTGGACAGTTTATCCATGTTAAATTTGCCCACAGAACTGGTTAGGAGAGATTTGGTTGAAAGGACCTTTGAACAGTATTCTAGTACTATCACACCAACTTGATGAGGGAGGACAGACTGAAATAATTCATGCTCTCGACATTTACCACTTGGGTATGGGTATGGTGCCGAGAGTGGCTATGTATGCATGTGTGCGTGCTGAAGAACAATTCTAACATGGACCTTCAGGGATTTACAGAATGAAGCTATGGGCAATGCTTCTCAAAGCTATTTCAGCACTAAGGCGATCGTAACTCCCATACTTTAACCTGGGCTTCCAATGGTCATAGAGTTAGGAGTGCTTTGTGGTACATGTGAGGTGAGGTGAGGTGAGGTGAGGTGAGGTGAAATTGGGTTTAAAGTTGTGCTTGAGAATATTTCGCTCATATGACGACGTGCATGCGTGTATATGTGTATCTGCTTGTACTAGCCCAGACTAAAGCTGGCTTTATAGTGCTAGCCCACTGAGATACCATGCCGCAGTGAAGCAGGAATACCCCACTCAGACACATTATACTGACTCTGAGCCGACCAGTCCTTGTTGTACCCATTAATGCCGAGAGCCAGGCAGGGACCAACAAGTACCATATTTTAACATCTTTTGGTATGACGTGGTTGGGGATCGAACCCGCTACCTTCCGCTCTCCGGGCGGACGCTCTAACCACTACACCACGGAGGCAGTCGCTTTGTGGTACAGGGCTCAGGTAATACACTGGAGAAATATTACACTGAATAATACAGGGTTTTCTTTGGGAATGAGTCAATGGTAGGTTACTCACATCATGAATGAGTTCTCCCTCCAGGAACTTGACCGGCTTCAGTGCCAACAGATGATCCATCAGGTACGTACTGGGATCTGCCAGACATGTGACTATACACTTGTGGGCGTCGTCCCGGGCCTGGGAGGCGTTGTCTTCCGTGTACGTCCCCAGCAGCTCAATCATCACCGCTGTGGCTTGTTCACTGCAGAGAGCCCAATATGAAGACAATTAGTACTGTCAGCTTCTATGTATTCCTCAGTGGTATCTCCCAAACGAATTCTAATGTCAAGATTAAGGGCTGAGGACATTAAACTGTGGAACAAACATTTCAATAGTATAATACTCAAAAAAGATGAAGGACTAACTGATTCTTGCTTTTTACCACAGTTATCTGTCAAGAGTGGACTGAAATCATGAGTATCGATCTCAAGATTGGGAACCATGAAATGAGCGAGTTTGGTTTTACGCCGCTTTTAGCGATATTCAAGCAATATCTCGGCAGGGGACACCAGAAATGGGCTTCACGCATTGTACCCATGTGGGGAATTGAACCCTGGTCTTTGGCGTGACGTACCATGATACGAATCAATCTTGTTTGCCAGCCTGAACACCCAATGCTATCAGCCAATTCTTGTGACATGCAGGAGTTGTGATTCTCACTTGGCTGACTGACTGACTGAGTTTGGTTTTACGCTGCTTTTAGCAATATTCCAGCAATATCACGGCGGGGGACACCAGAAATGGCCTTTACACATTGTACCCATGTGGGGATTTGAACCTGGGTCTTCGGCGTGTCAAGCCAACGCATTAACCACTAGGCTACCCCACCAGCCCCATTCTCACTTGGATAGTCATTGGTCTGGGTCAGTACAGGCACCTACCTCATCTTGCCTTCAACGAGAGCATCGTAGAGAATCCTTAGCATGTTCTGTGTTTTCTGGGCACTGATGTTCCACTGGGTGATCCACTCCTTCACCTACAACACAGATGTCACTTGTACAGAACACTGGGGGTCACGCTTTGTTACTCCATGCCATCAACTTGTCACCGTAAATGAGGTGAGGTGAAATGGGGTTCAACGTCCCACTTAAGAATATTTCGCTCATACCAGACTGCAGCTGGTTTTATAGTGCTAGCTCACTGAGATACCATGTGGCAGTTAAGCATGAATACCCCACTCAGACACATTATACTGACTCCGAGCCAACCAGTCCTTGTTGTACCCATTAATGCCGAGTGCCAGGTAGGAACCAAAAAGTACCATATTTTAACAGCAGCTGATGCAGACATTTACCATTTGAGGACCAACGTGGAGTGAGTGAGTGAGTGAGTTTAGTTTTATGCCGCTTTTAGCAATATTCCAGCAATATTCACACATTGTACCCATGTGGGGAATCGAACCCGGGTCCTCGGCGTGACGAGCGAACGCCTTAACCACTAGGCTACCCCACCGACCCGGACCAACATGGAGATGGTATTCTACTCCACTTTTGATAAACTGATTCCAAATATATCAAGTGAATATGTATGAAGAACAACACATATGAGTGAGTGAGTTAATTAAATGTATGCTTCACCCACCAATATTACAGCTATATGGCGGCGGTCTGTAAATAATCAAGTTTGGACCAGACAATCAACTGATCAACTGCATGAGCATCGATCTACGCAATTGGGATACGATGACATGTGTCAACCAAATCAGGGAGAATGACCACCCGATCCCGTTAGTCTCCTCTTACGACAAGTATGGCTTACTGAAGATCAATTCTAACCCCTATCTTCACTTGTTGATATGTAAGAACAAGACTGACTGAGTTTAGTTTTACGCCGCTTTTAGCAATATTCCAGCAATATCACGGCGGGGGACACCAGAAATGGGCTTCACACATTGTGCCCATGTGGGGAATCGAACCCGGGTCTTCGGCGTGATGAGGCAACGCTTTAACCACTAGGCTACCCCACCGACCCGAAAGAACAAGAATGAGATCTACTATTACCTACCATGTTCAGGTCTGTGGGCACAAGGCCAAGGTCTCCCTGTCCTGCCAGTTTCAACATGGCACAGTAAACAGTGTATCGAAGAGGGGCGACATCTGGGAGGCCATAGAACAAGTTGCTTAATCTGAAAAACAAACATTACATCAAATCAATACACAAATCAACTAAATCTAGTCTCTTGCGTGCAAATGAACTCAAATAGATGGAAAAGAAATGGTTAGACAAAAATATTTTATGAGTGCTTCACTACACTTTCGTTTTCATGTAAGTGAGCTGAAAAAAGTGTCTCCCCATTTAGAAAGCACCTTGGATACTCACAGTTGCATTATTGAGTTTTCATATCAACATAACGCTGACAAGAAATTTTCATAATGCAGATGTATAAACATGTCAAATTGTTTATCAGTGGTTGCAGGGCAACTGTCCTGTATTAAAAATTGATTGTGACACTGTTTCTACTTATTTCAGTCTGCCTGCTCACCAATTGCTTGCTACGTATCTTTTCAGGATGATGTTAAATATAAGCTAGCTGACAGGTAGGCATTATTTCGGATTTTAACTGATGACAGAAATGGGCCCATGCAGGTGTATATGTGAGGGCCCTGTGTTCCATCACCGGTGACTCAACGGGGTACCAATCCAACACATGTAAGTGAGCTGAAAAAAGTGTCTCCCCATGTAGAGCGAGAACCTTGGATACTCACAGTTGGTGTTGCATTATTGAGTTTTCATATCAACATAACGCTGACAAGAAATTTTCATAATGCAGATGTCAATTAGTCACATATGAAAGACAATGCATGATGGTGCTATAACGAATGTCCTTGTATGGCATCAATCTAGGGCATCAACCTGAGTGGGGGCTGTGTGGTCACTGTTTCGAAATTTGAAAGATCAATATCCCTGAATACTGAATAATTGTTATACCAGTAAAGGCGAGTTCACATTGCGCGACTTGTAGTAACAACTACCTCGGCAGTAACTGTAGATTGTAACGACTTAAAACCTATAAAAAGATCAGTTTCTTCTCTGGTAAGGTCGATATTTTCAGTCGTGTCTCCAACATGTCACATAAACACAAGGGGTTGCCTCCAGGCATTGACTGAAAATGATTTTTTTCTGCTGATGCTAAATTCTGTGTCATGCAGTCATAGCTGTTTCAATCAGAGGTGCTTATTATGATTTGATACCTCTGGTTGATCAGAAGTGAGTATTTCCCAAAGTTATAATAGAATTCTTAATCAGCAGTCTTTCTTCTAAAAGTTTTCAAAGGTAAAAACATTTGTCTGTAAGCTGAAAAAAAGTGTCTCCCCATGTAGAGAGAGCACCTTGGATACTCACAGTTGGTGTTGCATTATTGAGTTTTCATATCAACATACGCTGAGAAGAAATTTTCATAATGCAGATGTATAAACATGTCAAATTGTTTATCAGTGGTTTGTAAGCTGTCTGTAAGCTGAAAAAAGTGTCTCCCCATGTAGAGAGAGCACCTTGGATACTCACAGTTGGTGTTGCATTATTGAGTTTTCATATCAACATAATGCTGACAAGAAATTTTCATAATGCAGATGCATAAACATGGCAACTGTCTTATACTGACTTGTAAGTTGATTGTGACACTGTTTCTACTTATTTCAGTCTGTCTGCTCACCAATTGCTTGCAACACCTCCTTTTCGGGACAACATTAAATGTACGCTAAATAACAGGCAGGGATCATTTGGAATTTTAACTGATGAGAACCCTCGGCCCATGTAGATACTGGGGGCCTTGTATCCAATCACCAATGGACCAACGGGGTACCAACCCAACACATGTAAGTGAGCTGAAAAAAGTGTCTCCCCATGTAGAGCAAGCACCTTGGATACTCACAGTTGGTGTAGCATTATTGAGTTTTCATATCAACACAACGCTGACAAGAAATTTTCATAATGCATGCATCACAACACAATCAGCAACATACGAAAGTGAGAGTTTGGTTTTACGCTGCTTTTAGCAATATTCCAGCAATATCACGGTAGGGGACACCAGAAATGGGCTTCACAAATTGTACCCATGTGGGGAATCGAACCCATGTCGTTGGCTTGACGAGCGAGCGAATACTTTAACCACTAGGCAACTCCACCGCCCCAGAGAAGCCAAACTTCTTTGAGACAGAAATGTTTTGTGTATTGATATACAAGCGTTGGATAACTGGACTGGCTTTGCCTGTGAGATACAGATATGTTGAATAGTGCTCTACTTTCATTGGACAAGACCTGCCTCTGAGACACCAAATATAGTATATACTGCAATCAGCAACATATGAAAGTGAGTGAGTATGGTTTTATGCCACCTTTAGCAATATTCCAGCAATATCACGGCAGGGGACACCAGAAATAGGCTTCAGCCATTGTACCCATGTGGGGTAACATGAAAGACATCTCAACATTCATATTGTGATGGTAACTGTTATGAATACTGTAGTTATTGCTAATCCACATTGTATCTGTTTATAGCCTATAATTTACACAATCTTATTAAAAATGCCTTCAGGCAATGACTGAAAATGAATGTTTTTTTTCTACTGATGTTATGTTCTGTGTCATGTAGTCACAGCTGTTTCAATCAGAGACGCTTGTTCTGATTTCATCCCTCTGATTAATCAGAACTGAGTATTTCTCAAATTCATGACAGAAGTCTTAACCAGCTGTCTTTCTTATAAACGTTTTCAATAATTAAACATTTGTCTGTAAGCTGAAAAAAGTGTCTCCCTATTTAGAGAGAGCACCTTGGATACTCACAGTTGGTGTTGCATTATTGAGTTTTCATATCAACATAAAGCTGACAAGAAATTTTCATAATGCATTGGGTCCTTTTTCCATGTAGTATCCTATGACTTGTTACAAGCTAAGGTGCCATGTCCAGTGAGTGAGTTGTTTTACGCCACACTCAGAAATATTCCAGCTATATGGTGGCGGTCTGGAAATAATCGAGTCTGGACCAGACAATACAGTGATCAACAGCATGAGCATCGATCTGCGCAATTGGGAACCGATGACTGTGTCAACCAAATCAGCGAGCCTGACCACCCGATCCCATTGCATGGGTCGCCTCTTACAACAAGCATGGGCTACTGAAGATCAATATTCTAACCCGGACCTTCACGGGTGTCCCTGTTCTAAAACTACAGTAACATTAGCATGTCAATGAGTCTGTTCAACAAAAACACTTAATGCAGGGATATGGGGCAGCCTAGTGGTTAAAACGTTCGCTAAACTGACCAGATGGGTACAATGTCTAGAGCCCATTTAATATTAGGATTTCGACAGCATGCTTAATAGAGCATGTCATTCAGTTAAATAAGCAACTACATGAATCTGAACAGTAATCTAACAAATTAGGTATAGAAAGTATCCATCTAAAGCCTGCCATAACTATGTAACATCAAACATATGGAACATAAAGATTTTACAACTGCTTCACTACATTTTCTTATTGTGTAAGTGAGCTGAAAAAAGTGTCTCCCCATGTAGAGCGAGAACCTTGGATACTCACAGTTAGTGTAGCATTATTGAGTTTTCATATCAACACAACGCTGACAAGAAATTTTCATAATGCATAAGTAATACCCATCTTTCAACTCCTTTCTGCATGACAAGTAACATAAAACACAGCCTGTGTACTGTTAGTCAATGGAACTCTCTCCCATCTCAAGAGTGTACCTACGAATCTAAGTACGATATCTGTATTTAAATCTGGTCTAAATATATACCTCTTCCTACACTACCACTAATTGTCTTTACTGTTGTCTCTCGTCTGTATAGATGCCATTGAGGTAATGTGGAACTCACGCTATATGAATATCCTTATTATCATTGTCTTATACAAACAATATAACTACAGACCACCAACATTAAAATATAAAATGATGCATTATTATTAAAGAAAACTTCTTTCTGCATTGACACAATGTCATACTGAAACTTTCTGAACACATTACACAGCACAGCACAGCAGGCCATGTTTATGCCATCTGGTTTGTAGGACTTACAATTTAACTCGGACACCAAGTCGCTTCTCTGACGTTGTGGCTTTCACTATCTTCTCACAGAAGAGAGTTCCCAGACTCTCCACACCCTCCGGTGGCACCATCAGTATCAAGGAAATGATTCCATTGAACAGCATTTCAACCTCTGAAACATCGGTACATGGGAAACATGTGGCAGTGGTTGAACAGGAACATGAACACAAAACGATTTTACTAGTGCTTCACTACACTTTCTTTATCATGTAAGTGAGCTGAAAAAAGTGTCTCTCCATTTAAAGAGAGAACCTTGGATACTCACAGTTGGTGTTGCATTATTGAGTTTTCATATCAACATAACGCTGACAAGAAATTTTCATAATGCAGATGTATTAGTATATTGGCCAACAGGATATCCATTAATCTAGGACATCCTAGGACACGGTAGGATAGGAACATGCCCAACCCACACCTAAAAGCTTGGATGATACCTTTAATTTCAGTGAAACTGGCTGCGGCTAGTGGGCACAAGTAAATTTCTATACCTGCAATGGTTGCTTACCAGTGTTTTACATTTGGCTTTGATATTGATTGGGACTATTTCTACTTATTTCAGTCTCTCTGCCAACCAATTGCTGTTTTCATAACACTTCACATTGTTGATCAGTAATTGTCCAGAAATACGGTCATAATAGAAAATTCTAGAAAATTATGTATCTGCCATAACATTGTTTAAGTTAAAGTTGACATTCAAAACTGTTGGCTTTTGTGAATTTTCATTCTAATTTCCGAACCAACAGATCCTCATAGCTTTTACCATTATGTACCATACTGAGAGATAGATAACACATCTACAAATAAAACAGATAGCATCTTACCACCATCAGTTTGAATTTCTTTCCAACATATCGTGCTTGCTTCAACCACATTCTTCAAATCTGTTAGGATTCCACTTTCCGAGTTTTCTTCACAAATTTCTGCCCCAAGAGACTTAAGATAGCTTCTTAACTCTGAAGTCTGGAAACAAATTGTGGAACAAACATGATTAATACATAGCTATCACCAGATCAATTACCATACCAACTGTAGTGCTTTCAATAATCATAAAATGTAAATAACACAGGTAACTAGTAATTCTCACAGAACATAAAAGTAAGATAAGTACTTTGCCATATTCAATTTGTTTATCGTCAAATTGTAACTGGGGTACTAAACCATGTAAACAAATATCAATATATATGTCAAGTTTTACCATGTTTACTGTCTCATCAATCTTTATGCAATCTTATTTACACACATCACATCATAGAAACCAATTTGTAAAACTTAACACTTGTGAAAAGTGTTACCCTTTATCATTAAAGTTTGGTTCCATTTTCTCAAAATTAGTTGGGCACATTTTACAAGGGAACAATTGCCCATGCACCCAACTTAACCAGTAGCATGTAGAGGATTCAATGACAGTTGGTCAAGGAGACAAATTTGTGACAAAGTTAGAAAACATGTACTGACAAGTTCCTTGTCATGTTGCCGAGTTTCTTTAATCAGGTAAAATAAATATCATGAAATGATAAATGAACTTAACAACAAATAACAAATTACAACATACACATTATTTTGGTAGCTCCAAAACTTTGGTTAAATTCTCCTTATTGGTTGGGTACATTTTTTAATGGGAGCATTTCCGGGCTATACTATGTTTTCGGGGGAACTATGTTTTTGGGGTATGTCCTTTTCCAGTAATCTCTCACATACAGTGAGATGACAGCGCCACCTGAAAACACCGTTTCCAGTGCAGAAGCTTCCGAGGCAACCGGGACACAAAATGTTTGAAATATCCAGATTTCACGTAAGTTGTGACCCTAAATTTCTGTCAAAGTACTAAAATTCTACCCTAGAACGTAATGCACTTTCAGAACCTTCATAAATGTGATCATAACTTTTGAAATAAAGCTCATAACTTGTCAAGCGGACCATCGTCTGCTAGAGTGAAAAGCCAAGCATAAACATCACGTGACTCTAATGAAATGTTCCTGACGTAATAAAAAAACTATGGAAGACCGAATTGGTCATCTCTTACATATTTTTTTTTTCTGTGTTGCAGAATTCGTCTCGGCTTGTGACCACTGGGTTCATTTAAAATACTGCTACAATGTCACTGTACTGCGCAGGAATGGCGTGTTTTATTGTCCCTGCCATGCAGACAAGAAGAATGAATGTGCACATGATTGAATAACTTACCTGTAAATATGTTTATTTTTAACAATTTTCACAAAAAAACAACACTCAAATAATCAAATGAAAAATGACCAGTCTGCTTGACTTTTTATTAAAATGCCACGCTGTATTTGTTGACTTCTTGGGAGAAGAATGCATCACCTGGGCTTCCATACAAGGTCGTGACCCACGCTATAACGAGTAACCCGAAAACATGGTACGTCCCTTCTCCCGCTGGCGGACAGACACGAAATGTTCGGTGCATTGGAAACCAGCGGATGTCAGAACATTCTGACAATAAATTTATAAAATGTGAGATGATATTTAATTAATTAGGCCTACCTTTAGAATACAGCACCACAAACTTTAAAAATATCGGCCATAATACCCTTTTACGTTAATGTAATGTGATTTTGTTCTCGAAGCACGCTCTCTAAACAATGCCTTATGACGCCTGCATGGCAACACGGTTGTCTGGCTCAGCGAGGGCTTATAAGCTCCGGCCACTGGTGTTTCATCTCTACTGAGCTATGTCATTGCATAAGCCCAACGATGTTGAGAGTTTCCAGTAGTTGTATAATCGGGCGGATGCGCAATATTTTGCAAGCACCAGTTTGAAATATTTTTCTTTTCACTAATACGCTCATATTTATTTGTATTATGGCCGCTGAGGTGTTATGTTTTGTGTATTTTGTATTTTTTAATTTTTAAATTTACATATATATATTTGTCATTCAGTAATTTGCACCATTACATAGAAAAGTGTTTTATTAGTATTTTATTTTTCGAAGCGGTAATAATGCATTACACTAGACACGCCAGTCGTGGTTTATACCGGTTCGGTCAATGCATTCTATTTATTAGGATTAATTCAAGGGATTGGGGTTAGGCTAGGGCTAGGGCTAGGACTAGGACTAGGACTAGGGTTAGGGTTTAGGTTTAGGGTTGGGGTTGGGGACCTAATGCAATATATAGTAGGTACATGTCCGGTGGTTCGGTCAATGCATTCTATTTATTAGGATTATTTCAAGTGGTTAGGGTTAGGGTTAGGGCTGAGGGTTTAGGGTTAGGGTTTAGGTTAGGGTTAGGGTTAGGGACCTAATCCAATATAGCAGGTACATGACCGGTGTAATAATGCGGAGTACCATTTGTTGTTTTTCCTTTTTGCATTTTAATACTTTTATTTCACACAAAAACGGGAAACCAAAAACGTCGAAAGTACATTATGAAATGGGTTAATGTAGACATTTTGGGCTAATGGAAATTGGTCTGGAATTTGCACTCAAGCCTCTTTCACACGCAACATAAATTTTGTAAAGTAATGATTCAAGGCTAACTCACCCGCGGCCGCCACTACACATGCTCATGTCTCCCTCGCTCCTTAGTGCGCGATCCACATTATCCTTACAGTGTTCCCTACATCACTTTTCTGTCACAAAATCACCGATTTATATAAAAGCGCCATTCATGCATGCACCGCGGAAATCTACGCCTGACGCCTTGACGCCAACAACCCTTTTCAGTTTGAGGCATATCGGCTCATTCCACGCCACACGCTAATTTGTAGATTACGGAATGGGACGAAAGTGTGCCAAATGGCATCGGATCCATTCGCAATTGTCCGAGAATAAAATCACGAGACACCAAGTCTACCCGTAGCATTCGTGAATTGTCCGCGTGACCTATTCGACTCTTTCCGCTCATTTCGCGGACGCCACAGGAATGACTCGATAAATTTGCACATTGTGCAACAGTGTGGACGTAGCTCAGTCGGTTAGCTGTCGAAGCTAACAACCGAAGGTCGGTTCAAGGCCCGACGGGTTCTCACAAACTGGTTGCTTGTCTTAATGACACGCGGACTCCACGGCAGAGATCGCCCTCACACAGAAGTTGTGGTGCTGTATTCTAAAGGTGCTCCCCGAATTACAGTTTTGATAATCTACTGATCAGCAATAATTTACATGATCATCTTTTGCGTTATTACCCCGAAAACATGTTACACCATGGTGCTCTTGCACACAAATCGGCATTGGTCAAGCATTCTATAATGGATGCTTTGTCAAGAAAGATTATGTTTTTTAACCATAGAGTATCATACGAATTGTTACTAAGGAAATCATAGTGTGACAAATGTAAATTGGTCATCTCTAAAGAATTACATACTTCAGAGAGTATTAAACATGTTGAAGTTGATAACATATGTTGGCTGTTTCCGTTTCAACAATCACGGTAAATGAGTCATAAATATGATGTCTCCAACTTTCAATACTAAGAAAAATAATTTCACTCAAATACCCAACCTTAATATCAATTGTTCCATATCCACTTACGTGAACTGAACCCATATGTTGAAATTATTATTTTGCAAAAACAATTTCACATGAAATTACAACAACCATGAAGCACCACGGTTTTTTTGCAAAATTACACCTCAAGTTTATCATGTTAACTAAAGTGTTTCAGTATCAAAACTGTGACACCATTTCATTCCATTGCGTATGCCGTTTTACACGGCATTTCGTCAGTTTCTTTACCACGAATTTAGGTGACACAACAACACGTGAGCACCATATGGACACGCATTTGGTCTAAATACTTCTTCAGCTGGACTCTTATTATGGAATTATTTTGCTGTTCGGGTAAATTGTGTAACTACACATTTCTTTAAGAATTTATTTACAGTTACAAACGTGAATTTACCTGTTCAGGGACCGCTATATCTATGAATACCGGCGTACTCATTTTCCTTCTGAAAGAATATGGCGAAGCTGTGCGATACACCAATGCTGATTGGATTAGAAGAACCAATAGCCACTCGCAATACAATTTCTCGTTCAGTTCGTAGTATAAGAAGCGCGCACAACTGTTCCGACAGCTCGCTACAGTACTACTGCCGGTTTCATCATCGCGTGGAATAGGGTGACAATGTCTGAAGTTGCTGGTAAGTTACAGCAGTTTATATAAATTCTAATCGCTCACAAGTAGAATACATGTGAGTTGTTAGGAGAACATATAATGTTGATTCTATCACATATACATTTATGACTGACAACTTCGGTTTGTGTTAGTAATACCGAATCGGCGATCGGCTTTAAATGAAGATTGTCACATCGTCCAGGTCAGGTTTATTTACAGATGTACAGTTGGCAAGATTGTCAGCCGAGGGAACAAAATCTGTCGTCAACATATTACATGAACTTTGACATGACACTCAAGTATTCATGTTTGCTGTATGAAACAACAACAGCTATTCACTCTATCATAGACATTTTGTAGTACATGTTCTCATCCTCCTGAAGCTGTTGGGACACACTTAGCTGTCGCGATGCTTACAAATCCATCAGCAAAAACGAGTGAAATGGTTGTCATAATATGAAAACACACATTGTTGAATGTATATGTTTAGCAGTTTCTTGTATGTCATACATCTTATGCTTGTTGCAATGCCACGAGGCAAGTTACTTGTTTTAGGTTGAAAATACAACCTACTATCTCATAAATAACTTACTTCAAATATATGTGTGGGATAGACCTGTGTAACGTAAAACTTGTTCACAAAAAAACAACATAATCTGTCATTGTGAGTGACATCTTCATGACATAGTTCACCCCAAAATTATTAATAACTGGAATAGAAGTTTTGCTGTTGTGCAAGGAAATCAAGTTTGCAAGACTACAATGTTGCCAACCCCTTATTTAAGACATTCAGAGGTTACACTGGAGTGGGTTGTCCTTAGAATTTTATGTTGAAATTGAGACTTTATCTGCTTGTGTATGACTGTTAAAACATAAATATAAACTTGTAACTCTCAACTCAGAAGAAATACTCCCCGTGATTTAATATAGGTGATATTTGGTTACATAATGTGTGATCCTTACAGTTTTGTACTGATTGTCATCAGTATGCTTCATAGAACAGAATTTGTCGGAATATCCCTGTCCATAGTTTTGGTTGACATGTCATCATGGTCATGATTACATTTCGAGATGTTCAATTGCCTTTGAATGCATATAAGTTGTGTTTGTTTCTTGTTTTACATAGCACTCAGAAACATTTCAGTAACACGAAGGTCACCTGTAAATCATAGAAATCTGGACCAGATAATACAGTGGTTGATAATGTGGACAGTGGTGTATGCCTTTCACACAATCATCCAAGTCACAGAGTCTGGCCACTTGTCCACTTGTTGCCTCTGGTGACCAGCACCTGCGAAGACCTGGGTGAGAATTTGTCCCCAGTAGTGTGTGAGTTTGGTTTTATGCACTTTTAACAATATTCCAGCAATATCACTGTGGAGTGGGATATTGGTGTGATGACAGGTGGGATACTGGAGTGATGACACCTGAAATGGTCTTCACACATTGTACCTATGTGGGGAATCGAACCTGGGTCTTTGACGTGAAGAGCAAATGCTTTAACCACTAGGCTACTCTACTGCCCTCTGTCCTCAGTAAGCCATACTTGTAATAAGAAGTGATTAACAGCATCAGGTCATCAAACTTCCTCGATTGGTTGATGCATGTCATCATGTCCTTTTTGAGTAGATTGATTCTGATGATGTCATCGAGTGAATTGTTAGGTCCAGACTCTATTATTTACAGCTTTCGTATAGTTAGAGTGAGTGACTTTTGTTTTACACCGCATATAGCAATATTCCAGCAATATCACGGCAGGGGACACCAGAAATGGGCTTCACACATTGTAACCGTGTGGGAAATTGAACCCAGGTCTTCGGTGTGACAAGCTCGAATGCTTTAACCACTAGGCTACCCCACCGCCCCTGGTATAGTTGGAAGAGAGTGGCATTAAACAACAAAGGAACAAAATGGTATGGCCAGCATGGACTGCTGTTGAAACTTGGGATCCTTTGGTGTATCTGTGTGTGTGTGTGACGAAGACATGATATTTGTTAATATATACTTAGCTGTTACTGCCTCTTGGATCTTGGAGCATAAATAATCCAGTGATAAACAGCAGCCAGTCTGTGACATTGGCATTTAACCATAAATTGTTGTTAAAGTTAAAAAAACTTAAAAACTTAATGGGCGATGTCTTGATTAAAGTTTCAGTGAGAGCTTGTAGGATTGTCATATGTGATGTAATGTTTCACAACTGTGATGTTTAGAACACAATGACACATACAGATAAATTAAAGCACATCCAAGATGTTGTGCAGTTATGAAATATGTTCAACCAAATCAGAATCCATGTCATTTGTATCAGATGATGCCTTTAGGATTCTTTGTTTAAAATTATCCCATAGAAATGGATGAGGTGGTCAGGTTTGGTAACTGGGTTGAGTATGTTTCATCAAACCTGGCTTGTTGCTCATAATATTGACCACTGGGTTATCTAGTCTAAGCCTAAGTATTCAAAGGCTGCCTTCATACAGCTGGAATGTTGCTGAGTAGGGCATAAAAGAAATAAGATATGTCCAGGGAAGGTTTAATCGTGTTTAAACTGGAGTTGTCTCCCCATTGACCATAAAGTGGCAGAAAGCCCTGCCTTTTCTTGGGTGAAAATCATAGGTGAAGAGTACAAATTAAGTGAATTAGGGACACTGGAGTGATGACATGAGATTGAGTGATGACAGGTGGCATGACTGGAGTTATGACAGATGATGAATATCAGAATGGAGGAAGCCTGATTATGACAGGTGAGATAATGGAGTGATTGACAGGTGTGATGACATGTGAGTGGGAATAATGGAGTAATAATAATGATGCTTGCAAATAAGATACTGGAGTGATGACAGGTGAGGATACTGGAGTGATGACAGGTGGGATACTGGAGTGATGACAGGTGAGATACTGGAGACAGGTGAGATATTGGAGTGATGAGATGAGACTGGAGTGATGACTGAGAGTGATGACAGATGGGATACTGGGTATTGACAGGTGAGATACTGGAAGTTGATGATGACAGGTGATGAAGTGATGACAAAGTGGGATACTGGATACTGGAGTGATGACAGGTGAGATACTGGAGATGATGACAGGTGAGATACTGAGTGATGATAGGTGAGATACTGGAGTGATGACAGGTGAGATACTGGAGAGTGATGATAGGTGAGATACTAGAGTGATGATAGGTGAGATACTGGAGTGATGATAGGTGAGATACTGGAGTGATGACAGGTGAGATACTGGAGTGATGATAGGTGAGATACTGGAGTGATGACAGGTGAGATACTGGAGTGATGACAGGTGAGATACTGGAGTGATGACAGGTGAGATACTGGAGTGATGACAGGTGAGATACTGGAGTGATGACAGGTGAGATACTGGAGTGATGATAGGTGAGATACTGGAGTGATGACAGGTGAGATACTGGAATGATGACAGGTGAGATAATGGAGTGATGACAGGTGAGATACTGGAGTGATGACAGGTGAGATACTGGAGTGATGATGACAGGTGAGATTATGGAGTGATGACAGGTGAGGATAATGGAGTGATGACAGGTGAGCTGAGACACTGGAGTGATGACAGAGTGGAGATACTGGAGTGATGACAAGTGAGATACATGGAGTGATGACAGGTGAGTGGGATGACAGGTGGGATACTGAAGTGATGACAAAGGTGAGGATATGGATACTGGAGTGATGACAGATACTGGAGTGATGACAGGTGACATATTGGATGAGGATGACAGTGATGACAGGTGGGATGAGATACTGGAGGATGACAGGAGGATGACCAGTGATGACATGTGGGATATTGGAGGATGTGATGACAGGTGAGATACTGGAGTGATGACAGGTGGGATGACAGTGAGAGTGACAAGGTGAGATACTGGAGTGATGACAGGTGGGATATTGAGTGATGACAGAGTGAGATACTGGAGTGATGACAGGTGAGATACTGGAGTGATGACAGGTGAGATACTGGAGTGATGACAGGTGACAGGGAGATACTGGAGTGATGACAGGTGGGATACTGAAGTGATGACAGGTGAGATACTGGAGTGATGACAGGTGAGATGGAGTGATGACAGGTGAGTGATGACAGATGATACTGGAGTGATGAGGTGAGATACTGGAGTGATGACAGGTGGGATACTGGAGTGATGACAGGTGAGATACTGGAGTGATGACAGGTGGGATACTGGAGTGATGACAGGTGGGATACTGGAGTGATGACAGGTGAGATACTGGAGTGATGACAGGTGAGATACTGGAGTGATGACAGGTGAGATACTGGAGTGATGACAGGTGGGATACTGGAGTGATGACAGATGAGATACTGGAGTGATGACACTGGAGGTGAGATACTGGAGTGATGACAGGTGAGATACTGGAGTGATGACAGGTGGGATACTGGAGTGATGACAGGTGGGATACTGGAGTGATGACAGGTGAGATACTGGAGTGATGACAGGTGAGATACTGGAGTGATGTGATGATACTGGAGTGATGATAGGTGATACTGGAGTGATGACATGATGACAGGTGAGATACTGGAGTGATGAGGTGAGATACTGGAGTGATGACAGTGATACTGGAGTGATGACAGGTGAGATACTGGAGTGATGACAGGTGAGATACTGGGTGATGACAGGTGGGATACTGAAGTGATGATGGTGAGATACTGGAGTGATGACAGGTGAGATACTGGAGTGATGACAGGTGAGATACTGGAGTGATGACAGGTGAGATACTGGAGTGATGACAGGTGAGATACTGGAGTGATGACAGGTGGTATGATACTGATGACAGATGAGATACTGGAGTGATGACAGGTGAGATACTGGAGTGATGACAGGTGAGATACTACTGAGTGATGACAGGTGAGATACTGGAGTGATGATAGGTGGAGATGACTGGAGTGATGATAGGTGAGATACTGGAGTGATGACAGGTGAGATACTGGACTGATGATAGGTGAGATAATGGAGTGATGATGACAGGTGAGATACTGGAGTGATGACAGGTGAGATACTGGAGTGATGACAGGTGTGAGGTGATGGACAGGTGAGATACTGGAGTGATGACAGGTGAGATACTGGAGTGATGATAGGTGAGATACTGGAGTGATGACAGGTGGTATGACTGATGACATATGAGATAATGGAGCGATGACAGGTGTGATGGCAGTGATGACAGGTGAGATACTGGAGTGATGACAGGTGAGATACTGGAGTGATGATAGGTGAGATACTGGAGTGATGACAGGTGAGATGAGTGATGACATATGAGATAATGGAGTGATGACAGGTGAGATACTGGAGTGATGACAGGTGAGATACTGGAGTGATGACAGGTGGGAGATAGAGATACTGGAGTGATGACAGGTGAGATACTGGAGTGATGACAGGTGAGATACTGGAGTGATGACAGGTGAGATACTGGAGTGATGACAGGTGGGATGATGGCAGTGATGACAGGTGAGATACTGGAGTGATGACAGGTGAGATACTGGAGTGATGACAGGTGAGATACTGGAGTGATGACTGAGAGAGTGATGATGACAGGTGAGATACTGGAGTGATGACAGGTGAGATACTGGAGTGATGACAGGTGAGATACTGGAGTGATGATAGGTGAGATGATGACAGTGATGACAGGTGAGATACTGGCAGTGATGACAGGTGAGATACTGGAGTGATGACAGGTGATACTGGAGATACTGGAGTGATGACAGGTGAGATACTGGAGTGATGACAGGTGTGAGGTGATGGCAGTGATGACAGGTGAGATACTGGAGTGATGACAGGTGTGATGGCAGTGATGACAGGTGAGATACTGTATTAATGACATGAGAATATGAGTGTTGCCAGGTGTGTCAGCTGGTATCGTGAAGTGAGATGACAGGTGGAACATAAAAAGAATGAAGGGTGGCTTGAACACTTAGACACTTCTGATAGTGTTTTGTTAGAGTGAAGAGATGATGTAAATACAAGACAGGTAAGGGGTGAGTGGACACCTCATGGTGACGGAGCATCTCACCTGGGAGGTACAACATGCTTGAGTTCAGTGAGTGCATTCAACAAACACCCACTGTTTGCACAGGGTTCTATTCATTTAAATGCTATGAAGGCACTCAAGGTTTGCTAGGTTGTGTCAAGTGGATCACATACGTATGGCTATCTGAGTTGTTGTGGAGAAAGCTGGATCTGAAATAATTGTAACAATTTTGTTCAGTGGGGCATAAACGTGATAAATATATGATATAGGGTAATGTTACCCTGGAGCATTACATCCAGGTGAGGATGGCACATAATGGCCACATGGTACAGGTAAGTTTGTTAGCTTTTGGGGTGTGAATAGACTAACGCTTAGTCTTTGAATATATGTAATTCTGATTGTAGCAAATAAACCCATTTATATTGAAAAGGAGCCCCAGGGAGACCAGAGAACCCGGGGAAATCTAGACTTTCTTCATTTAGGGCTATAGCATTTCAGGGAAGGCTAGGCTGTAGGGAAAATAATGTGGTTCAGAGACTGAGACAGGCTAGGGTGTGAATTGATAGGTTTAATGTGTACAGGATAAGATGTATAGTAGACTTTGGTGTTCACCCCTGTGGAGATTTGGTCTTCAGCAACCCATGTATGTCATAAGAGGCAAATAACAGGATTAGATGTTGAGGCTCGTTGGCTCTTGAAGCTACAGGTTTAAAGCCTCAACTTTCAGGCCAAAGATGAGTGTGATGCAGACAGTATTCAGGTGTGCATGGGTTGAATCCTTGACTGACAATATTCAGGCATGTATTAGTTGAATATTTGACAATATGCAGGTGTGCATGGGTTGAATCCTTGACACAGACAATATTCAGGTGTGCATGGGTTGAATCCTTGACACAGACAATATTCAGGTGTGCATGAGTTGAATCCTTGACACTGATAGTATTCTAGTGTGCATGAGTTGAATCCTTGACACAGACAATATACTGTGCATGGGTTGAATCCTTGACACAGACAATATTCAGAAGTGCATGAGTTCTATCCTTGACACAGACAGTATTCAGGTGTGCATGAGTTGAATCCTTGACACAGACAAGTATTCAGGTGTGCATGGGTTGAATCCTTGACACAGACAGTATTCAGGTGTGCATGGGTTGAATCCTTGACACAGACAATATTCAGGTGTGCATGGGTTGAATCCTTGACACAGACAGTATTCAGGTGTGCATGAGTTGAATCCTTACAGCACAGACAGTATTCAGGTGTGCATGAGTTGAATCAATATTCTTGACACAGACAGTATTCAGGTGTGCATGAGTTCTATCCTTGACACAGACAGTATTCAGGTGTGCATGAGTTCTATCCTTGACACAGACAGTATTCAGGTGTGCATGAGTTCTATCCTTGACACAGACAGTATTCAGGTGTGCATGAGTTCTATCCTTGACACAGATAGTATTCAGGTGTGCATGAGTTAGAATCCTTGACACAGACAGTATTCAGGTGTGCATTCGTTCTATCCTTGACACAGACAGTATTCAGGTGTGCATGAGTTGAATGAATCCTTGAGGTGTGCAGTTGAATCCTTGAACAGACAGTATTCAGGTGTGCATGAGTTCTATCCTTGACACAGACAGTATTCAGGTGTGCATGAGTTCTATCCTTGACACAGACAGTATTCAGGTGTGCATGAGTTCTATCCTTGACACAGACAGTATTCAGGTGTGCATGAGTTCTATCCTTGACACAGACAGTATTCAGGTGTGCATAGGTATTGAGTTCTACCCTTGACACAGACAGTATTCAGGTGTGCATGAGTTCTATCCTTGACACAGACAGTATTCAGGTGTGCATGAGTTGAATCCTTGACACAGACAGTATTCAGGTGTGCATGAGTTGAATCCTTGACACAGACAGTATTCAGGTGTGCATGAGTTGAATCCTTGACACAGACAGTATTCAGGTGTGCATGAGTTGAATCCTTGACACAGACAGTAATTCAGGTGTGCATGAGTTGAATCCTTGACACAGACAATATTCAGTATTCAGGTGTGCATGAGTTGAATCCTTGACACAGACAATATTCAGGTGTGCATGCAGGTTGAATCCTTGACACAGACAGTATTCAGGTGTGCATGAGTTGAATCCTTGACACAGACAAGTATTCAGGTGTGCATGAGTTGAATCCTTGACACAGACAGTATTCAGGTGTGCATGAGTTGAATCCTTGACAGACAATATTCAGGTGTGCATGAGTTCTATCCTTGACACAGACAGTATTCAGGTGTGCATGAGTTCTATCCTTGACACAGACAGCAGTAGAATCCTTGACACAGACAGTATTCAGGTGTGCATGAGGTTTGAATCCTTGACACAGACAGTATTTAGGTGTGCATGGGTAATCCTTGACACAGACAGTATTCAGGTGTGCATGAGTTCTATCCTTGACACAGACAGTATTCAGGTGTGCATGAGTTCTATCCTTGACACAGACAGTATTCAGGTGTGCATGAGAGTAGAATCCTTGACACAGACAGTATTCAGGTGTGCATAAGGTTCATTGACCTTGACACAGACACAGACATTCAGGTGTGCATGAGTTCTATGAATCCTTGACACAGACAGTATTCAGGTGTGCATGAGTTCTATCCTTGACACAGACAGTATTCAGGTGTGCATGAGTTCTATCCTTGACACAGATAGTAATCAGGTGTGCATGAGTTCTATCCTTGACACAGACAGTATTCAGGTGTGCATGAGTTCTATCCTTGACACAGACAGTATTCAGGTATTCAGGCATGATGAGTAGAATCCTTGACACAGACAGTATTCAGGTGTGCATGAGTTCTATCCTTGACACAGACAGTATTTAGGTGTGCATGAGTAGAATCCTTGACACAGATAGTAATCAGGTGTGCATGAGTTCTATCCTTGACACAGACAGTATTCAGGTGTGCATGAGTTCTATCCTTGACACAGACAGTATTCAGGTGTGCATGAGTTCTATCCTTGACACAGACAGTATTCAGGTGTGCATGAGTTCTATCCTTGACACAGACAGTATTCAGGTGTGCATGAGTTCTATCCTTGACACAGACAGTATTCAGGTGTGCATTCGTTCTATCCTTGACACAGACAGTATTTAGGTGTGCATGAGTAGAATCCTTGACACAGACAGTATTCAGGTGTGCATTCGTTCTATCCTTGACACAGACAGTATTTAGGTGTGCATGAGTAGAATCCTTGACACAGATAGTAATCAGGTGTGCATGAGTTCTATCCTTGACACAGACAGTATTCAGGTGTGCATGAGTTGAATCCTTGACACAGACAATATTCAGGTGTGCATAGGTTGAATCCTTGAGACAGACAGTATTCAGATGTGCATGGGTTGAATCCTTGACACAGACAATAATCAGGTGTGCATGGGTTGAATCCTTGACACTAACAGTTTTCAGGTGTGCATTAGTTGAATCCTTGACACAGACAATATACTGTGCATGGGTTGAATCCTTGACACAGACAATATTCAGAAGTGCATGAGTTGAATCCTTGACACAGACAGTATTCAGGTGTTCATATGTAAAATCCTTAAAAAGTTGAATCCTTGACACAGACAATTCTCAGGTGTGCATGAGTTGAATCCTTGACACAGACAATATTCAGGTGTTCATTGGTAGAATCCTTGACACAGACAATATTCAGGTGTGCATGAGTTGAATCCTTGACACAGACAGTATTCAGGTGTGCATTCGTTCTATCCTTGACACAGATGGTATTTAGGTGTGCATGAGTAGAATCCTTGACACAGACAATATTCAGGTGTGCATGAGTTGAATCCTTGACACAGACAGTATTCAGGTGTGCATGAGTTCTATCCTTGACACAGATGGTATTCAGGTGTGCATGAGTAGAATCCTTGACACAGACAGTATTCAGGTGTGCATGCGTTCTATCCTTGACACAGACAGTATTTAGGTGTGCATGAGTAGAATCCTTGACACAGATAGTATTCAGGTGTGCATGAGTTCTCTCCTTGACACAGACAGTATTCAGGTGTGCATGAGTTCTCTCCTTGACACAGACAATGAGCAGGTGAGCATGTCACAGACAATACCCAGGTGAGTTACAGACATGACATGTTGATGAAGGATTGACATTGGAATTCTGGAGAACTGTTATTGTATATAAACACTGTTTCAGGAAAAATGAAGAGAACGCAGCCCCTCTGGGAGGCTCCACGTGTTGAGAAGGAAACGAAGCTCAAGTTGTACAACAGCCTGACTCGACAAAAGGTAGGTGGTCCTCTTATCAACGTCACACAATGTTCCACAAAGGATTGGTCCTTCAATGGTGCTTCCGTGTTTGCCCTTGTCTAAGGCATTCATGGGACATAAAAGATACAAAGGTTTCATCTGGAAAGTTCATCTATTTACCTTCATTAAAAGTTGGTCGGTTGCTTTAGTGATGGGATTTTGTTTAATATGGTGGATTGAATGTGAATCTTTGGTCAAAAAGGCAATGTGACCATTCTAACTTTTTGTTCAGACTTTGATGCTGATTATATAGATTGCATATTATTGGTTATGATTGTTATGCTATATAGGTAAATTGTTTATCATAGGTTATTATTATCATTATTATACCACTCCTAGAATATTGTGAGTTATTGCATTCATCATACTCATAGGATATTCATATACCAGTGATGATCATCGTTTTAATCTACCTATAAACCAAGCAACTGCTACTCGGGTATCAGCGTGAAGATTTATGAACAGTGTGATGTGATACCAAAAGTTTGTGGATACCATTTATGGATGCAGTTCATGGATACCCTCAGTGTGGATACCTTATTTGGATACCAGTTACCTTGGATACCACAGGATAACAGCAGTGTCACCTTATGATGAGAGGTCATCTGGGTTTAAAACTATATAGAGGTATTGATCAAAGGTAGAACAAATATTTAAAGTTTGATGTCTCAGGAAGTCTGCATGACTCTGCAAATTTTCTGTGTTGTGTTTCTTCATCAATACGTGCCCAAACTGATGTTTCACTGTTGTTTCAGCTTTAAAACTTAATTTTATAGGTTCTGGTGATTTGAAGAAGAAGCTTTTATAAGCAAGCTTGGAAAAGGAATATATTGATGAAACTGTATCAACGAAAATAACTGTATACCGTTAAAGGAATTTAAAGAATACTTCATTCCTTCATATTTATATATCAACTGTAGTAATATGAAAGAATTTCGTGTTCTTCAGCTTGTTTTGATTGCCACGACAGATTAGCCACAGTCATATATAGGAATTGCGTATTCTTTACAAAATTTTCAGTGTGTATACTATCTCAATGTCCCCCTGACAATCACCACCCACCCCCCCTTGAAAATTCCTGGATCTGCCTATGCTGTTTCTTATTGTGTTTAGATTATCCATATGAAAAGAGGACCATGATTTGACTCATGTTCAGGACACAAGTCAACCAATCATTCAGTGGAGTTATCTCCCTTTCATCACTCTTCATCTGTCAAGTATCATACATTCCTTGTTTTGTTGTTTGAATACTGACAGATGTATCATGATGTGTAGTCGTTATCATCATCTTGAACAGTGTCCCTTTAATTTGAATTAATTATCCCCTTCGAAGATAATGGAAGATTATTCTGAAATATAGCAGCTGTATTAAATGTCATCCAACATTCTGGATCACATTCCTTCATTGTCATTTTTGTTGTTATCTTGTAAAGAATTTATTCAAATTAGGAAATGTGTTTCTATATTTTTATTAGTTCAATATGTCTTTGTACATAATTGTTACATATCAAACACATGTTTGACAGTTAAGAAACTGTCATAAATAAATTTGAAATTTCATTAATGGCCGTTGATTTTGAGATGTAATTCGATGGAAAAGTAAGTGATAGAAAAATAATTAGTAAAGATTCAGAATATGGACATCTTTGAAGATTTTAATCTCTTTAACATTCCTGGAACATTCTTGTATCTTCTAGAAACAGTACAAGCAGCAAGCATTGAAACCTAGTTTGTTGAGACTTAGGTGTATCTTATAATATTTTGTTATCATGGTGTCTCTATTCCATTATATAGAATGGCCTAATGTGATTGGACAATATTTGTTCACACATTTGACAAGTTTTAGGTTTTATTATTTTGTTATCACTGGTTGATGAACTTGAGCCTGATGGAACAGTAGTTGTCTGTGAACAATTTGTCTTCTTTGGGTGGCATTTCGAAGTTGGTGTGATGAACAAGGGGGATGGATATATGGCTATATAACTTATTCATTACAATATATGTGATGTTTCAGTGTAGAAGCTAATGCTGTTATCAAGCAAGTGAATTGTTGCGTATATTGTTATAAAGAAGTTGTATATCCATAGAACTATCCCCCTTGTGGTGAACAATGCTGTTTAAAAATATTCTGAAACAGGTTTGTAAAAAGTGAAAAAAAAATTGCCTTTTTTTTTGTTGTAAAAGCCGTCTCTATGAATATTAACATGATTAAATTCGACTTGTGTGCTGTGTTATTTATATAAACTATAACTTTTGATTGTTTGTGAGGATTCAGAAGAGTTTGTTCAGTCCAAGCCTACATCATTTCCAAGTTGCCTGCAGGATTGCAGAAAGGTAGTCTGTTGTCAGTATTTATATATTTTGAATAAATTTCACAACCTTGATCAGTCATGGTTGACTGGCCATCTTTTTGTAATGATTGGCTGAAGACTAAGGTACTCGTCTGAATAGTCAAGGGAATAAATGTGTTACACTGTACACAGTGCCATTCTGTGAGTTCAGCATTGTCCACATGTTGGGAAAGGCTACCGAATGAATAGGTTGGACAGAATCTTGTTAGATTGTGTGTCATTATATCCCAACAGCATTGCTTATATCAATTGTTTTTTTCTGGCACATATTTTATTGTTTCGGTAATTGCTTCCAGTGTGTAACAACAAACTTTGCAAATTTATGTAAAATATCTTGTCATTTATTAATTAATCTTCGTAAAGGTGTTTCCGTTTGTTTTATGTGTAACAGATTCAACACTTCTAGGATCCAACTGATAATTCTGAATTATTACTTTTTGTAATACCCTTACATTTCTTTTTATTACAAACCCATCCATCCATGGTTTGCCATGGAACAACAGGACATAACCCCATAAAGTCGGAGTAAATCATGCACACATATGATACTAGACTTAATGCAATAGATTTACTTGATTTTAATATCTTTGGAAAAGTCAAGGACGTTTCTGTTATTGCTCTCTCAATGTAAGTATTCTTTAGATAAAAGACATTTTATGAGTGTTTCTTTCATTTGTTTTCCTTATCCTGACTCATGCTCTTTGCTTGTCTTCTTCTTCTTGCTAACATAGTGGAACACTTGTATCTCCTTATTTGAAGCCCTTCAAAATAAAATCACTAATTGGTACTCACCACGAAGTTGCTCCCTTTGTCTCCCCTGGCGGGAAAAAGGTGTCGCCACCCCTCTGGCCATGTGCTTCACTCTCCTTCTTCACCAGTGAGCAGGATGTGAGAGCCGCCTTTGTGTCTCCTTACACACATATCCTTTGATAATCTCTTAGTTTTACCTCTCATAGGTTACTATAGAGGTATAGCTAGTATCCTTTACTATTTGTATTGATTAATTATCGATTTCTACTGTTTATTCACGTGTATTCGCGGATTGTTCAGCTAGCTTTACGCTCATGAAAATCTGTAACGATTTGTAGATTACGCTTTTTCTGCCTCCGATCCACATGTAATATGCCCTAGTTGTTCTACTGCAGCGCTTAATTCACGCTGCAGTTACTGCATTAATTTATCTCATTCTGCATTTAATAAATATCATCTTTATGCCTTTAAGACGGCTGCAGATAGATCACGCAAACAAGGGCAAAACATGGCAGAGAGTCCAGATATTCCTTCCAGTCAGCTGCTAGCGATCGACCCTCTCCGCCTGGTGTTCTGCTAGAGACCCCGCGCAGAGGAACGTGGGACGCAGTCCGTTACTCAAGAAACGACCGCCTCCCCAGACATCCCGGCCATTGCAGACTAAGTCTAAGAGGGGCCTCATCGCCGCCTCAACGCAGATTGAGGACACCCAGGGCAGCGCAGACTTCCAAAGGGAAATTCCACGAAGACAGCAAGAACTTTCAGCCGAGATCGCTCCAGCAGCAGAGTTGGGCCTCTACGATGATCAGCCGATAATCATCCCCGACTTACGGCAGAAGAAGCGACCGTGTCAGCGACTGTGACTTCTGCAGAGATCTCCATGCAGCCTGATGCCTTCTACACCGACGCCAGACGCCATTGATGTGAACCCCATCGCAGAAAAGACGCCGATTTACTTCGCCACAGATCATCCCAGAAGACATGATGCGCAGATTATGAACATCATGGAGGACCACTACAAACCGCGCGCAAGCAGGGTCCGAGTTTCGCGAAGGCTCCAACGTAGACAGCACCCCAGAGGCACCCCCGCCAACGAAAGCAGCCAAGACGATGTCACCTTCGCTAAGGAAGTCCCGCACCACCTTGACGAAGGACCTAGATGTACAGCTCTTCGGCCTTCGCTAAGGCGGAGAGATCATCACCATCTTCGATTTCATCTCTAGATATGGACTCAGACCATCAGACATCACGGAAGCCTTCGCGAAGGTCATATCATCGATCCCCTCGACCGACGAAATGAAGCTTCGCTAAGGCATTCGCTGGAAAAGACATATGATTCCAGATCTTCATCGCCTAGAAGAACATCGAGGGACTGCCAAGAGCTTCGCTGGGCTATCAACATTCACCTCACAAGTCTCCGAAGATCATCCCATAGACGATCTCCACCCGCTCATCACCAGGTCGATCACCCATCAGATCTCCACATAGAGCGCGACAAGTCAACTAGATCGCCACAAACCTCATCAGATATACAGACAGCTACACGCAGTCCCCAAGAGCATCTACAATTTATTAATGATGATGGTTTTGAGGATGATGGAGGAATCATATTTTCTGATGCAGAGATACGGTATTGATGGTCAATAACCTAGATCTCACATCACCATCTAAAAGTGGCAATACAGCTCAGACGATTTGATGAAGGAAGATGATCCAGATGCAATCACTCTACCCCCGACGACCCGACATGCAGTGCCACAGAATCTAGATGCAGCTTTCCAGAAAGCTACTTAAAGTTCAGATACCACATCTACCCAACTTTCAAGCCAAGAAGTTCTCCACGATAACATGGACTCCTTCTACAAGGCCCAGGACATCGATGAGAACTATAAGATCATCAGCTTATGTAAAGAACAAGATTTACAAGATGGATGATCGCAAGTTGGCTGGCTCATATAGAAACCATGACGAGACGATGTTCTTTGGGTTAAATAGATCTAGGACGCATCAATGAGACTCTTATTACTAGATTCGGATTCCACGACGGAAGATGATAGAATGATTTATTCTGCCTTACTTATGCAAAAGAAAGATCAGCAGTTTTAACGGATCATCTTACATCTGTTTCAGCAGCACTGACCTTAGCTCGCCGTCAAGGCCTCCTCGCGGCCCTGTAATTGGGGAGAACTTTACAGCCCCACTTTATATACAGCCCCGTGGGTCGACAACATCCATCTTTGACGGAGAAATCGACAAGGTCGCCAAGGAAGTCTCTAAGGATTCCAGGGAAGTCCTTATGATTAGATCGATGGACACACTAGCCAGCGCCATTCGCCAGACTTCACAAAGATACTCAGGCAGATCTAAGTTCACGGGCCTACAAAGAGCAAGAGACAGGAAGATAGCCAGCTCTAGAGGTAAGATTCTTTTCGCGCCCATATGGCAACTATAGAGGAGGATCAGGAAGAGGCAGGACACCCAGAGGTTCCCGCAATTATAGACGCTGAAACACAGGTTCGAACCACTGGAGTCTTCCACCCCAGCCGCTCCAGTACAACCAGCTCAAGTGGGTGGACGCTTCCAACTACACTGGGAAAACTGGGGAATACTGCAAGATCCTTACGCCTCCAACATTATTCAACACGGATTTTTCAGATCCCTCTACAGGACAAGCCTCCGCTGACAATCAAACCCCCAAGTTCGATTTACAAGCTTAACAACTACCAAAGATAAAAGAGGCTGTCTCATCACTCCTATCCAAACAGGCCATAGAAGTAATAGATCAAGCAAACGCCGAACCAGGTTTCTACTCCCCAGTTTTCCTAGTTCCCAAGAAAAACTCCACGGAGAAATACAGACTCATCTACAACATGAGCTTTTTCAACAAGAACTATCTACGCGAAACCACCGGTTTCAAGATGATACATTTACCTCAGTTACGCCAGATGATTCGGCCCTATGGACTACATGGGCAGCATAGATCTACAGGATGCCTACTTGCACATCCCCATTCATCCCGATTCCAGGAAATACCTACGATTTACTCTAGAAGGGCTACATTACCAGTGGAAAGTACTCCCATTCGAATATCATCAGCCCCTGGCTATTCACGAGGATAACTAAACCGATTATCAAATTTCTACATCGCCAAGGGCTACGCTAGAGCGCTTTTACCTCGACGACGGATACAAGTAGATCAAGATCCACCGCGCCTCAAACTACAGTTAAATTACATCATAAAGCTACTAACACAACTAGGTTGGTTAGTAAACTTACGCAAGTCGGACCTAGTACCATCGCAAGACCTACAGTTCCTAGGTATTCGATTCATCACAAATCGCAACCGTGATTATGGTACCAGAAGACCGCTATTCAAGATACAACAGACCATTCCACCAGCTCTACTCTCTCTCCGCTACCACTCGCGACAATGGCAGAGCCTACTAGGTCTTTCACATCAGCCCAAGACATGACTGTCACAGGCAGATTACAGTTACGCCCCTACAGGTCTCATCAACGACATCTCAACGATGTACAACCATTCAGTCTACCAAAACATCTCAGACCACATCTACTATGGTGGACCAAGAAATCGAATGCTGCGAAGGGATTTGTTTAGCAGAGCAGGAATACAAAACCCATCTGTATGTAGACGCTGTTACCCAAGGTTGGGGAGCTCATCTCACCAACCACACGATATCAGGGTTATGGAATCAGCAAGAATGCAAACCCATATAAACAGTCTAGAAATGAAAGCTGTAATCAACGCCATTCTACATTGGAGCACATTTCTACAAAATGCTACTTAATGATCCATACAGACAATTCGACAGTGGCGTTCTACATAAACAAGCAAGGCTCAACGAGATCGATGAACCTTTTGAACCTAAGCTTTCAACTGTTCGATTTAATACAAGATCTAAATCTACATGTCAGAGCAGTGCACATTCCCGAGCCAGAAATATACTAGCAGACGCCTCTCTCGCCTCATCTACCATCACCGACAGAGTGGATGATCAACCGAAATTTTTGCACAGATAATCAAGCAATTAGAGAGCCGCTAATAGACCTATTCGCCACGCCGATTCAACAATCAGCTACCGACATTCGTGGTCACCAGTCCCAGACCCCCAAGCTTGGGCAACGGATTTAAGTCTATCATGGAAGGCTCTCACGCGCACGCTGCTTCCGCCAGCAATAATACCTCAAGTATTACAGAAAATCAGACAAACACAGAGCCTACAACTCACTTTGGTCGCTCTACTGGTCGGCCAGAACGTGGTTTCCCATACTAATTCAAGAAATCGGTCAACCAACACTGGAGCTACCCAAGCGCCAAGAAACCTGTTATTCATCATCCTCACACCAAACAAGTGCACGGAAACCCAGCAATGTTCCAACTACACGCATGGACTGTATACAAATGTGTTTAAACAAGAGAGGATATTCTGCCAGGGCTGCAAAAGCAGTCACGCTTTGCCTTTACGCTACTCAACTCAGAACTTGTACGACGACAAGTGGCACAGTTTTCAAAATTATGCAACAAAGAAAGGGTTTACAGCAAGAGAGGCTTCACAACCTCAAGTGGCAGACTATTTGTGTTACCTACCAAAACAAACATTTAAAAGGTTCAACGATATCAACATATCTTGCCGCTTTAGCTCTGTAATCACCATGAGAACGGGTGTCAAATTGACAAGATCTCCAGAGTTACTGGCCTTACTACGAAGCCCGATTGAGGACCAAAAGCGAAGTTCCACTTCCAGCTTGGGATCTGAATGTAGTGTTACAACACCTCACGAAAGTGAGGTCTATGAACCCTTGAATCGACAAACTTTGAATTTCTCTCACAGAAAACATTGTTTCTGCTATCGCTAGCCACAGCAGCAAGAATGTCTGAAATTCACGCCTGGATTACTTAGAGGATACAGTTTGATGACAATCATAACACAGCACTCCTCGGATTAAGATGGGATTTCATTGCAAAGAATCAACTGCCAGGTCAACCAGACAGATTATTCCACATCCCGGCGCTTATCCTCTATTCTCGATCACAAGATACACAAGACCTATCACTGTGTCCGTAAGAGCCAAAGTTTATTTACTTAATTTATCCAAAACAAGGAGAAGATTTCTCAAACGCTTATTCATCCCATTATCGCCACTTAATCAAACAGAAGTGTCAATGGACCACAATATCTATTTGGATAAGGACTGTCATTCTCCCGTGCCTACAAGGCAGCAGGCTTGGACCCACCAACAGCATCAAATCCACATGAGATCAGGGCACTGGCCTCTACCCTCGCCTCTACACGTAACTGTTCCTTGAACACTCCATTATGGAAGGATGCTATTGGAAATCTAACATGGTATTTGCTAATCACTACCTAAGAGACATCACTACAGAAGATGTCTCTGGCATTCACCATTTCGACCACTGGTCCTCGCCAGCAACTGACAGTCCCTCAGAGGGCTTAAAATATTAGCCTCACAAGATTAATATGTATTTTATACATACTCATCTAGCTTATAACTCTAAGGAGTTTTAGGGCTATGTATATATGTTCAGCTTAAGTATTCTACCTTAAGCATATACTTGATATAGTCAATTTCAGTGCCTCTATCAGAGTCACCTATATATATATATATATAATTTATATGTATTGTTCAATATATTCATAATGTAATTCCCTTTAATGGCTTTATATAACCTATGGTTTTCTTTTTATACAGGAAACATCCTAAATCTAAGACTTCATGAAGTTCCCGTGAGGGGATATTACAGTATATCTATACAAAATCACTAATTATAAATCCAAAGTATTCTGTTACCCACCTCCGCTCCGTGAGGATGCTACAGCAAAAGAGCATGAGTCAGGATAAGGAAAAATATGTAATTTTTAGAGTAAAATTGATATTTTATACTTATCCTGACTCATGAGGTTAGCTCCTCCCATCCTCCCCACATAACACTTTGGATTTCCCTGTAAATTCAAGTGTTGGGCTCGCTAAATCAGGAGAGAGTGGAGCACATGGCCAGAGGGTGGCTTACACCTTTCCCGCCAGGGAGACAAAGGGGAGCAAACTCGTGGTGAGTACCAATTAGTGATTTTATTTTGAAGGAGCTTCAAATAAGGAGATACAAGTGTTCCACTATGTTCGCAAGAAGAAGAAGACAAGCAAAAGAGCATGAGTCAGGATAAGTATAAAATATCAATTTTACTCTAAAAATTACATTTTTGTATCTCAATGTTAGACAGTAATCTCCAGAGATATACTATATTTCAAGAAGGAAGTAGTAGTATATAAGTAAAATGTCTCTAGGTTTGTTTCGTGTTGTCTGCTATTTGTTTTTCCAGTGAATGAGAAAAATAAAGTAAGAGGATAAATACCTAACTATGGTATTTGGACAGATTAAGTCCAAAGCATGTTTAAGAAAAACCTGTAGTATTAGTAAGTGAAAGTGAGAATGATGTGAATGTTCCCTCTTTGTTAGTTTGGTCATTAGTGTTAGTTCAAGCTAAGGGAACAATCCTTAGCCCAAATTAGGAGCGATGGGGTAGCCTAGTGGTTAAAGCGTTGGCTCGTCACTCCGAAGACCCGGGTTTGATTCCCCACATGGGTACAATGTGTGAAGCCCATTTCTGATTTCCCCTGCAATGATATTGCTAGAATATTGCTGAAGTGGCGTAAAACCATACTCACTCACTCACCCTAGCCCAAATGGTAGATCGACCTAGTCATCATCAAGACTTGTTGCAAACTTATAATATAGTCTGGACACAGACAAGGGTGAAAACAGACTGGAGAACTTGTTATATGAGAATACTTATTATGCCTTCTGTTCTAAGATGTGCATGTTTTCAGTGATACTTTGTTATTCTGTTTTAATATTAACAATGTTTTTGTCCAAAACTTCAAAAGAGAGAGACCTTATCCAAGTCGTCTCCCTTTGGTCAGCGGTCAAATAAAAATGGTGACAAGCTGTATCCACAGGAGTTATGTCCCCTTGACTACACGATACCTGGTTTTAATGAAGCAGACGTCATTAAGGCACAATAATCAATACTAGGAATAAATCATCAGGGCGATTATCACTAGCCAGCTGATGTCGTCAGTAGGGGTTTGGGGGGGATACCAGGAGGAGTGGTATTGGGTGGGGGGGAAAACGTTCATTACTTGACAGTTGTCACCTTAATGGATGGAATATTAGCAGTAGGCTCCACTCTCAGAGTTCTTGTTGTCATTGTACATACCAATATTAGAACAAGTAATAGAACAAATATTTTCTAGGACAAATCGAGATGCAGAAGGAATTTTTAAGAGTCTGTATGTATTTTTATGTTACGTTTCATTATGTTTTTTTGTTTTTGTGAACAATATTATTTATGGGTTTTTATTGCGAAACATGGTGAATATTCTCGATGACCGATACAAGAAAACATCTCAGAATTAAGGAGATGCTTTTCTTGATTATGTCAGTTTTATGGACCACTCGCAGACCAACAGGGGAAACACTTCCACAGAGGAAAGATGAAGATCTAGCTAAAGTCTTTTGTGGAACATTCTCTGTTTCCAAATATATGGCAAAAATTTTTTTACACTAAGATAAAAATTTCTTTTAATATATAGAAAATTTCACCCTTGTGTCTTTGTATACCAAAGCGAGTCGATAATAAGTTTACAACTCTGCTGCATGTAGTGGAGTTTGAAACTTTTATCGACGTATAAAAAGGGATATAGATGAGCCCATCCTGTGATGTTGAAAGTGATTGTGTTATTTTCCTTCCATTACTCATGACCACTATTTGTATACAAATAGATGAGGGAACTAATTTTTTTAGTTTTTGTTGTGTTGATTGTTTGCTTGCATGAGAATTTATAGTTTGTAGCTAATGTACTGGAATTGCCCCTCAGATGAACAATCCAAACCCATTATGCATTATGCAAGTAAAAGAAGTTAGTGTACTGTCTGTTTGAGCTTACACATCTTTGTGGCTTCTTTTTGTGAGTGAGTGAGTGGGGTTTGATGTTGATGTGACCACTATTTCAGTTACATCACCATGTATCAACTGAACATTGAAGGAAAGCCTGAAGTGATCCATTTACTGACCTGTAACCATGGTGCTCACAAACCTAGAAACATGAGTTTGGGAAATGATCATAACTTCCTGGCATGCCCAAGGGAGGTAACTCTGCACAACAAATTGCTGTGTTTTAGACATCTACCCAAATTGCTTCCTCCAGGATTTGAACAGTGGTTGCCTTTTTGTAGAATCATGGTTTGAGCCAGGATTATATAAGTGGTGACACTGGTCACAAATCTGTTAAAGATGGTGTTTGACTTTTGACTGTTTGAAATGTGCGCTATATAAATATCCTATAATAATAATAAATATTCCTCTGTTCATCCAGCAGTGAATGGGTACCTGGAAGAATGATATGGTCATGTGACAGTTTACCTTCTAGCATGTCTTTGGAAGCGTAGTCAGTATAAAGTATTGGCCTCTGCCTGTGTTCACCCAGCAGTGAATGGGTACCTGGAAGAATGATATGGTCATGTGACAGTTTACCTTCTAGCATGTCTTTGGAAGCGTAGTCAGTATAAAGTATTGGCCTCTGCCTGTGTTCACCCAGCAGTGAATGGGTACCTTGTAGGATGAGAGGGTGATGTGACTGTTAACCTCAAGTGCCTCAGAGGCAACTTGGGACATATGTTCCTCGGGGAGCTGAGAATGACAATCAAGTACACACTAATCCATTGACTGGGCCAATAATGTAGGTGTTTGAACATACCTATGTATGATGTGGATATTAAAGCAATGTAGGGGGCACAGAGACGACTTAAAGGCATTTGTTTGTACTTTTCAAGCTTTTGTACCTGCGGCCATCAAGGAATTCTGGTACAATGTACTCATGGCATGTGATGTTAAACAGAGTTGTACCCTCTTACCCACCATCTCCAGCAGTTGACTGGAATGTAGTACGTGGTGATACAGGTGCATCTGTGTTTTAAGATATTGATGATAAGAGAATTATCAGCTGTGTTAGTTTAGGTTGTATGGTACAAGATTTTAATCAGACCATCAAATTTAAACTTAGCGATTGTCATGGCCATAAGCGCGCCCGATTTATTCCTGATAATCAGCAACTCCCTCTGTGGAAACCGTCTCCATTATTTGTTTCGCAGAGCATGTCATTAAACTCGATACTAGATTGCCAAAGGGACACAACTCTGTATGATTAATTGTGGTGTCTGAGTCCCATGTGCCCAAAACGAACACCCCGGTTTGTTTTTCTAGTAGAATGGAGGTAAATGTACTGGGATGATTTCAACCAGCAGAAAAGTTTATATTCGAAACCTGAGTGAGTAAGTGATTGAGAATGGTTTTTCAGCACTTTCAGCAATATTTCAGCAATATCATGGTGGCTTGGAAACCTGAAGCAGTGCGTTTTAAATTCAATTTACTATGCTGAAATCGACAATCTATCTTCCTGTGAAAACAGTATATTTATCTACTGATTTACTCACTCACTGATTGAAAATAGCCATGAGATCCAATACTCACTCACTCACTCACTGATTGAAAATAGCCATGAGATCCAATACTCACTCACTCACTCATTGAAAATAGCCATGAGATCCAATACTCACTCACTCACTCATTGAAAATAGCCATGAGATCCAATACTCACTCACTCACCGATTGAAAATAGCCATGAGATCAATACTCACTCACCCGATTGAAAATAGCCATGAGATCAATACTCACTCACTCACTCACTGATTGAAAATAGCCATGAGATTCAATACTCACTCACACGATTGAAATAGCCATGAGATCCAATACTCACTCACTCACTCACTGATTGAAAATAGCCATGAGATTCAATACTCACTCCCACCACTCATTGAAAATAGCCATGAGATCAATACTCACTCACTCACTCATTGAAAATAGCCATGAGGATCAATACTCACTCACTCATTGATTGAAAATAGCCATGAGATCAATACTCACTCACTCACTCATTGAAAATAGCCATGAGATCAATACTCACTCACCGATTGATTGAAAATAGCCATGAGATCAATACTCACTCTCACTGATTGAAAATAGCCATGAGATCAATACTCACTACTCTCACTCACCGATTGAAAATAGCCATGAGATCAATACTCACTCACCGATTGAAAATAGCCATGAGATCCAATACTCACTCACTCACTGATTGAAAATAGCCATGAGATCAATACTCACTCACTCACTGATTGAAAATAGCCATGAGATCCAATACTCACTCACTCACTGATTGAAAATAGCCATGAGATCCAATACTCACTCACTCACTCATTGAAAATAGCCATGAGATCCAATACTCACTCACTCACTGATTGAAAATAGCCATGAGATCCAATACTCACTCACTCACTGATTGAAAATAGCCATGAGATCAATACTCACTCACTCACTGATTGAAAATAGCCATGAGATCCAATAGCCATTGAAAATAGCCATGAGATCCAATACTCACTCACTCACTGATTGAAAATAGCCATGAGATCCAATACTCACTCACTCACTCACTGAAACTGATTGAAAATAGCCATGAGATCCAATACTCACTCACTCACTCACTGATTGAAAATAGCCATGAGATCCAATACTCACTCACTCACTGATTGAAAATAGCCATGAGATCCAATACTCACTCACTCACTGATTGAAAATAGCCATGAGATCCAATACTCACTCACTCACTGATTGAAAATAGCCATGAGATCCAATACTCACTCACTCACTGATAGCCATGAGATAGCCAATACTCACTCACTGATTGAAAATAGCCATGAGATCAATACTCACTCACTCACTCACTCACTGAAAATAGCCATGAGATCCAATTCTCACTCACTGATTGAAAATAGCCATGAGATCCAATACTCACTCACTCACTCATTGAAAATAGCCATGAGATCCAATACTCACTCACTCACTCATTGAAAATGCCATGAGATCCAATACTCACTCACTCGGCTATGATTCTGGGATTGTGATTGATCAGAAATATTGTAGTATTCACCCTTGTCAGCAGAATTTCATGTTTTCGCTAAAGTTGCTGATTTTGACTTTTATGACTAATCAATACACCAATACAGCTAATTTCGGTGAAATGGTGACAGATTTTCTGGTAGTATCGTTGAGAGAACCCAAAATCTTCTCCACAGTATTAACCACAAATCATGCTTCAAATAGAGAATACAAAGTATGCCAAGAGCTGACACGAAGTCCTTCTAGATTGGTTTGTTTTTTAAATGTAAAGCTATCATAGCAGGGGAAGTGGGGTTGCCTAGTGGTAAAAGCAAAACCTGGTGGTTAAAGCGTTTGCTCATCACGTTGAAGACCTGGGTTCGATTCTCCATGTGCGTACAATGTGTGAAGACCTGGGTTCGATACTCCACATGGGTACAATGTGTGAAGCCAATTTGTGGTGTCTGCCTGTGTGTGTGTCTCTCTCTTCTTTTGCTCTTGCTGCTCTCATTCTCTTTTTCTCCCCCCAGAATTTTGACAGAATGTGATTCAATATGTCATTTAAACATACATGTATAAGTCTTATCTTTGAAAGAAGTTTCCCAAATCTTAAACTTTGTATAATATGCATGAAGATGAAGCTAGGTTTTAATACAACTAAAAAAATAGAATCAAATTTTTATATAATTTCAGTCATGGAAAGCATGAACTTCAGAGGCCTGAAATGTTGCCTTGAGAAAACTCTCCCTTTGCCTCCATTTATCAGCATGGCCTTTAAACTTATCAGTATGGCCTTTTAACTTATCAGCATGGCCGTTAAAGTTATCAGCATGGCCTTCAGTTATCAGAGTGCTAAAATGAAGAGTAAAGTACTCTTGGGTTCCAGCGATAGTGCTCACCATGCCATGGCAGCCATATTGAATTTCTCATTTTTGCACATTTTTCAACCTAGTTCTGCATGTATAGTTCAAAGGTTGATAATGTGGGAATATTGTCGTATGATGCTGGTGTATTTGAATGCATGATGCTGTGATATAGGACAACACAAGCTTTGATGGTTTAGGGTATTGACTTGTGTTATAACACAACACCTTGAACATATTTAATTTTTGTTTCTTGAATTCATTAGTATTGTATTGAAAAGTATATCAGTTGCCAACTGAATATTCTTTACAACAACTTTAATGGGATTACTGCCATTGTTGAATTGAGTCAAGTGATATATTGATGCACCTCTGTAACAGTGAGTCAATTGATATATCGATGCACCCTGTCACAGTGAGTCAAGTGATATATCAATGCACCCTGTCACAGTGAGTCAAGTGATATATCGATGCACCCCTGTAAGTCAAGTGATATATCGATGTACCCCTGTAAGTCAAGCGATATATCGATGCACCCCTGTAAGTCAAGTGATATATCGATGCACCCTGTCACAGTGAGCAAGCGATATATCGATGCCCTGTAAGTCAAGTGATATATCGACTGTAAGTCAAGTGATATATCGATGCACCCTGTCACAGTCAGTCATGTGATATATTGATGCACCCTGTCACAGGCAGTCAAGGGATATATCAATGCACCCTGTCACAGTCAGTCATGTGATATATTGATGCACCCTGTCACAGGCAGTCAAGTGATATATCAATGCACCCTGTCACAGGAAGTCAAGTGATATATCGATGCACCCTGTCACAGTCAGTCAAGTGATATAGCGTTGCACTTAGCACACAGGTAATAATTCAAGATCTTGTTCTTTGAAATGCAAGAAACATGCAGACTCTTCCCTCACCAAAAAGACATTCATCGCACAAAAAATGTTGCTTTCCTCAGGAATATTTGATTAACCATTTCATGAATTTTCATAAACTTTACATAACTTCCATCATTTAGGCTGTTAGAGAGTATTCTGGTCTTCTTCAGTGGAGAGTGTGATCATTCTCTGTCAGATTCATCAATGGTGGCCGGAAACAGAACTGCCTTATCCATCATGACATCCTGTGGAAATCAGGCCTCCACAATGGTCTGCTAGACATGCTGGGCAAATAGAGTATTCATTAATCTGTAGTGTAAGGAGCTGGACTGAAGGCTGGTGGAAAATTTTAAATGTCGGCTTCCTTACGCTGTTTACCATAAACAGAAGCAAGGGTCAGAGATTAAGAGAATATTTTTTATGTAATGCGTAAAGCATGGGAATTTTATAAAATTGGTCGAAGCTGATGTGCGTCTGAGTAGGTGTGATAAGTCTGTGTTGCTGATTCTGTTTTACAAAGTTATAGTAGAGTGATTGTATCTTACATTCTTTACCATTGACTTGCGACTGTCGTAGTGACAAGGAACTCCTGTGCTTTAACATAGAATTATGACTGTGGAATGTCATCGTAACTCCCATACTTTGACATAGACTTACGACTGTCGTACTGATAAGGTAATTGTAACCCCTCTGCTTTAACTTAAACTTTTGACTGTCAAAGTCATAAGATGATCGTAACTCCCATACTTTGACATAGACTTACGACTGTCGTACTGATAAGGTAATTGTAAACCCTATAACTTAACTTTTAAATGTCGCAGTCATAAGGTGATCGTAAGTTTGTGGAATGGTGCCCAGTAGTGTTGGGCTTTAATTATGTGTCTCAAACCTGGTTAGGTGCTATGATATCAATGATTATAAAAGTCATATCAGTATATAATCACAAGAACAATTGGCCAATTTGAAAACGTACTTACAAACTTAAAGACGCAATTACGTTTTATTGCAGTTCTGTCTGTTATCAATAAGTACCAATTCTCCTTGGGTTATGCTTTACTGCTTGTTTTGTAGATGGAAACAATGATGGCAGACGTGAACTGCATCATCAGATGGTAGCTTTGAGATGAACGTGGAGTAGTGTGAAAAGTTGGAAATCTGATGTTACAAAACCAAAATCTGTACCATGTAAAGAATATCTTGTACATTATACATCATTTTGATGATATTTTCATTGTGTTGATATATCATAATTTGATACAACTAATTATATGATATGACCTATCTCTACCTTACTTAATGAGAAATCACGGAAACCAATGTCTGGACATTGTAAATAACATTTCTTTGTAACACGTCATCTTCTTGTCTTTGTGTTCCTGGTCTGTCATAATCTGTACAACTAATTATATGATTCGACATGACTTGACCTTACCAAATAAAAAATCCCAGCCGCTCTTACAAAACCAATGTCTGACATTGTAAACGACATATCTAACATAATACCTCATTTGGATGTTTTGTCCTTGTGTTGATTTATCTTAATCGATACATTAATTATTCGGTTTGATCTAACTTGACCTTACTAAATAAGAAATCCTGGTCTGTTCTTATGAAACCAATGTCTGTACGTTGTAAACAACCTTTTCTACGTGATACATCATCTTGATGTTATTTTGCTTGGATTGATCTATCACAGTATGATGCAACCAATTATGTTTTTCGACCTGTCTTGACCATCAAACACTGCACCATATACTTCACACGAAAACAAATGGATAAAAAACTGTATTTATGTGAAGTCTGTATCCAAGCAGTAAACCAATACAAGTATTGATTGGGAATGACTTGACTAGTCATGCAAGTCATGTCTACATTATGTTTTTTTCTAAATCCAAACCTCAGCCCTTCTTTGGACAAAGATAACAGTGATGTCAGTACTAGAAGCACAATATTAATCAATTCTTTGTTGTCTGAACGTAACATGGTGTCTGTTCTTGCTCTCTGAACTGTGACAATCCAGTACAGTATGTTTCCCATTTTTATGCCTTGCACTTACACTTTCCCAGTTCTTTACGTTGACTGCAGATCTCCAAACCCTTGTCGCCATTGATGTGACTATTGGAATACTTAGTTCAAGTACGTTGATGAATGATTTAATAGACTATCGCTGTGTGTCTGTAAGAATTACCAACAATTGACCCTACTTGCTGAAACGCTGTATTGCAAGCAGCCAAGCAAAACCCTTTCCACTATTTGCCACGTGTTTATTATCTAATGTTTATAGTAATTACACACACGACAAAGGGAGATGACCTATGTTTGGTACACTCATAACAATGATATCGCATTGTAACAACGATGAACACAGTTGGACGTCAGCATGTTGCCGCAGACGGAACAATAATCGAATACTCCTGCAGTTCATTCAGCCTTGAAGCAGCATCATTTTTATTACCCATCTCTCTGCGTGATACAGGGTGTTAATCATTGGCCGCTAGCTCTACCAATCAGGTTGATAAGTTGGTGTATGAGGTATATCCGTATACTTGTTCATATGTCTATAACCAACACACAGTGATTAACAAGGTGTTCAATAATGCATGGTAGCCCCTGCTTTGATCAGTCAGGAATGCCGAGTGGATGACCGTCACATGGGACTGATAAAGATGCCATGATGACTTCAGTCAAAACATCCCGAAAAATATGACGCTCTTCTCCTTTGTCAAAACGTGAACCTCGGTTTATCATGGGTTTGGGAGATGTAAAGCTTAGTTTGAGCAAAGGCTGTATTCAGCCTTTGTAATGGCTGGCTCCAATTGTTTGATCAGTTAATGAAAGAAAATTGAGGGTTTACTAAATCGGAATAATAGTCCTTCTTTTGTTGCTGGCCACATGGGTACAATGTGTAAAGCCCTTTTCTGGTGTCCCCTGTGGTGATATTGATGGGATATTGCTAAAAGTGGCGTAAAACCCAACTTACTCACTCACTCTTCACTTGCTGTGATGATGTTTCCAATCGTCCACAATTTCTTTTGACTATCCCATGTGGCTGTTTTGACCCCTTTGATTCAGATCAAGTTTGTAGGGAAATACAGAAACAATATGATATCCAGGCACAGCCAATTACTGGTCCTCATACCTTGCAACATGTATTTGTAATGAAATATGAAACATTTCGAAATCTCTTGACGGTTTGAAATTTGCCAGACTAAAAACATGGCTGTTCGATGTCAACGAGACCTGTAGTAAATCAACGTTTAAGTACATTGCGTGGTTATTTCAACGTACTCTGTACTAGGGCCTGTGTGCAGCACTTACCAGTACTAATTTGATAAAAAGGAAATATTAACTGTAGTTCCATATGTAAACTGACTCAGTGTCAGCAGAATGTACTCAGATATGTTCGGTGCTGGGTTCAGGGAATATGTTTGAAACTTTACTCAAGTGATGAAAAAATTAACATTTTCATCAGGCTTTCTCATTTCTCTATAACGTAGATACTAAATTGTATCTATGACACTGGTACTAAATTTTGTGATGTGGCTGCTACCCTGTATCCTTGGATACTGAATCTATGTCTGATGTTGCTTTTCATTTTTTTCATCAGTATGGCCATTACATTGTATAGACAATAACCTAGCAATGGGAAATTTCCACCAAATTTGTCTTATGCTGTTCAGGGCTCGATTTAGTGCTTTGTTACGTGCACTGGAGCAACCCAATATTACTAAGTGCAACCTAGATATTTGTCTTACTTGCACCAGGTGCAACTCGATTTTTGAGTGGGTAAACTCTGAATAAAACATTCAAATAATTCAATAGCATATTTCTCACATTAAATATTGCAATAAAAGCAGTGCAGATGGAATTTGGCTGGTGCAACTAGATTTTTATCTTAGGTTGCACCTGGTGCAAGTAGGTTAACATCTCTTAAATCGAGCCCTGCTGCTGCTCTGTGAAATGGCTAGTAAATTTGTCTAATGCTGCTGCTTTTGTGAAATGGCTACTAGATTTGTCTAATGCTGCTGCTTTTGTGAAATGGTTACTAAATTTGTCTAATGCTGCTGCTTTTGTGAAAGGGCTACTAACTTTGTCTAATGCTGCTGCTTTTTGTGTGAATGGTTACATTTGTCTGATGCTGCTGCTTTTGTGAAATGGCTACTAACTTTGTCTAATGCTGCTGCTTTTGTGAAATGGCTACTAACTTTGTCTAATGCTGCTGCTTTTGTGAAATGGCTACTAAATTTGTCTTATGCTGCTGCTTTGTGAAATGGCTACTAACTTTGTCTAATGCTGCTGCTTTGTGAAATGGCTACTAACTTTGTCTAATGCTGCTGCTTTGTGAAATGGTTGCTAAATTTATCTGCTGCTGCTTTTTGTGAAATGGCTACTAACTTTGTCTAATGCTGCTGCTTTTGTGAAATGGCTACTAACTTTGTCTAATGCTGCTGCTTTGTGAAATGCTACTAAAATGCTGCTTTGTGAAATGGCTACTTTGTCTAATGCTGCTGCTTTGTGAAATGGCTACTAACTTTGTCTAATGCTGCTGCTTTGTGAAATGGCTACTAACTGTGTCTAATGCTGCTGCTTTTGTGAATGGTTACTAAATTTGTCTGATGCTGCTGCTTTTGTGAAATGGCTACTAACTTTTGTCTAATGCTGCTGCTTTTGTGAAATGGCTACTAACTTTGTCTAATGCTGCTGCTTTTGTGAAATGGCTACTAACTTTGTCTAATGCTGCTGCTTTGTGAAATGGCTACTAACTGTGTCTAATGCTGCTGCTTTTGTGAATGGTTACTAAATTTGTCTGATGCTGCTGCTTTTGTGAAATGGCTACTAACTTTGTCTAATGCTGCTGCTTTGTGAAATGGCTACTAACTTTGTCTAATGCTGCTGCTTTGTGAAATGGCTACTAACTTTGTCTAATGCTGCTGCTTTGTGAAATGGCTACTAACTGTGTCTAATGCTGCTGCTTTTGTGAAATGGTTACTACATTTGTCTAATGCTGCTGCTTTTGTGAATGGTTACTAAATTTGTATGCTGCTGCTTTTGTGAAATGGCTACTAAAATGTGCCTAATGTCAACCAGCTTCCAAACTGACCTGTTGATAGTGTGTCTATGTACCCCTCACAGCAGGGATCATTGCCACAAAATTCATCATTGGTTTGTATCTTCCAGAGTCAATTATTTACAGGACCTGTCAAAGGGTTACAACAATGTTGAGTGATTGAGTAAACAGTGAACAAACAAATTAATTAATTAAACCATGCTGCATGCCATCTCCCATGTCCTCATATCTTATGTAATATATTAACAAACGGGGCGGTGGGGTAGCCTAGTGGTTAAAGCGTTGGCTCGTCACGCCGAAGACCCGGGTTCGATTCCCCACATGGGCACAATGTGTTAAGCCCATTTCTGGTGTCCCCCGCCGTGATATTGCTGGAATATTGCTAAAAGCGGCGTAAAACTAAACTCAGTCAGCTATTAACAAACAGTGCAATGTGTAAACTTAAGAACATTGCAGCTATGTTATTGTATTGAAGGTCATTTCTGGTGCCCCCTGCCGTGATGTTGCTGGCATATTGCTAAAGGCGGCGTAAAACCAAACTCACTCAGTCAGTCAGTATTGAAGGTCTGCAGGGGTGGAAATAACTTTAAAATTGCTAGTGTACCCCGGTACAGTGGCACATGTAAAATCACTTGCCCTGATAATTTTTCCACTATACCGGCCGTTTTCTTATTGATTTTTTAAATAAACAACATAATTAATAATGGAAAGTCAACTGGACACCGGTACAGTGTGATATACAAATTTGCTTGCCCGACAGAAAAAAAACAGTGGACTCGGGCGTCCGGCAATGGGTTATTTCCACCTTTGGTCTGTCAATGGAGGCTGACCTTGAACAGTAGTTTCAGCAGCAACAACCAACCTGAGTGGGACAGGGCAGTTACAGAGGTTAGGCAGGCCATCAATGCTCATTAGCTCAAGCCTTCTCTCTTTACGGTCTTTAGGGGAGGTTTAAAGGGAGATGGCATAAATCTAAAGGTCAAACTTTTGTGGCTGTCATTAAATATAGCCGATTTCACTCCTTAATCGGCAGGAACTAATTCTACACTAGTCGGAGAAGACACAATGGAGTTGTTCCTGCGTGGCTTGTGTTTCTTCTTGATCAAAGCCTGTTGTAATTACCTCTTCTGTTGTGGGTATCACCAATAGATGTTGTCGTAATCAACCATATAACATTGCTTCCGGCATGGATTACACATTGTAGTCGGCAGCTAAGGTATAAAGGTGCTTCGTGTCAACGCAGCTTAACTGTGATAGTGGTTTACACCATCTATGTTGTTTGAAACTTTTCTTGGATTTTTCAAATAAGATCCATCTCTATTTTATACTAAGATGGTGGAGGAAAATCAGTGCGTCATTCAGGTTGCTTTTGTTGTAGAACTGGTAAAAGAAACACTGAAACTGTTCTAAATGCAGTGTTTGAAAATCTGGTTTTGAAAAAAAATAATCACGTAACCAAAAAAGTTGTAAAATCTTGGATCGTATTAGCTGTTGCAAAAAGTTCATGAAATCCGTCCTTCCATTGACACAGATTTACACCATGCTATTATGATATTCTTTCTTCAGAGACCGCTTTTTACGGGTATATTATTTCTTATCAGATATCCTCAGCCTCAAGGTCTTTTCGAACTGCGCATCCTTCAGTAGTTGAGATTGAGGTGTGTGGCATCGGTTTCTGCGAGGATGCAGACCTACTTACCAGTTCCCAGACAAAGGCACTTGCTCCAGCCTCAATGCCATAAGATGACACAATAATACTTTTTGAGACGTCCGAGTATAAACTAAGACATGACATATCCCAGTTGTTTGCACAAAAATAGTCATGTTTTAAGACGCTGTGGCCTGGATGGCGGGACCAGACGTGGTAATGAGAGATGTGACTGTTTTGTTGTCACTGATTGGTACTGAGACGACCGTAGTTCTGGGGTGACCTGTCCCACACACGGAGAAGATGGAGAGCCTGGCAGGTGATATTGGCTTTGACTTCCATGATTGCTGCACTTCTACTATGAGGTCTAGGAGTGAGTGAGGTTGTTTTCATGTGTTTTATGCCACACTCAACAATAATCCAAGTGTATAATGGTAGTCAGTAAATAATTGAATCTGGGCCAGACAATCCAGTGATTGACATTAGACGCACTGATCTTCCATGATTGCTGCACTTGTGTTATGAGGTCTGTTATTATTTGTTATTATCTATTTATATAGTGCTGAGTTCCAGCTAGGCTGCTCACAGGCTTCGTTTTACCCTCGATCATAGGATGTCAGTCTCAACGGCACTTTGTATTATCAATCTCAACTCCCTGGGGAACATACAACTCTTGCAGTCACTAGGCACACCGAGTTAATGTGGCTTTCCCATCCTTACGAGTACCCTTTCACAGCTGGGTGGACTGGGACACATAGTCACAGTACTTTGTCCAAGTTTACTGCACGTTGCTGTACCTGCAACTAGGTGTTTGCACGTATTCATGTGGCCACCATCTGGTCATATACCAACGGATTCGTGGGTTCTTTTAAGTGCACAGGGTTGTGTACTGTACACTACAGGTTCTAGGAGTAAGTGAGGTTTTCTTTTGCTTGTTTTATGCCACACTCGCTAATAATACAACTGTATAATGGGAGTCGGGGCGGTGGGGTAGCCTAATGGTTAAAGCGTTGACTCATCACCGAAGACCCGGGTTCGAATCCCCACATGGGCACAATGTGTGAAGCCCATTTCTGGTGTCCCCCGCCGTGATGTTGCTGGAATATTGCTAAAAGCGGCGTAAAACCAAACTCAGTCAGTCAGTCAGTATAATGGTAGTCAGTAAATTATTGAGTCTAGGCCAGATAATCCAGTGATTGACATTAGACGCACTGATCTACACAATTAAGATACAATGACAACCAAGTCAGCAAGTCTGACCACCCAATCCTCTCGATCACCTTATGACAAGCATGGGTTGTTGAAGATAAACTCTGGTGAATATATTGCAGGCTTTATCTTGTATCTGGAATATCCCTGACTATGGCATAAACACTGAACAAACGAAACCAAATCTTCAGACTCCCTATGTTTATGAATGAAGGCAATCTGAGCTGTAAAACCCTCCAGTCTTTTCTGAATATGTCGTGTTTATACTTAGCTAGCATGCGACAAGAAATTCCAACGTCTTCTTAAAAGCAGCTCATTTTTGGAAAGAAAAAAAATGAATTAAGTTCCATGAAGGTTTATTTTGATTGATCTTATGGGGCAAAACATATTATTCAGCTCTCAATTGCTATTTGATGGTGCTCTCTTTCCTTTTGCGACGGCATTTTAATGTCAAATGAAAATGAAAATCCCTGCGGTTTCATTGGTGATTAGGTCACATCATCAGGCAATAAGGAGCGTGTTGAATGGGATTAGATCTATTGGTGGTGTTAGACTAGTATATTTGGGGTTTATGTACAATAAGCTATGTTAATCTCGGCCAATTACGGTAGTTGTAATGACATATGGTGTAAATCTTCAAGACAGATGGCTCAAACCATGCGAAAACGACACATATCAAGTTGTGAATAGTCGATATTATACTGCTGAGGAAACGTGGTCACTCGTCCTATCACCACTAATGGGACATTCTACGTAAATCACCTGATATCAGCCAGCAGCACGACGCCAGGGTTTTATATAAATGCTGCTTGCCAAAGATACCTTTTACATCTCTGTATGTACTATAGGAAGGTGGTCGCTGAATAAAGATTGATATGCATCTCACTACCAAATCAACTTGGTATCCTTTGCTAAACTTATACATGTGGACAGTTAGATATGGGACAAACTCAACTACTATTGGCATAGTATTAATCTAACACATCCTAAATGACTGATTATTTCATTATATCGAGATTGTATTTGGTTATTTATTTTCAAAAAAAGGTGAAATACAATGGCTTTTCACACTGGATGCCTATACTTCATTACTCTGTTTTATACTTGATGCCCAAGTGTTTTATACTTGATAACTGTATTATACTTGATGCCCAAGTGTTTTATACTTGATAACTGTATTATACTTGATGCCTGACCCTTTTATACGTGATGCCTGAGTGTTTTATTTTTTTATGCCTGGGTACACTGGATGCCCGAGTGTTTTATACTTGATGACTGAGTGTTTTATTTTTGATGCCTGTGTACACTGGATGCCTGAGTGTTTTATACTTGATGACTGAGTGTTTTATTTTTGATGCCTGTGTACACTGGATGCCTGAGTGTTTTATACTTGATGCCCGAGTGTTTTATTTTTGATGCCTGTGTACACTGGATGCCTGAGTGTTTTATACTTGATGACTGAGTGTTTTATTTTTTTATGCCTGTGTACACTGGATGCCTGAGTGTTTTATACTTGATGACTGAGTGTTTTTTTTTTATGCCTGGGTACACTGGATGCCTGAGTGTTTTATACTTGATGACTGAGTGTTTTATACTTGATGCCCGAGTGTTTTATTTTTGATGCCTGTGTACACTGGATGCCTGAGTGTTTTATACTTGATGACTGAGTGTTTTATTTTTGATGCCTGTGTACACTGGATGCCTGAGTGTTTTATACTTGATGACTGAGTGTTTTATTTTTGATGCCTGTGTACACTGGATGCCTGAGTGTTTTATACTTGATGACTGAGTGTTTTATTTTTGATGCCTGTGTACACTGGATGCCTGAGTGTTTTATACTTGATGACTGAGTGTTTTATTTTTTGAGTGTTTTATACTTTTTATACTTGATGACTGAGTGTTTTACTTGATGCCAGAGTGTTTTTGATGCCTGTGTACACTGGATGCCTTGATGCCTGAGTGTTTTATATTTTTGATGCCTGTGTACACTGGATGCCTGAGTGTTTTATACTTGATGACTGAGTGTTTTATTTTTGATGCCTGTGTACACTGGATGCCAGAGTGTTTTATACTTGATGCCCAAGTGTTTTAGCCTGACCCTTTTATACTGGATGCCTGAGTGTTTTATACTTGATGCCTGAGTGTTTTATACTTGATGCCAGAGTGTTTTATACTTGATGCCAGAGTGTTTTATACTTGATGCCTGAGTGTTTTATTTTTGATGCCTGTGTACACTGGATGCCTGAGTGTTTTATACTTGATGACTAAGTGTTTTATACTTGATGACTAAGTGTTTTATACTTGATGACTAAGTGTTTTATACTTGATGCCTGAGTGTTTTATACTTGATGCCTGTGTACACTGGATGCCAGAGTGTTTTATACTTGATGCCTGAGTGTTTTATGCTTGATGCCTGAGTGTTTTTTCTTTATGCCTGAGTGTTTTATACTTGATGCCTGAGTGTTTTATACTCGATGCCTGAGTGTTTTATACTTGATTTCTGACAGTGATATATCAAGTATTCTCAAAACTAGTGAAATATGCGTTTATATTATATAACTTAACTTGTTTATCTAATACAGCAACAAACTGCCTATATTAAAGCATCCGGAACCTTGCCCCACAAAATGATGTTAACATGAATGACATAAATTTGTGTTAAGATGGGTTTGAGTCCCAGTGTGCCCTGTTTTCACAGCTTGTGACTATTGCTGTCGGTTTATCTGCACCATACACCATACTCACTGGTTTTGCCTGAAAGGTAGAAGTAAAAGCTTTTCTCCCACAATAAAACTCTGAAGCCTTGTTGTTACTGGAATTCTTTACAGCATTGTAAAAGCAAACTCACTTTGTTAAAGAAACGGGGCCCACTCCACATAGCAACCGTAGCCATCAGACAATTGTAACTATCATAGCTTAACTGACTGATGGCGGTCATGGCACAAAGATCGCTTTTTGGAACGAAGCACCAGAACCGGTATTGTGAGATGCAGCCCAGCAAATTCTAAACAAGAGGAGCATTATCTGTTTGTATTTCTAAAACCAACCACCATTAGTCAAATGTGAATTTGTAATGGCAGCAGTAAGCTCAACCAGTTTCAATTTAATGGTGTTGTTGCTATGGATACAATGGGGAATAACTGCCAAAAGCTGAATGGAGCTATTGAAAACTGAACTAATGTTCATCAATCTACTGTACACGATAACATCTTAATTTTCCACTTTTGTTGTGAATATTTTCGCCATCATCGAAGCCATTGCAAGGGTCATAGATGTATTCACCGATCTCATCAAACTGCAGTCGAAAAGATATCTCTCCTAGTTTGCCTGTGAAAGGTCTCAATAAATCGAAGGCATACCATTGAGTGGTATGGATTTGGTATGCACGATCTGGGGCAGAGTAATCAAAATAATGGACAGGCTGGTTGGAAACAGTTGTTCAGAAAGTGCTACTTCCCCCGAAAACTGCATACTTGCATTTTATAGGACTACAATCTTTGTCCTTTTCTCTGGAAAATAGGTTTTATGATTGTGAATTATGAGAGTAATATTGATATGGTGTAAAAAAATAGCTTTCCATTTTTTGCTAGGTACCATTAATTGCAGTTAATGTCTTTTTTTCCTGTAGTGTCTGAATCCGAGCTGGAACATGTTAATAAACTTAATTGTTTTCTTTGACATTATCACAAGACATTGTCTAACCCATTGCATCTCTACTGTCAGTAAATGAATATAGTCTGTGTAAAAATAGTCCATTTCAGACTATGAATGCTTGCAGGGATAAAATTATGTTGAAAAGTCAAGACAATTTGGATAAAACTTTAATCGATTTGTTTTTTGTAATGATAGATTCTTGTAGGCTTAGTGATATCGTAACTTCAATGACATCTCAAATTTCACTATCTCAAGCATTTTAATGGTCAAATCCCTCATTAATAAAAACCTCTTTTTATGTTGCCTGATTTTATTAACAATTCTTCAATCGTGAAGTAGAGTTTAATGTCCACAAGTAAAACAACAGATGACGAGGGTCCAGATGAGTAGCAGGGAGAACCTTGTCATTCATGTGTTAATAATTCGGAGAAACTGCCTCTGATAAGACAAAGTGTCATGTTGAGACTTAGCTTTACTGTGTAGTCAACGACCCTGATAGTATTTTATTTCCCTAATCTCAGCGGGTGAACACATGGAAAATGAAAAATGCATGTACACGGAGTCTAGGTCGCGAATTTTACACTGGCTGCACTGCTATGAATAACAGATCTTAAGACAAGATATTTTCTCCACTCATATACTGGAGCTTCATTGTCATTTTACGATAGAATGATGTAAATAATTAATGTTGGTAATGAGTTTTGCCAAAGGTTGGTCTCCGGACCTCTTTTGGTTTTTGCTGTTTCTTACCCAGTTGTTTAATGTGTGGGAGTTTTTGCGTCAATGAATGTATTTGATTAATTTTATCTAGTTGAGCACCTAGGTGTCAACAATGAACAGGTCTATGCTGTGTTAGTGCAGGTACTCATTGATCTGTTTGATAGGGTGTTTAGAACTTGGGAAGTAATAAGACTGACTGACTGACTGAGTTTAGTTTTACGCCTCTTTTAGCAATATTCCAGCAATATCACGGCGGGGGACTACAGAAATGAGCTTCACACATTGTGCCCATGTGGGGCATCGAACCCGGGTCTTCGGCGTGACGAGCGGACGCTTAAACCACTAGGCTACCCCACCGCCCCGGGAAGTAATAAGAAAGGTTGGATACTGTATGGATGAGAAAATCATAATGCATGACGCCAGCGAGCTGTAAGTAGGATGTTTGTTTAGCCGGAGACTGACACGTGCCCTTCATGTCCGATTATGTGGTGATCGCTAATTTAGTTATCCGGTCTCTTTTGTTAAGGAATTTACTTCCAGGGATCGTGAAAAATACTTTAGTTAAGCGGTATTGTTTACTTATCCGAGTTTAGTTAACCAGACTCTAATAATGATAATTAATGAAGAAATTTGCCGGGACCAAAGAATAGTGTTTACTTATCAGGTCTGTTTAGTTAAGCGGTCTTTACTTAGGCGGTTTCCACTGTATATAAGAAGCTGTCATCCATGAGGTATCATACTTTTCTGAGGTGTTTGTGGAGTTGGAAAACTCTTGAAAGGTTTCTTGTGTGGGGTTTTAGCCCAGAGGTTCATGTGTTTGCTTAAGAAACTTAAGTAGTGGGTTCGATTCTTCATATGTACCAATGACCATTTGTAATAAATTAAGACTATTTCCTAAAGGCCCCTTTTGTGATATAGTTACCCATGAGATGTGTGAGACAGTTCCTGATTTTGACTCATACCATGTGAACTCTTGACATTCCTTTGCATGTGTTTGTGATAAAAAGCCAACATTATATGAAGTAACCTGTATTGTGAAGACTGTGTTTGATTGACTGACTGACTGAGTTTGGTTTTACGCCGCTTTTAGCAATATTCCAGCAACATCACAGCGGGGGACACCAGAAATGGGCTTCACACATTGTACCCATGTGGGGATTCGAACCTCGGTCTTCGGCGTGACGAGCCAACGCTTTAACCACTAGGCTACCCCACCGCCCCAGACTGTGTTTGAGTAGCTAAGGAGTAGACCACTGTCACAACACAGTTGGTTTTAGTTTGGTTTTATGCCACTTTTAGCAATATTCCAGCAACATCATGGCAGGGGACACCAGAAAAGGGCTTCACACATTGTACCCATGTGGGGAATCAAACCTGACTCCTGGATGAAGACACGCCGAAGACCCGGGTTCGATTCCCCACATGGGTAAAATGTGTGAAGCCAATTTCTGGCGTCCCCCGCCGTGATATTGCTGGAATATTGCTAAAAGCGGTGTAAAACTAAAGTCACTCACTCACTCCTGGATGAAGAGCGAACGCTTCAAGCACAAGGCTACCCGTCGCCCCCTTACTTGGATGAAAGGCTAAACAGGATCCAGGGTACATTATCATCACACATCATTTCATAAATAACACCAATAAGGACATTGCAAACATTTTATTCTGATGTTCTGAGTGACATATTTACAGAAGTAGCTTCAAAGTCAAAAATAAGTTATTTCACAAAAATCAAATCATATTGAACATACCCTCTGTCAGTTTACATCATTGACAGGCCATATCGTGAGGAGCCTCGTTTACAGTTGAGTGGTACAAAAGCCGCCTGGTTACTCACACCATCATTACATCACTTCTGTACACTAGGGTAGGATATACACATTGATAAACATCGTAGGACACACATTATATGTGCAGACTTCTTTCACAAACTTACCTTTCATTCAGTGTACTGTCACAAGAACTGTGTTAATGTCAAATGTTATTCTATTTCATTAATAACAAGGATAAACAAAGAAGAAACAGCTATGAAAAAGTATGTTAACATGGTTCAAACGAATATAAGTTTGTTTGGCTTTTTGGGGGTAAAAATGTGTCTGAAAAGTTGGAATAAAAGGCATTTTCTTTTCAAGCCAGAACAGATCTTATATGATGAGAAATTTTAGAATCATAACCCTCAATAAATCTTAGGAGAAACTTGAGAAAAAAAACATTTGTCAATCTTTAGGGAAAAAATTATCTTTGGGGAAACTGATGAGAAAAAACATGGTCAATGTTGGTAGAAACTTCAATTATACGTCCTGCAGCAATATTTGGGACAATTTAGGAGAAAACGACTTTAATCAACCTTGATCATTTTGGGGAAAACTTTCAAGAAAAATGTTTGATCAATTTTTGGGGAAAATTTCAGAAACACTTCCATTAGCAATTATTTGGGAAATGTAGGAGAAAAGAAGCTTAATAAATCTTTGGGGAAACTTACGAAAAATATCCTTCATCTATATATGGGGAAAACTTAGGAGAAAAGCTTTAAATCAATCTTGGCAGTTCTTGCTTCATTCATTCATTCATCCATATACAGTATTCACACACGTCATGTAGCACTTAGAGACTTGCAGGAAAGCAAGGGTGTATATGAAGTAATGGGAGGTAATGATGTAATCAAAGATGTGTCTGTGAATAATGGTGACATTAAATAAACAACCAACAGCTATTTACAGAGACAAGGACTCGGGTGGATACACTCAAACCTTGTTAGCCTTGTTAACCTTATTCACAGTCATGTTAAAGTTTATCGGGACAATTTCATTGGGATGTTCCCCTCCCATCTTGTAAACAAACTTTCGAGTTAATGGATCATTGACATATTTATATGTCCATAAAGTACATATAGACATTCCTGGGATTTTTTGTGGTGTTTTTTGTTATTTTAGAGTTTATCCCATCTTGATAAACAAATTTTGTGTCAATGAGACAATGACATAATTATTACATATAGCAGTGTTCACAAATAGCGTCTGACCCTCGTACAAATCTGGCAGATTCGCAAACAGTCCGACAGAAGTGTACAACCTGCCGGCCCCAGTGTCTGACTGCATATTTCACAATGACTTTGACTGAAGTTGTTATATGTGACATGTCACACTTGGTTGCTGTTTATAAATCTTATGTTTGTTAATAATTTCAATACCAATTATAAGAAATGTTAAATCTGAAATGTATGTTTACTTTTATTCTGTGGGTCCTGTGAATTTTCAATGGGTCAGGCAGACATCTGAAACTTACAGGACCCAATGTCATGTTACTTTGAAACACCATTCATGAACACTGATATAGACATTTCCAGTTGTTGTTTTTTTGTATATCACAGTTGATAAACAATTATCCCAGCTTGATATAAAAAAAATCATGTTAATCAGTTATTTACATATTTATGTCCATAAAATTACATATAGACATTCCAAACATTTTTGTGTGTGTTTCAGAGTTGATAAACAAATAATCCTGTCATGATAAACACGTAATATGACACATTCCTGATTTTGAGTTCGTATTACAAAGTTGCTGGGTTAATGACATGTTACAAATCAAACACTACTGTCCACCAACTAATGTTATATCTAAATAAGAAACACTTCTTAAAGTATAAAATCTTTGTATGTGATTGTAACCTGTATGTTCTAATGTTTATATCAGAACTTTCAAATTTAACGTTTCATTTTCACTAATCCACACAAAAACTAACAGGTGAGAGAGATGCCATTTACAAGATGGATGCCATTTAGTGACTGGTCATAGTAGTAGTTGTCAAGGAAACCTCACTAGTCCTTCCTGAATTCCTGCAGATGCTTATGTCAATTTTGAATGTTGTGTTAGCCATATATATCACAGAATGTGTCAGTTAATTATCATTTCTGTGAAATATGATGAATCACTGCTTTGCTATTCACTTAGAGATCCTATCTCATCCAAATGCAGACATGACCTCTTGGCATTTATTCATTATTAATTCTTTGATCGTCAAGATAACACTTGTTTGCCTCTTAATGCCCAATAAATAGAGGGTTACAGTTTCAGCATAGCCATGCCCAACCTATCATGTTACTCTTAGCCTGAGCAGGCCTCTAGAATCACAGCTTTACGGTTGCTATCTTGACAAAGACACTTTTACAGCATTTCGTTTTATCTTGTAAATGTCTTATGATGACGAGAAGGATATAAGTTGAAGTCTGTTCAATTCACTGACGCTAATTTAAGGTTTATGTACTTAGGTGTGACTATCTGATGTGTGTGTGAGTGAGTTTGGTTTTACGCCACTTTTAGCAATATTCCAGCAATATTACGGCGGGGGACACCAGAAATGGGCTTAACACATTGTACCCATGTGGGGAATCAAACCCGGGACGTGCGAACACCTTAACTACTAGGCTACCCCACCGCCCGACTATCTGATGACGATATGAAGAAAGATATTTGATGACGACACACTAGAAATAATTTCTTCTTTAAATGAATCACATAACTGAATTTCGTCCGATTGAAATTTATCCAAATTGTCATTCAGTGCAAGGTATGCCACAGAATATTATTTTCTAAGGATTATCGTAGGAAGAGATGATTCATGTTTGTCACTATACCTTTTTGCTGCTTGACAAGATGTAGTGTAACTGTCCATAAGGTTTAATGTAAGCCATTCACTGAAACCTTAGACAAAAAAAACCTACTTTTAATAAGTTCCTGTTTAACCTTTAAGTATATATGTTACTATGGTAACAGATTTCTGAAATGAAATATGGCTGAGAAGTTGGCTGTTATCTGCTATAATGGGAGAATATTAGGAAATATTTATTGAGAAAATGTTAAATTATTCCTGTGACAGAACCAGAAGGGGTGAACCTTTTCAGTGCTACTGTTTTGTATTGATTAGATGGACTGTCAGATTCTCAGGGTTAGCTCTCTAAGTACTTAATTAAAGATTTCCATATATATAAAAACGTTGAGTTTTGTTTATATGAATGTACAGAGGTTCATCTGAACCTGGTCAGAAGTTGATAAAAAGCCCCAATCAGCATCAAATGTCAGTCAGAATTAAAACATTCCTAATTCATGTAAATTTAGTTTTATCAGATTAGAAAGCTTGATTTTTTTTTCTCAGGTATCACAAGCTATTAGGAAGAGACTTTAATACATATTTTGACATTATTGAAGGTTTTGTTACAATAAAATGTTAAAACACTTCTGAATTAATGAAAATAGGAAAAATTCCAATTTTGAACTAAATAATGATTTTTGCAAATTTGTCTGCAAAGACATCTTAGTTTTAAATCCCAGATGAATATGTGGTGGATTTATATTTTCCTGTATGGTACGGACGGTGGGTTTTCTTGTGTTTGTTCAGCTGTGAAAAATTAGAATTTGAAATATTTACATATTTGCGTTTTCTGTTTGTTGCCATGGTGGTCAGCCTAATGTAACTGTTTGGTCCATGCAGTTAGGAGATGCTAATAAGTTGTAAGGGAAGCTGCATGTAAAAACTCGTAGTCTTTAGGAGCTATTTGTGTCCAATGATTGAAAATATGAATGTTTCATGAGGTAATTCTATAAGTAAATATGGAAAACTGTGTGAATGCAAATCAAAGCTGATTTTCTGTTTTCTGTCAGTGACATCAAAGAAAAGATGATCTTTACAAAAAATAAGATTATCCGTTTGTGTATTCTTGAAACAATTTCAAACATGGACTTTATTCACAAAAATTCACACATTGCAAGTAATAAGCCAGCAGGGAGCGTCTACTGTCACGCTTCAGGGGTGTTAATAAGTTGTCAGGCAAACATTAGCTACTGACGCTAGTGTGTATATGGACTATGTGATGGCCTTGTCTAGATCAGAGAGGCTGGAAACAGGAAACAGTTAATATTGGAAAAAGAAATTTCAATCCATAAACAGAGCATGATTAACCAGTATCTTGCAAAGGCAATCCTACACGAGAACAGACATGTTTTATCATATACACGTTTTATTGATATCATAGGACTTTGAAGTAACAAACCACAATAAATGTAAGGCCTTTTACTTTTTTTAGTTGGTTTACACAATTTTAAAGCAAAAATTCAATTTCAGTGGTCAAAAGTTTACAAAATTTGACTTCCAGATTAGTACTGCCACTAATGAATGAAAACCAAATATGTAGGTCAGGAGTATAATTAAAAACAGACCGAAAGATAATTGTTCATTTTTAAAGATTTTTATACATATTTGTCTCAATTTCTCGTGAATAACAATGATAAACACTTGATTTTCATTTCACCCAACTGCAAAACAGTCTGGACAAAAATATTTTACCTTTCTTTTTTTTCTTTTTTCTAATTTCAGTATTTTTGTGTTGATTGGTCTCGTAAACCAACTAAAAACAAACATAAGGCCTAATTTGTGTTTCGTGCAATAATGAAAAATATTTGAAAAAATGTGAAATAACCAACTGGCACATACCTGCCAGCAGAATTAAGAATTTAACAAAGCATTTACAGTTCTACAGGTACTTAAACATCGGAATTCTAGTTACACATATATGTGCATGTAATGTATTCATATTTTACAGAACGGTGATTTCATCATACATCGAGAATACAAACTTGTCAGATACTGCTACGGACTATCACAAAGTCAGGATCAACATGATTTCTATACGACATGTTGAGGTTTTGACGACACGCTAAGTTCGCGACCGTTTCCAGTCCTGTTATGCTTGATATGTTATGTACAGATTTGCATGCACCAGTGAACTCCAAGTGTATTTACATGAGAACAAACAACAACAGTGCACATGTTCGTCATTTGGTCGGCTTTTAAAGCTTGCATTGAGGCTACACCCTGCATAGGAGATCTAAAAACATTTCATCGGTGGAATTTATAATAAAAGTGTTTCAATATAAACCAGTAGGACTGCTATTCACAACTTAAGATCTCTAAATAAGAAAATGGCTGGGTGTTTTGTGAAATTAGTATACAAGGCTAGGTTCTGCTAAGTGATCTTAGCGTGAAGACAATCGCAACTCGCATGCCTTATCATAGACTTATAACAGTCGTAGCACTGAGATCTCTTGTGGAATGGAGCATTAGGACCAATTCCAAAGAGTTATCTTTGTGAGTTGACTGACTGGTCATGCTAAACATATGTTAAAGTGATGGAGTTATGGACATCTTAGCAGTAAGATCACTTTATGAAGCAGGGCCTAGATTTTCGAAGCTCTCTTAGCACTAAGATAGTCGTAAGTGCCATGCATTAACGTTAGCTTACGACTATCTTAGCGTTAAGAGAGCTTCGAAAATCTAGGCCCTGCATCCGAGACCAATTCCACAAAATTATCTTCGTGCTACGACTAGCTTTACCTTATGTTAAAGTATTGGAGTTACAATCATCTTAGCGGTAAGATCATTTTGTGGAACAGGACCAGATCAGCTCTTTTCTTTGTCTCATTAAAAATGCACAATGACTGTCGAAACAAAATAAACTGCATGCATACAGAGTTGTTTATTTATTTTTGTTTAACAGATACAACGCTTTACGTACAACAACAAGTTTTTCCTTCATTCCTTCAATGACTTATCATCGTTAATAAAACAGAAAGGAATCAAATGGTACTGCAGGCACACAGAATGACTTAGCAAAGCACTCTTTCAATATAGTGGAAATAAATGAATGACAAATACAGGACTAAGGCTCAAATACCAAGGGTGATGCATTTCAACACTTAACATTGTCCTCCAAGCTTCAGATAAAGTCTTTGGAAGAAATGGCTCACGTTGTCCAAGTCTGCAAGTACAACACCAGTTTTGTGTTTTTCAGAATAAAATCAAGGGCACTGATTCTCTTTGTGTCAGTTCCTCACCTGATAATGAACACAAGGACTTGCATCTCTGTGTGATGTTGGATATGTATAATGTGACACACCACAACAAATCGAAAGTCATTCTGCGATAGATTATCAGTGAATGAAACAGGCATCAGGAAGCGATGATGTTCACTGTCATTTGTGTCAATGGGATTGAGGTGACCTTCTCCACTGAAACAATTGCCTCATATTCATTCGTGTATTCAAAACGGTTAACATAAATATACTCATTATTGTGACCCTGGCATTGTTGCATCGTTAGCTCCTTAATCTTGAATTTGTATTGTCAGTTGTGGTTCTGATTGACATAATTTCTTTTGGATAAATGGTGTATAAATACTTTAGATGTGGCCAAGAACTTGTATCAGTTGATGATGTCCTCTTGGATATCTGTCAGTGATCTCGGAACATGGTGTTTGACATCACATAGCTGTTGTAAGTGTCCAGGGAATGACTCTGTAAACAGCACCTTTTCGTGGATCTGTAAGCATCTTTTAAATAGACCCTGTATCAACTTTGAATGAATCTGTGAATAGATCCCCAATCAAGTGAATAGATCCCAGATTGTGTGAATAGAACTTGTACGGATCTTCTAAAGATCCCCAAATCCTGTGAATAGACCTTGTGCAGATCTGTTGAAAGAGCTCAAATCCTGTGAACAGACCTTGCGTAGATCCTATCAAAAGACCACAAATCCTGTGAACAGACCTTGCTTAGATCCTGTCAAAGGACCCCAAATCCTGTGAACAGATGCTTTTACTGGTAGACCTTGCATGGATCTGGTAAAAGACCCAAATCCTGTGAAGAGATCCTGAGTAGACCTTGTATAGATTTTGTGAATAGACCTTGGCGGTTCTGTCACACCTTTATTTTGATGTCCAGAGCATCCAGTGGGAGGACCTCATTCTGAAGGTCATCCTGTAGGTCATCCTGAAGGTCATCCTGTAGGTCTCATGTAAGCATCCCGAAGGAATGGTCCTATACCAATCTTGTGGATCTTCTATGCAGGGTAGAAGACAGTAGTGTTAAGGCAGTTACAAGATTAGACCGACACGTTATATCACAATGTTAACTTCTCAAACAAATGATGTAGCTCAGTCACATGATCCTATGAATCACACGCTGTTGGTGATGGAATTGAAAAGAAGTTCGTCACACACATCATGAACAGAGCACTTAAACATAATGTGATTTTAAAAATTAAACTGTCTCCTGTTACACTACTTGCAGCACTTCTAGATTGTTCTTCTCGATCACGAATAATTTTGTCAACAATAATATTGTTCTCTGTGGGCCTGGTTTTCTTGGGCTTGTAGGTCGTTGGTGGGCGTTTAGTCTGGGGCATGACAGTTGGAAGTGGGCAGAGCATTTTGTCCTCATTGAGCAGCCATATATGGATTCCAAATACACTGAACTCTTTGTTGTACATACAAGATGGAAGCATATTTGTATCAAACGTGAACTGAAAGAGAAGAGAATTTGATCAGTAAGACTTGTGGTCAGTAATTTAAGTGAGTGAATGAATGAATGTGTGAGTGAGTGAGTGAGTCAGGTTTTATGCTGTTTTTAGCTATATTCCAGCAATATCTTGGCGGGGGACACCAGAAATGTGCAAGGGACTTCACACATTGTGCCCACGACGGGAATCAAACCCAGGCCTAGGCGTGACGGACAGATGCTTTAACCACTAGGCTACCACACCCACATTTCAACAAAGTCAAAAACAATCCATGATAAACACAACTTTCACTCTTCCAATGATTACCTCATATTTATTGTGCAGAGTTGCTTCCCTTACATGTGCCCAAAGCCTGTAATCTTGGGTTCAAATCCCAATTTGCCATGAATATATTTTCTGTTTGCCAACACTATATTCATGCATGTGTGTTCAACAATGGTGGTAAGCTTGTGCATCACTTTGTGCTTTCCTCCCATGTCAAGCTGACATGAAAATATACTTTTTCAAGAGACGTTAAACTAAAACTCACTCACTCACTCACTCACTCTTCTGCTGGAGGTACATTATGCAGAGAATGACATCACAGCAGATGATGAGTGTGATAATTATCAGACAATAATTTCATGACTTGGACAGCAACATTATAAGTTGTTCACTAGTCACGAGGGGGCATGGGTTGATGTACCCTCGATGTTTGTTTATGTTCCCTGATTGAAATGTTACTCGCTTGTAAGCGGGGTACATTGAAAATAATAGAAGAGCGCTCAGCCAATCAGAAAGCGACATTTATGTGTGAGGTCTGATAAATGGAAATGTCAGCTTTGTCAGGTTTCACGATGAGATAAAAACAATTGTACAGGAAAAGACAAATTTTTGTATTTGTCATGTGTTTTCTTACTGATCTTTATCATTATTTTTCAAATCATAGTGTCATCGATGCAGAATAAAAGTAGTTTCAGCATGAACTTTTATTTTTCTGTTATTTCCCGAAACGAGGCATATATACTGAACAAAGAATCAAAGAACATAAATGTTATAGGTTATATTTTTGTGTGAAGTTTGAGCATTGGATTATATAAAATATCATTTAAAGCATTAATGCTCCATAACTTTTTTTGTTCAGTATATATTGATTTTATATTTCCTAATGAATATTGTATCCATCACTGATTACATATCATAATTGTGGTAGTTATCTTGTATTTATCAGTGGATGATTCTGTTTACCGGGTAGACAGTTGGAGTCAGTTTGAACCAGCGGAGATCTTCCATGTTGGGTTGACTTATTGGCTCTCCTTGGAATATCCAGCCAAAAGCTCCAAGTTGACCCTCTGTGTTGTACATCAGGAACACTGGATACAGACGTTCACATGGCATGTTCTTGGACAGGTTCTTGAAGTAGTGTAAACCTGCATGTAGAGGGAACATTGTAGCACGAACTGAGATAAAATGTCGCGTTATCATTGTTTCAGTCATATAGTGGCATCAAAGGACATTTTGAGGATGTAGTTATTATTTGAAATCAAATACAGGGATATGAAGATTTCTTGCAAAAACTCTAAATCTATTACCTCAATGCCTAATTCATGTAATTTATTTTTTCATGACACAAACAAAATCTTCAGATTTTCACCAGAAGTGCTCTTAACTATCAGCTATCCATAATTAGTTGTACAAGTAATAGTATCTTACTTTTCTTGCTTTAGCCAATTGTTTCAGCAAAGTAGAACACCAGGATATAGTTTTTGTGAAATGAAATACATATATATCTCTAAGTCAATAAACAATTTCATTCTAATCTTAATTTTGCAAGAAAATACGACAGATGCTTTTAGAGATCTCTTCTTTTGCTGGTTTTGGCATTTCTTAATCGGTATGCTGTATGTGATATGAATGTAATATGAATCCAAACCCATCTAAGAGATACATCTAAGAATTTCATCTTGAAAAACATGGTCTACAGGAAATAGAATATTTACATATCTCACAAAGTCAGTTAGGACATATTCAAAAAGGTTTGGCCAGGAAATAAGATACATGCGTAAGAGTCTGTTTTGCATATCTTCATTTGTTCTTCACGGAATCATTTTTTTCTTCAATATGCTGAATATGATTGGAATGGAATTAGAAATGAATTCCTACCCATCTTAGGGATACAGTTTCCCCGCTTCCACTCGTAGGAGAGATGATGGGCCTCCAAGGGTATCCTCTCATACTCATGCTCGACTCTGTAGCCCATTTGGATGTACAGGCCCTTGCCTGGGTGGGCATTGTATGCGTAGGGGCTGCAGATCAGGCTGGGGTGCTTGAAGTATGCTACAACACACAAACATAGTTGTATGGACAACAGCACTATGTGAGCTTGTTTGTATGAATAGTTGTCATGGTATTTCAAATGTAAATAGCTGAATGTACGTGACATATTGAAGGTTGAAGCTACAGGTTCATGGGCAACAGATTCAGATCCGTATTAGAGAAACTGGATTTTTTGTATTAGGATTTGATCAGTTGGTTCTTAACGAAATTTGTGAATTTCGTTTTTGTGTTTGCATTTGCAGTGCATGTGCGTGTGTGTGCATGTTCATATTTGAATTTAGGATTTAGCACTGTGCATTAGCAATCATCAACAAAAGATTACTTCATAATGAATTCTTCAATTTGTTGTGTAGGCTTTGACAGATTCAGCTGAATTTGAATCAGATATGGAGTTCCAACAATGTCTGAGAAGCGTTACACTTTAAAACTGTTTTCCTTTAAACTGATTCAAAACAATTAACTGTTTGCCTTTAACATTCATTTCAAACATTCCTAAAACATGCCATAATCAGATTTTCTTTTTGTGTCATCTTTTTATGACTCATAAGTGATAAGGAAATTATGATGGTATTTGAGCAATATCTTGTAGTTAATGAACTTAATGATGGCTACATATTCTCAAAGGTCTCCCTAAGAGTAAAACTGATATTGATTTTGAGTTAAGATGGGGGAACTCAAAGCCATTGTATCAACAAGTCCTGCCTAAATATTGTAATATTGCCAAAACTTGCAATATTTCTTTCATCATAACAATACAAGATTCTGTTTGGCTGGAATAATCAATGAAATATCTTGAAAGATTAAAAAAAATCTCATATCTATCTCTCAAAGGAAGTGTGTAAGGCCAGGGAGTCAGAAGTTTTCTCGGAATGTCTTAATATCAGCGGGTGTTTCCAACATCTGTGATGATGGCAATGAGTGCCAGTGGATGTTGATGGTGTCTCACAACGTGTTGATAATTCGTAATTCACCTGAGGCCCAGTTTAGAGGAAAAGCAAAGATTGTTGTCTCTCTCGACAGCCATTCGGCAGTATCATCAAAGTCACACTCTTCTCTCACGCCTTTTACTTGGGAAATCCACTGAAAGATTGGACATCATATCACCTTAACTCTAAAACTGAGGCAAATTAACCCATTTGCCTTCAAAACGTGGTGGTAATGTTGTGGATCATTTTGGTCGTAAACTAATGAGGAAAAATCGCATTTTCCTGACATGTTATTTTTTTAAATGATGTGCTCAAGTGTTCAAGTGAAAACGGACCTGTTTAGATTGTTCAACTTGAAATAATTCTAGTAAAACACTGACAGCATGAATTCAGAAAACAAATGCTCGAACAACTGTTTAACAATTGTGACAAGGCCCTCGACAGAAAATGTAGAAAAAATATGTCTTAAAAAAGATACCCAAGTTTTAAACTTGAATTTCACAGTGTCATCATGTAAGATAATGAAGATATTTATTTAAAAATGTCAAGGACATTATCTTTTTATAAATATAAAAAGGAAGATGCATTTAAAATGTCCAGAAAGGGAGTAGCTCTTACAAAACCCCGGAAAATGTCAAATCAGGAAGGTTTCATGTTTTGTTTATTGGAATAATAGTTTCTAGTTTGTCAAATTAGCCAGCGTTAAGTCGGAATATTTCCACAAGGGCTCCTCACCTGTTTCTCCCACGCTAATGTTGTAAAGTTTATTTTAGAAAGTGGCTGCACTTAGTCGCACATCTCCAAATGATTCTCTCTTTCTCTGTATCCTATCTTGTTAGTATAGTCATTTTATAGCCGAAGTCACGGAGTGATACTGCTACACCCAGACTGTAGGGAGTACAACTGATTCTGACCACTACAAAAATGTAGATTTGGATCCTTTCTTACATCATATGAACAATCTTTAGAAAGTTTAAACTAATTTACTTCTTTTTTTTATTCAATGTGTTTTTTTTACTATAATTAACATGCTATTTTCCTATTGTTATTTAAGATTTTATTTGTATCAAAACAAAATCCAAGAAAAAAACATTTTTTGATAAACATAATTAATTTTCGCGTATTGTATGTGAATAGATAACCAGATTTTTTTTCACATTTCAGTTAAAATGAAATAATCATTTACTGATTAAGAACTCAGTATATGTGGATTAAGGATAAAAATTGCAAGCTGTAATTCTCGAACTGGTTGAGGTGTAGAGCAAGTTTATTTTTGTAGTTGGAAAAGACATAGACCAGGAGTAAGAGACTGACACAGATGGCGATATTTGTGGATTTTTGTCAGTTCCGTGTGATTATGTTAAGGATACATTGCTATATAAACGTCTGCGTGACGTATTGTCTTGACAAATTGTTCGTGTCCTACACAAAAATGTTCACTGCCTTTATCTTGCAACACTATATGTATTTTGACATTTCTATGAAAACAAGGTTTTAGCAGGGTTCTGTACGAATTAAGTAATGAATCTCTGAAAATACTAAGTAGGTGTTTTCTCAAATGAACAAGTTGGTAAAGAAAAGTGTCTGGAAAATTCTTCAGTAGGATATGATTAAATTTGTATTTGAAGTCAATTTTATTTTTTTTTCGGTTGTCAGCATCTGATTTTGTTAAAATGCGTACAATGTCAGTGCAAATTGAGCTGTGAAGAAGGAAATCGGATACTAGATTGTACAGATAGGCTCCTTATTTTCAGGACTGCACCATGACGCGGTACAAGTGCATGGCTGTGAGACATGAATTACACTTCCACTCAGAATCCCAGGCTTCTTTGAAATTTCATAAAAAGTGAACATTTTTCTGACATCTCTTCGCATAGGTGAGGGATTTGCAACAGAAATACATCCAACCGTATTTTCCTTGGCAATTTGTCAAACCGGCATAAAAATGGTGGTCTGTTTGTTGCTTACAGAGTAATACATCTCCTTCTTTGTTGGCGGTTGTTAGCAGTCTGTGCGTGATTGTTTCAACCGTGCAGAGGATGAAGAACATTATGTCTGTTTTCTTTGACAGGAAGTTACAGTCAAACTTTCTCAAATATTTGAAATGTAATCACTTGGTAGTGAATTTCAGAACAGACAGCTATTTATGTCAATTTTCTTTATCTTTCTTGCAGATCCTGATAAACATTTAACGCTGAGGAAAACATGAACAGAAAGTCTAACACACAATTGAAAAGTTTTACTGTTTTGAGTTTTGAAGGAATAAAACACTTATTAATAAGAAATTTATATTCAAAATTGCATGTTACTTTTTTGTAAGTAAGTTATATTTTTATTGTCAAATAATTTGTTTGGAGGGCCCCTGATTATGCAATTTTTTACAAGTTTTGTAGAAATATGACACTTATTGATATGAAATTTATATTCAAAATTGCATGTTACTGTTTTGTAAATAAGTCTAATTTTATTGTCAAATAATGATTTTGGGAGGCCTTTGATTGCGTAATCTTTTAAAAGTTAGGTAGAAATGCATGTGCTTAGTGATATGAAATGTATGCTTAAAATTACCTGAGTATTTTTGGGTAAATAAGTTATATCTCTATTTTCAGCATGATGCTTGTATGACATTACAGTCGCCTTTTAATATGCATGAATATCAAATGTGGTGATTCTCTCACAAGAATTCCGGGAACCAGTAAAGATGGTGTCACCTGAGAACAGCTTCCATTCTGCAGATATCTACTTAAAAAGCTCACATCACCAACAATATCATTCGATCATAATGGCCATGTATCATTTTCAGAAGAATTTACTGTGTTGTTTTAGCCAGATTAGTTTTCAACAATGCGTTAACGCTGCTTCTACCAGGAAAGAACGAGTAACATGAGCCAGCTCTCGAACAGCCAATGGTGTGTGGAAAGATCGGAGTTGATCTATGAGTGGAGAGGATTTGAAATTGGCTGCTCTGAAACACCTGAGCCGCCATTTTGTACTACCTCTCATCTTCTGTCAGCAGGACGTACGGAGGTAATCACAGGATCCTTAATGGATCTGCGCTGGGAAATGAGCTGCTAGATTGCAGTCGATGATACCTGTTTTGGGTGCGGGATGTGACGGGTGGCCATCGCTTTTAGGTGACAAAGTAAAGAAATATTTCTGGGTAGGTGACCGAATGGTTGAAGGTGTTGCTGACTATAACTGAAGGATGTTTTCAAGATTGGTATCCATTGATCTTCACTGATGGAGGCATATTGGGAACGTAGGGATGAAGTAGACTGGAAAAATCCAGAAGTGCTATCAGAATTAGGAAGAATTTCATTATAATGGCAATAACTGGAATTTGTGGTTTTCCCACACTAATCTTCGGATTTGTCAGTTGTTCATATTTGGGCATTTTCTTGAATTTCCTTGGTTTTGAATTTGAAAACATAAACCGACTATCGTGTACCTCGATTTGAAGGTCAAATGAAAGTTAACTCACAGAATGAAGTGATCTACTCCTGCTGAGCGGAACGTGCATGTCAGCGACGTGGTAGATTGTTTAGCAAGGGACAGATAGGGAGATCTTGATAGATCTATGGTGTATTAAGGTTTGACTTAATCAAGGTTTTGCGTCCATGTGGCCTGTTTAATACGGGAACCCTAATCATGTAATTCCGAGAATACATCCATGTGCCATGTAACCTCTCCTGATATTCAATACAACTAATCTAAGCCCAAACTATGAAAGGTCAGCGCTGAACAAGTCTCCACCAAATCAGGATCCTGGATCAATGGCGAAAATAAAGGCACCTTGAGAAGGTGGAGAGCTATCATTTGATTAATATCATACACATAGCTCTGCCTAGTTTGTTTAGAGAACCCAATCTCCCTGCTAATTATTGATTGCTTGTTTCTTACGATGTTTTGTTGACCTTGACCTTTGGCCTCACCTGTTATCATGTACATCTGCGTTCCCTTGTAGTTCTGTTCTTGACTGAGGAGAATCGGCGGCATCACTTCGGATGGTGGCAATTTTATAGTTTCATTGCGTGAGTTGAACCCTCCATATTGCCAGGAATCTGAAAAAAAAACATGATACTAATTCAGTAGGCTCGATAATAGACAGCAAAAGACAATTGACAGACGGTCGTGGTGACGAGGAACAAAGCATCACCTGTAACCATAGTGATTTGAATAAACCATAATTTAAATCACGTTGACAATAAAGATCAAGGAAGCCGAACAAAATAGAACGTTGAAATGTGCTATTTCTTGGGCCAGGTATCTCTGATGATATATCCTGGCTAGGAGAATTGTTTATGTGCTTCTAAACACAGATAGTTATTGGAAAATGGGTGAAATCCATACAATATAGCCATAGAGAAACGTGCTCTGTTGCAAAGTCATTATTACCCACAAACACCTAATGAAGTTCATGAAAAATACTGTTATAGCTTTGAGGCTTGACGCTAATCAATCAATCCTGCTCTTTCCAAGAATATATAGGCTAAAGGAGGTGATGCTTCTCAAGCAGGTTTTCACATGATTCGTTTTCGGGTTACTTTTTAGGTTTTTGCAAAATAGTGCCTTTGAAACAATGCATAATTAAATGATATTGTGTCGTTCATTTGTATTTACAAACATAGTATATTTTTATTTTCAAATATTGTTTCAGTTTTAGTCTTCAGGGTCCAGATCCACAAAGTATTAGAAGCCTCACGAACTATTGTAAATCTATAGATTTTCATAGGCTTGCAATTGTAGTAGTTCTATGAACACTAGTGTTGGGAATTGGTTGAAATCTCACAATTGATGATTGCTTCATTACCAACGAACAATCATCGAAAAAAATTGGTTAGCGTCATTTTTCCGATTTTCCTATCCAGGTTGTTACTGCGGAAAAGGATAACATGTTGCTACTTGCTACATTAAAGTGATGACTAATATATCATGAACATAAACTTCCTGGAGTCTTAGAGAAATATTTAGTCGTGACTTTTCAGTTAGTGGAGTGAGTTTTCTAAGAAATAAACATGTTTTCAGGCCCTGACAACTTCTAAGATATGTTCCATTGTCAAGCATTCAAAGACTAAAACAGTAGTTCCAAAATCGTTTATGTTCGATTATGAGAAAATGTGATCGATTGCTTGGTTGTTTGGTCACTGCGACCAATCTTAGATTATTTCAATTAATCGGACCACCACTAATGAACACTTTGCGGTTGGCCCCAATTTCTTACTTTTCTGGAGTATTGTTGATGATGGTTGACTGCACTAACAGTTTTGAACTGTTTCAAAAAGGAAATCACTTAAAATGCTTCGCTTCACAAGTCATCTGAAGGTGTCAAAAAGCTTACGAAATTTTCAGTAAGTAGTACTTTAGTAAACACAAGCAACTGGGGTAGACACCATACATCATGTTCAGGTAGTGCACAGTTTATTTGCAAGTGCTTAATGAAGAATTATTTGGCTTTAAGAGGAGACAACTATTTGTGGTAAGATCCTCAGAAGGGTGGTTAAAGCTTCGGTTTGTCCTCACTGAAGGTCTGGGTTCGATTCCCAACATCAGCAAGTGTAAACTCCATGTCTGATGTCCACTGCCATGATATGCTGTAAGGTGGTGTAAAACCCAGCTCACTCACTCACTCACTCTCACTCACTCACTCACTCACTCACTCTCACTCACTCACTCACTTGCTTTCTGGTTAGCAGTATCTAAAGTCTTTGGTACAGACATCAGTACAAAGATTATCTTCTGCAACACAGTTGAAGACTTGCTCATATTTAGATTTCTTTTCGTGATTTACTGACTGAAAAAGTCTTTAATGTTTCTGTACATGGTAATGTCGAAACGAAAAAGCAAAAATGGATTATTTTCTGTCAGATGAACATGTCTGATAACTTCTGTATGTCATGTCAAAATTTGCTTGTGATAAAAAGAAAAGGATTGATTTCTGTCATACAACACGTCCAATATAATACTAAATAATAATCACAGTTTTCTGGAACTTTTTCATTTTGAGCTATCCATGAAGGTCTCTTTTCCTCCATATCTTTTGTTGTTCAAGCATTTGAGTTTGTGAAGATACATTGTAGAAATTTGAATTTTCCAAATTTATCATATCATACGTTTTTTTTATTTCTATGGAAAGAAAAGCACTCACATTTTCAGGTCAAACAATCTTGAGTAGTTTGCTCATAACTTTAATGACAGTCTTGCTCATTTAGAATCTTAATGCATTAGTTGTCTGGATAGTAGTCCCTACCCTTTCCCAGCTAAATATAGGACCACCCTCCTTCCTTTAACAAAAGGTACCTGCGTCATCGCATTTTTCAATTTCCTACAAATTGTTGATCTGGAAAGACCTTTCAGCAGGTCGTCACGGTAGTCATAATGTATTGTTACGTGTGAATCTTGACTTCTATATCAGAGAGACCACCTGGCTACCGTGCTACCATCACGGCTTCCGGAATCCATTTCCAGTGATTAACTCTCCATATTAATAATTTACTTTGATAATAAAGAAACAGGGATATTTCAACATTAATAGGGGTACAATTTGTCAGAGGCTGATATAAAAGTTTACCTCACAAGAGTTTAATAGAATTGTGTAGTGAGGTACGTATTAAAATTATTTGCCAAATGATGTGAGAATATGTGGTAATGGGATATAAAAGAACGTTTCAAAGCAGCTTTCAATACACATTATCTGATGAGCATATGATTGTGTGTTTTTTAAATGTTTATTCTGGCTGTGGCCTTTCTGACATGACTGTGGTTAATCTATACTAGAAGGTTGACTTTTTAGCAAAATTGTTGTGCTTTTATACTAGCAGGGCTGGCTTCCTGACATATTTGAAAACTGTATGTGTGACAATATTGTTGCATATCTATGCAAGAAATAGAGAATACTAAACGATGTCCTGTGTAATACCATATTTATGAAACGAGTGAATGGTTTGGTATCTATCGAGTGAAAGCGAGTTAAATACCAATACTATTCATGAGTTTCATAAATATGGTATTACACGGGACATAGTTTAGTATTTTATTTATTACTCACCCAACATTAGCAAAATAATATCGAGCAAAGTACTTCTTCCTAAGAATTCAACGAGAGTGATGACTCTCAGCTTTCCGCGAGTCAAGCAATGTCTAATACTATTGTGACAGAGGTATTAGCATTGTGACGTCATAACTGTTAACCAGTTTTACGTCATACGTACGGCACCACGTGATGTTATTACACAATGTGTAATAACATTGTAAAATTATTAAACAGTGATATCTTCAACGGGTGAGTAATAAGACTATCTGACATGATGGTTGTGCATCCAGGCAGGAAGACATCTTTCTGACAGAATTGTCTCTCTATACTCGCCGGGCTGCCTTTCTGATATATTTGTTGTGTATCTATACTTAAAAACTTCCAGTGACGTCACACTATTGTCTCGCCAGGTTCTCCTTTTACTGAGTAAACCTGTTCAAGCAGGTTCGCGGGTATTCTCCCAGGGAAATCCCAGGGATATTCTACAGAATTGCCCGCATCCCGGGGATTTTCTGCGGAATAGTCCCTTGTCTCTGAATTATTACTTGTTTTGAACTGAGATATGACTTTGTCTTGCTATCAGTGTCAAATATCATATTATAGAAAACTTCGGAGTTGGTTTTTATCCTTTACAAGAAGACGCCTTCTGACAGAAATGTCTATATATACTAGCTTGCCTGACTTTCTGATGTATTGTTGTCTATCTATACAAAAAAGACTCTTTTCTAACTTAATTGCTGTACATCTTTACAATAAAATGTTTTTCTGACATAATTGTTGTGTATCTATACAAGAAGACTGCCTTTCTAATTTTATTGTTGTGTATCCACTCAAGAGCCATTCAGTCTGATATAACCATTCTGTATCTATTCCTGGCCTGGCATTGTGTATCTACACCTGAAAACCCCATTCCAACGAAACCATTACCCACATTGCAATCCTCAAATGCACATACATTGACTAAAATGTCTCGTAGGTAAATATCACAGCTGTAAAATACAATCCAATACTACAAAGGCATAAACAGAAAGCACAATGTATTCTAGTGTTCACACCCTGTTGGAACACCAGGATGGAACCAGTCTCCAGCCACCGTCTCTTCATGAAGATGCTACATAAAGAATACGGAGGTGACAGATTTGGTGACGTAGTGGTTAAAGCTTTCGCTTGTCACACCAAAGACCCGGGTTCGATTTCCAACATGGGTACAATGTATGAAGCCCATTTCTGGTGTCCCCCGCTTTGATATTGCTAGAATATTGCTAAAAGCGGCGTAAAACTAAACTCACTCACTCCCTGATTGTGCATCATTATGGCCTGACATCAAGGTCAATGTTTATAACATTAGTCACATGTTCGTCTGGTCCAGAGTCGGTTAGAGTAAACCATGTTTATAACAAACGTGTTAATAATGAACTGACAAATTATTTTTTGTTCAGGCCACTTGCTGTATACCCCGCTATGATATTGCTGGAATATTGCTAAAAGCGGCGTAATACCATACTGACGCACTCACTCATATGAATGGAATCCTGCTGTTTTAGTGTATGTATTGATATGTAGTGTATTAATGCATTCATTTATTTTCTGGATTTTCTATATGAGCTTGCATGGAATATGGGTTGCATTTTTACAAGCTAAGTTAAATTCATATCTCAGCTATCCACCATACCAAGTCAGGGATGGTAGTGTTTTTTCTCCTACCCAAAATCGAGTATAATTCTTTTTGGTTTTTAAATAAGCCAACAGCTGATATTATATTTTGCCAATCCCCTTTGGATCTAAACCTATATTTGCCATGAAATGTCCGTAATGTGCATGTAAGTACATCGATCGCCATTTTTGTAATCTGCCTGAATGCCTGCCCACCTGATCATGGCTATTTATGTTGACAGCAACCAGGCAGCCATACTCAGTATTGTGAGCGTGACTATTGACCCAAGCTCTGGACTCGACGAATACGGACAGGATGTGAAGGCTTTTTGTAATTGCAATTTCGTATGTTCAGCTCCGATTAGAGTATATTTATGTCCAGAGTTATGGCCGGTTTATGACGAAGTTATTGGCGATTTCATCAAGCCGTTATTAAAGATTCCATGTTGTTGGTGTGTTAATGAATGCATGGACAGACGACCCTTAGATTAACTTTGAATTTCCTCATTGTTTTCAGTGCTGTTGTCTTCAGAACTTGCTTTGTTATTGTCAGATTTTGTGCAATTCATTATTGATAATTTCGTCATTCTAATCACGCATCTCTGTCAATAAAACTGAACTGATTTCTTCCTAGTTCAGTGTTGCATGACAACATTAATCGTTATTGCTAATACCAGAAATTGTTCTTCATGGTTAACTAACGCTCTCATTCTTGTTGTTTCCGTGCTCACTTTCATTTTGTCATCCAGGAAAAGCAAAAACTGTTTGGCTACATATATTCCATGGTGGGAATCAATATTTAGTTTTTAACTTTATGTCCTTGAATGAATTTATGTATTAGGTCTTGAAGAGTTTAATGCTTTTCAGATTGGCAGACATTGATTGTACAGTTAATTATTTTTGAAATCCATGTTTAATTTTTACGGATAGATGAATAGGCAACTAGTACAATAACGTGGCTGTAAGAATGGTAGGCTGATACTAGTGACGAGCATAGCATCACATAACAGATATATAGCATAGCATAACAGATTCATAGCATTGCATAACAGATATATAGCATAGCATAACAGGTTCCTAGCATCGCATAACAGATATATAGCATAGCATAACAGATTCCTAGCATCACATAACAGATATATAGCATAGCATAACAGATAAATAGCATAGCATAACAGATTCATAGCATTGCATAACTGATATATAGCATAGCATAACAGGTTCCTAGCATCGCATAACAGATATATAGCATAGCATAACAGATTCCTAGCCTCACATAACAGATATATAGCATCACATAATAGATTTATAGCATAACATAACAGATTCATAGCATCACATAACTGATATATAGCATAGCATAACAGATTCATAGCATCGCATAACAGATATATAGCATAGCATAACAGATAAATAGCACAATATAACATGTATAACATAACAGATTGATAGCATAGCAGATATATAACATAGCATAACATATATTGCACATAACAGAGCATAACTTAAGCAACATAACAGCAAATATATAGCATATACATGCTATAGCAGATATATGGCATTGCAAATACATGTATATAGAATAACATAGCCGATATATTATGTGCGAGGTGTACTGATATAGTATTGACTGTGGGGATGACCCAACCTTTTAGCCTTTTGTCATAACCAGGACCTTTGACTTTCATACTTAATTTCATGAACTGATAATCCATATTTGCTCTTTCATGGCTCACTTGGCAATAGTCAAGCAATACGAGAGTGAATTTTCACGTCTGGACCAGGTAAACCTATGATTGATGTTATAAGCAACTGTCTACAGTATCAAGGAATGATGATAAATATTCTGACCACCTGATCCATGAAGTTAACACTCACTCACTCATGCACAGTATTCACTCATTCACACGCTCACTCGCTTGCTCACTCACTTACCCTCTCTCTCTCCCTCTCACTCACTCACTCACTCACTCACTGATGGATCATTGTTCAAAAATCAGACTTGCTCACTCACTCACTCTGATATTTGTTTCATTCACTTGGGCTCGCTATTCACTCACTCGCTCACTCACTCACTCACTCATTCACTCAGTACTCTCACTCACTCACTCATTGACATAGATGAGTGCCATACTGGCATATTGTATTTGGACATTGACACGGTCATTCAAATCACCATACCCTCCGTTACATTCAACTTATTCAGTCCATGGACAAAAATATTTGATTTTGTAATGAGAAGCCGAGACTGATGAGGATCAAGATGTTTGAAGTCAGTTTCAGACTGGACAAGATATTTTCCCAACAACTGAAACTGGTCTGTTGCATCCTGGAAGTGTCAGCAATTCCCTCCCGAGCATGAATAGCTAAGCATCAAGTGTTTTCATTGGCTATCGAGTGTTTAGTGGATTGGAAATTGGCCACTCGAATTCTGTGGCCAGTACCACTTGGTATGGGAGTGATGGAGGCTGGGATATTGTGGCTTGCACAGTCTACAAACATACATGTTATTGTCTCAGTAGGGTTGTGTTACTGGCTCCAGCTTCTCTGTTTGTTGCCTTATACTGTGGCAGGTCATATTTTAGTATAGAAATTCTGAGACGCTTCTTCTTCAATGATTTCAAAGAGGATCAAACAACCCCTGCTCCAGAGTTGTTCGATCAAGGCTACAATCATGTCGGGTCTCGGTGAAGCTTTCAAAAGGTTGCATGGTAGACAAGTGGGGGTTTTTGGTCAAATTTTACACTTCCCTGACAGAAATGATGTCTGGTGCTGTTCCCTATTTTCACTGGTACTATATGTTTGATGTTTTTAGGTCAAAAGTTGACCTGCCTTTGCATGTGTTTTTGATGCATGCTATCGGTTGGGCAGGATAAGCTTACCCTTTTACAAATACCTGGTATTGACACTATTTAATCATTATTTGTAAAGGGAAGCTCATGATATAGTCAGGACACACAACTGATCCCACTTCGAGCAAAAATATGTTTAAAACTTATCAATATAATTTTAGTAAACTAATTAGGGCTAATAAGCTATAACATACAAGTCACACACTGTTAAATATATCCTTTTTCATCCTTTATTTCAAACAGTATTGTGTATTTGTTCTGAAGTGCTTTTATGATTAAAGGCAATTCTGATCATCTGAACTATATTGATGAAACTTCTTAATATATTAGCAGCATAGAGAAAATCTATTGAACATAATTGATAATGTATTTAGTAATATTGTGTGTGAAGTATAGCACAGATGTATGAAGAAAGGTCTTTCTGCTTCATAAATGCCCTCCCTCTTTGCTTTGTAATGAAAATATGAAAGACTGTTTTGAAGTTACCTCAATTTCATTAATAACAGAAATACACGGATGATGTTCATCTGTAATGAAGGTAATTTTCACAGACAATTTGTGATGCTGGCTTTCAATGGTGATATGATTATTTCTAAATCTGAGAACTTGAAAAGAACTTAATACGTTTCCAGTGTGTATCAATATTTGTGATATCAACCATTTCAACTCATTTCCTATGATAATAAGTTAAGAGTGAGTCACTGTAATATTGATAATTCTATAGTCTTCCTCTAAGAAATGATTATTTATTGTTCCATAATCATAAAATCTTGCATGCTTCTAAAAGGTTTCTGATCTTTCATGGATCACTGGCCATGGATTTATTCTATTTTTTTGCTCTTTCACTGTCTTCATCATCATCATCAGCAGCAGCAGCAGCAGCAGCAGCAGCATCATCATCATCAGCAGGATGATTTTTATACTCATAATAAGTTCATTAGGTCAGCGAGGATGTAGGTTTGTGATGGTAACCGGACTATTTGAAACCCCTAATATATTTATCAGGCCAATGAGTATGTACCGGTAGGTCTGTCATTGTTACGAACTATTTGAAACCCCTAATTAGCCCAACAAGGCCAGTGAGGATGTAGATTATCATGGTTATTGAACTATTTGAAACCCCTAAGTTTCCCAACAGATCATTGAGGATGTAGATTTTCATGGTTATTGAACTAATTGAAACCCCTAAGTTTCCCAACAGATCATTGAGGATGTAGATTATTATGGTTACTGAACTATTTGAAACCCCTAATTAGCCCAACAAGGTCAGTGAGGATGTAGATTTCACATTGTTATAGGACTATAATATTTGAAACCCTTAATAAAGTCATCGTGGATGTAGGTGTATCATGGTTACAGGACCATTTGAAACCCCTAGTGAACCCAACTGGCCAATGAAGATGTAGATTTCTGGTGGTTACAGGACTATTTGAAACCTCTAATAAGCCCTTCAGGTCAGTGAATATGTAGGTTTGCCATGGTTACTGAACTATTTGAAACCCATCATAAGAAGATGAAGTCCGAGAGACTGTCAAATATGATAGGAAGGTTTTCCTGGAAGGGATGTATATTGTGCCATGTGGGAAATAATACATCTTGTTACGGAATTCTTGTCACTCTGTTCTGAATCCAAATGTCAAATTCCATTAACGGCTTGGACAAAAACTGGTACAAATCTTGCCACTTGGGAGTACTAATATGTAAATGAACCATTGACAAAACCCTTCCCAACTCTCATAGCACAGAGAATTATTCATTATGTGTCAGATTGTCTTTCCTGATTTTCAATAAGTGAGACCTCCATTCCCATAAAAGGTGTCCATGTTAGAATAGGGACATATTACATGGCCTGGAGTGGAATAATTATCATAATGCTTGTTTTGATCTACATTCATTGTCGGAGGGGAATTAATCTTCTCTCTATCGATTTTTCCTCTTAGGAACTTAAGCTGTTCGAAAAGATTACTTTCTTCAAAACCTAGATCATTTTGTACCATGTTCGATTATATATACATGAATATATATTTTAAGAATTGATACGAAAACTACCATTACTAAATTAACAGCAAAGTTAACATTGACGAGTTTGGCTTAGTTAATGAGATGAGATAATGCATAACTTAAAATGACTGTCATATGTCAATGTAACAGTCATTTTCAAATAATTAATCAATTTAAAGTAATTACATCGTTTCTTCAAGGAGCATACACAATATCAAACACACTCGTAAATAGTGAGAATAAAATGTTCATTATGAAACAGGTTGTTTATCTCGCCTTGGTTTTATTCAGAACTACATATATGTTCCTTCTCTGTGTCTGAAGACCTGGGCCTAGATTTTTGAAGCTCTCTTAGCGCTAAGATAGTCGTAAGAGCCATACATTAACATTAACTTACAATTATCTTAGCGCTAAGAGAGCTTCGAAAATCTAGGTCCTGAATCTGATTACCATCATGGGTCTCTGGTGTCCTTCCTTTGATATTGTTGGAATATTTAAAGCTTCCTAAAACCCAGCTCACTCACTAACACACTCAACAAGCCTCTCAGCTACCATCCAATCATTGTATCATGTTTTCCATAAGCTAGGAGTAGGGCCTTTACAGGTAATGAAATAGGATTGAACCTGCAAAACTATCAGGTGAAGAAAAAATCCAAATGATGGACACTGGAGCCCATAAAGCGGCGTTGATGGTAAACACCGATGATTCCAACGGCAGATACTAACTGTCGTGGAGGTTACAACATTTGATAGTTGGGATTATGGGAAACTGCTTCTACTCCAACCTTCAATCTGAGTTGTCTTTGAAGTTTACACAACTACAATCTTCCACATTGTCAAAGCACACGATCTCAGTCACATGAAACCATCCCATTTCACCACAACTAAACTAAATCCCTCTTGTAAGAGGTTCAAGAATTGGGTGTAATGAGACCCTGGTGTTTCTGGAACAAACACCGAGATTGTCGGGCAAGTTGGAACCAACAAACGTAATTGGTCATTTATGAATGCAGACAGGAGTATGTAAGAAACAGCCATTTAAATTAGCGGCAATCAAAATCTTCGCCTGGAAACAGACTCGGTTTTTTAAGTGAGCTACACCCTTGAATAGCAGACAGCTTGATCATTTCATAAGGTCAAGGTCACGGATTATTAGTTGTCCAGTGCCAGATGAGCTGACCACTGTGTCCGTAATTGATTTCTGTGAAGACATGTGTCATAAATGTCGGCTTCATTAGACTTGCCAGGCTGCTGTCAAGAATATTACCTGCTAATTATTTACTTTGGTCTAATCAGCTAATTAGTCCAGCATTTCCAAGACTTGCTTCTGCAAAAGAATTCTGTGAAAACTGTTTTTAACTTGGAGCTTGAAATGGAGTTTAATGAATATATTTTTTAGATGTGATGGATAGATTTGTGATAGCAGAAATGAAATGGTGTGGATGCTTAGAATTCCACGTTTCAGTCTGACAGAAATGAATTGTCAGATTTTCAATCTGACAATGAGTAACAGATGTGGAACTTGTCACAAAACATAACTCACGCATTTAATTCCCTCTTCTAATCCAGATCTCTGTCTGCTGCTGGTTAAGATTGTCTCAGACATTAAATTACAAAGATATTCTTTTGTCGTCAGTTCAATGCTATTCTGGTCCTATCGCACCTTCAGTATTGAAACTTTCTTCAATCAGGAAATTGGTTTTCGGATCAAATATCTTTTTATTTACCACATGTTGGTAGTAATAACAATAGATGGGCTACAGAGTAAATATGACATACTCTACAAGCAAAACTCATTACAAAATTGCGTTCCCTTGCAGAAAAATTCTGCAATGTTTTAAAATATTAATTTTGCTGAGTTGGAGCTCTGGCAGCCAATCAGCGGGTAGCTAGACTTGGGACGTACAGAGCTGTCCCGCAAACATCCTGTCTATGCGTTAGAGACTCACGTTCTCAACCATGGCATTCACACGCAAACATTTCAGGGGTTATTTCTGTTGGAATTAAATTCTTTTTAATTTAATATGAACATGTGTAATGGTGTGGTCTTTGTGAAAATGGGTAATCAGGGGGTAGAGATCACATCATCCAGGAGAATTGTGATACTGTAAAATGAAGATGGTCGGGGGAAGATGTTTAGATTTAGAATCTGGTTTTAACTGAAACTTTTACAATGGTAATTGGATCTTTCTTAAACATTCATGGGGTTGTCGGGTAGCCTAGTGGTTAAAGTATTTACTCAGCATGCCGAAGGACCAGGTTTGATTCCTGGGATATAATATGTAAAGCCCATTTCTGGTGTCCCCTCATCTAAAAGCAACGAAAGACCTCACTCACTCTTGTCTTCCTCTGTTCCTTACACTCTCTCAGGGGGCAGTGGGATAACTTGTGGTTAAAGCGTTCGCTTGCCACACTGAAGACCCGGGTTCCATTCCCCACATGGGTACAATGTGTGAAGCCCATTTCCGGCGTGATATTGCTGGAATGTTGCTAAAAGCGGCGTAAGACTAAAATCACTCTCACTACACTCTTTCAGCAATATTTAGGGTTAGCTATCAATAACTGTATCTGGCCCAGACAAGTAAGGATTGTTTTATATGTGCAGATGGCTCATGTAGACAAATGGAACATATTTTATATAGCTTTTTTTATGGTGGTTCAGTACAAATGACCTCATGATTACATGTTTCCGATGTACAAGGTTGCTGGTATGAGGCACTTAATTAGATATATATAATTTTTACAATGGCTAACAGTCATGCAAGTCAGTTAGTGTTCAGCTGAAAAAACACAGAACATATGGTACAAGTCAAAAGAGCAAGTCCAGTAAAGTTAAGAAACTGGACACATCAGTACTTGTGGAAACCGAAATTGTGTGAAAAAGTAATAATTAATTTATGATGGCCATATTTTGCAACAGTTTGTGTGTTCACTCATAAACAAACCTCTAAAATAATAAAATTATGTTCCGAACAAAACCCTTAGACTGTAATGCACCTTTGTTTTGCTCATTAATCATTTCTGCTTTGCTTGCTTCAAGATCTAGATGTAAAACAGTTTGGTTGGAAGAATCGACACCATGGCAATGGTTCCTAGCAACATTATTAAGGTAATGAGGCTTTGCCTAAAGCATTAACCAAATCACCCCATCAAAATTTGACGTGATTTTTAGAATAAATTGACAAGCGAAAACAGCCAACATCCAACCAACTATGACAAAGCAAATTTTGTGGGTGAGTTCTTTGATGGTGGAAAAACTTGAAATCAAACACTGGTCACTTGGTCTGAGTGCATGGATGAACATAACTATTTTAATTACGTGGTTTAAACGGAAACGACAGCAATTTTAGATCAACAGAGGGCACCTTCATTTTCGGATGGCGTGGATTCTGTATCAGGCCATGTACCTGATGACAATATCATCAAAGATGCTGAAAGAGGAAATCTTTAAGCCATTTGCGATCTGTTCGAGCATAGAAGCTTTCTAATTTGTACTGTACATTAAGCTTGCCAAATGAACACGTCTGCCAATATTATTTTAAGGAGCAAATAGTGGGAGAAAGGTTACGGATATGACCTGCTGGATGAAGTAGTATCATATTCAAAGAAATGAGGGAATGCTTCGGAAGATTGGACTATTTTGTTACCATTATAACATGCTTATTGGAAATATTATACATGGTTTTGAAGCTGATATTACCAAATATTTAAAAAAAGGCCAAAGTATTATGGAATGGGAGAAGGTTTATGTGACAATATTCGCTGAATTTACATCAATCCTGACATTAATGGTGGAGATGGAATAAGAAGAACTGCTGTGGAGACAATATGGCTATCTCTTATTTCACTGCCTCTGTGGTTTAGTGGATAAAGTGTGTGCCTGGAGCTTGGAGGTTTGGTGGTTCCATCCCCTGTCAGTGTCAGATAAAAAGTCTTTAATAATGGTACTTGTTGTTGCTCTTCCTGCCGCTGGACATAAACTGGTTTGGCTTGTTGACTCGTCAGTATCATGTGTCTGGGTTCGATACAATCGGGGATGGCAATTTTCCACTGATCCGTGGATTCCGCGGATTTTATTTCAAATTGTTCAATTGTGAATCGTCTAAATCCATTGAGAAACCCTCAACTCGATGACAAAATATTACATTTTCGGCTGAAAATTGATTTTCCTGTTGCCATCCCTGTACAATGTACATCAGTCGGTTAGGACTATAACACCACCAAAAGAGCAGACTCATTGAAGCACACGTGCATGCATGCACACATGCAGTAGTCTTAATTGCCACATTCGACCCTTTGTCGGGCGGTGGGGTAGCCTCGTGGTTAAAATGTTCGCTCGTCTTATTGAAGATGCGGTTTCGATTCCACACTTGGAAAGAATGTGTGAAGGCTATTTCTGGTGTTGCTGGAATATTGCTAAAACGGCTTAAAACTAAACTCACTCACTTATTCAACCCTTTGTCACTTCAGCGTACCTATTCCTATTACTTCCTGCTCTTATGGACTGACCCTTGTAGATCTGGGTTAGAATTGGTCTTCCGTAACCCATGCTTGTTGTAAGAGGCAACTAATGGGATCGGGTGGTCAGGCTTGCTGACTTGGTTGACACATGTTATCACATCCCAATAGCGTAGATTGATGCTTATGCTGTTGATCACTAGATTGTCTGGTTCACAATCAATATTTACAGACCGCTGCCATAAAGCTGGAATATTGCTGAGTGCGGCATTAAACAAGAAGCACAACAAAGCAAATCTTATGGACTGTGAAAATTTGATGCTCATCAAATTCTTTTTAAAATTTAAATTCTTATTAAAAAATCCACAGTATCTATGGCTCATTATGCCAGTGGGGGATCTCTGTCCTTGGTGTTGAAATTACCATGTTACAGTGAGCTGTCAATTAAGCAGCAATTCACTATAGCTGCTGATGGCCCAAGACCTACACTGGGATGAAAGGACTCTTCAGGATTAGAGAGCAACATGCCAACGGAGACATTGAAGGAAGCACAATGGAAAGTTTGGAATACAACAACAGAGAATTGCATCATTTGCCAACATGAAACAGGAACTAATTGGATCCCAGTCAGCGCTGAGATAATCCAACACTCTTGACATAACACTAGATGGGATGCATCTCAGGTGGAAATCAAGCTGAAGATTCGCCACGATCCTCTCTTAAACATGGTCATTATTATCTCCCCTTGACAGAGCTCTCTTGTTCTATTTCAAACAGGTAATATATTCAAGGTGAAAAACCAGTGGTTAATGTTAGGTTTGATGAGAAATTTGAAAAGACTTCTCAAAAAACAGTGGTTAAATCATTTGTTAGTAATGCCGAAGACCAGGCTTTGAATCCCCACTTGGGTACAATATGTAAAGTATATTTCTGGCGTCCCCTGCTGTGATATTGCTGGAATATTGCTAAAAATGGCATAAGACCAAACTCAATTTAAAAATGGTCAGGGCAAGTGAAAAGTCATCCAATTCTTTCAGGGGCGGTCGGGTAGTCTAGTGGTTAAAGCGTTGGTTCGTTAAGCCAAAGAAGCGGGTTCGATTCCCCACATGGTACAATGTATGAAGCCCATTTCTGGTGTTCTCGCCATGATATTGCTGGAATGTTGCTAAAAGTGGTGTAAAACTAAACTCACTCACTCACTCACGTTACTATAGTTTATCAACCATGCCATGAAAGAATCACATAGTCCTTGACATTTTTTGAGTAGTATGCATCATGAAGAACTCAACTTGCACAAGTGATATAATAGTCAGTTCCACTGGAAGATGTTTAAATAAGGCTTCCCTTTCGTATAGGTCCATTTAGATTGAAGTGTGTGACAACTCCCTGACCTTGTTTGATGAAGACCCTTGTAATAGACACAAAATGGCCACCGCAGTTTCCACATCATGGAAAATTAAGAATATACCACTATTATTGTTCGTCTGGTTCCTCGGTTAAACTTGAGACTGAAGTGCCACCCATCGCTCGACATTTTAGACAATCTTACCCCCTTCTTTAGTCTGTAACGTCACAACATGACAGTTGTATCCTGACTCCTAACAATTGCAAATATGGCCGACATAGTCACAATATTGACGCGAACTCTTCGCTGTGACAACTGAAGAAGGTCTAAATGCACTCCGAGATAGCCATGGTACATTCACACCTACCTCCAAAGTAGACAATTACGTACGCTTTCAGACAGACCACCTTTTAGAGAGTAAAGAGGCTCTTAATGTCGGACTATTTTGCATGGTGAGAGGATAAGTGTGTGAATAGTCTGCACCCTCGGCAAACCAGAATAGTATGTGGGGCAGCTGGAGCAAGGATATGAGGGAACTTTGGACAGCTGTTAGGAGACTCAAGGCAATTAGAGTCAAGGAAAAAAATCGAGGGATAAAAAGGGAACTGTGACATGCTTTTTTAATGTTTACCGTTGGTTATCAGTGAAAATGGGCATGGGTCAACTGGTATCTACATGACCACCATCTGAGTAAGAGTCAGGGGTTTACCTCGACTCACAAAAATGGGGATCCCGGGGACCCCCAATTATTAGTTTTAGGGGTCCTTGCAGGCAATGTGAAGGTCGTGTGAAGTAACAGTACGTGTAGAGAACAGTACCTTTTGATAATTTTTAAGAGCTTGCAATGAATCATTGATCATGTGGACTGATGGATGAAATGATGCATGTAACTGCTCTGAAGGAAACAACCAAACACTTAGCAAAGTCATAGATGTGTTTTGAGTACAGTGAATAATATTGTGTGCCCCTCTGGACGCAGTGAATTGTTTTTGTGTGTCCATTCTCTACATTTGTTTTTACTGGGGACACATTTGCATGTTCCGTAAAACCCTAAAGACTCCAAGTCTCCTCAGCAGAATTAATTTTTGACTTGATAGTTGACAGTTGAACTTGAACTGAGGTGCAGTATTTTAATTTAGGTGTGAGTAAGTTTATTTTGATGCTACTTTTAGCAACGTTGTACTCATTGGCTTCACACATTGTACCCATCTAAGGAATCAAACCCAGGTCAGCATGATGAGCGAAGGCTTTAGCCACCAGTTACCCCACCGCTATCCTCATTTAAAGATCCCCTAAGGCACTAAAACTGATTAATCGAAGTAAAATGCTCCAATAAAAACAAATTTTAACTTTCTAAAAATAATTTTGAAAATACCTTTCGAAACATCAGCCATTAAGAAGCCATAAGCCATTGTTTACTGTTGGCTTACCAACCCAGTAACACTCAAGGTGTTCCGAAGTGTGGATGATTAAGCTAGTTGGACATAGTATTATAGGATTGTGGAACATATTGGCCATTATGGCACGGTGGCAGCCCATAACAACTGATAGAAGATGTCAGCACTAGACAAAGTCTGGAAGGCATGTGGCAGAATCATCTAATTGTTGTTGATTATCAATTGCCCTCGGACATAAAGAAGAGGCAGTCCCCCTGCTTGACTTATTGATATACCAGCTGTATCTGCCATGTTCAGACGTCCCCAGCGACTACTCCATGACTGTTCCGTGGCCCCGGGAAATGTTTCCGATTTGCTCCATCTTGTAAGATTTAGCCCTCATAATTCACGGCATCAGAGCGTGAGCCAGCCCGAAGCCACTCTCACAAATACTCCATAGACGATAACCAACTAACCACTCTGTATTTGCCCGCAGATTTAGACAATGGCAGCATTTATCGCTGTTCTTGAAGAATTGATGCCGAACATACTTGGTCCAATTGAATCGTCTGTTGTAGTCTAGATAGTTGTGCTGCTCAGAGATTTTGTTAAGGAAATTGGTATTCCCATCACAGAGACTGTTAGTTAAACAGTGAATTATATCAAGAGTTTAGTTAGGATCATCACTGAACATGGAAATTTAATAATGATCATAAATGCTTAAAAATAAATTAAATTGAAAAACGAGATGGATAATTTGTTATTTTGTAGTATCACGCAACTAACTGACACATTTTCATTGAGTTTGTCAATCTTGGGGAAGTCTTAGATATTGTCTTTGGCGCTAACTGATATTCTAGTTAACAGAACTAAAAAGTGACGTAGTGGAATCCTTGGAAGACAATATTCATAAAGATTTGGGCTTCATCCCCAAAGTATTTTGATTGTGCAATGTAACCTATCACATTCTAATTCATTTTATGTTTTTAGCAATTACAATTAAACTTGTGTTGGTTCTCTGTCAAGCCGAGCAGACATGATAATTTCACTTTGAAGCTTAACACATTTAGAAAAATTTGGTAAAAAAATTAAAAGCTTTAAGTGAAATTAAATTTGCAATCTTTGTCAGAAGACAGATGCCTGCTTGAAACAAATTAATCATTTGTTTCAACAAAAGACCAGGGAATGCGGTTCCTGGTATCTCTGAAGAACCTGTCTGACTCAGATAGAGATAAAAATGTTCCCAATCTGAAATTATATTTTGTTTTGGACCACATTATGACAGCAATAGAATAAATATTTTCAGATTTTAAGAATCTTTGTGGCGAACTTGATGGATATTATCTGGAATAACAAATTAACAGCTGCTTTTTGCTCGAAACGTAATTGTTAAGGGGGTCATCCAGTGGACTGCCTAAGTACTTGTCAAATAGATTGATTAACATGATAGAAAAAAACAACATCTCTGATGTGTGCTGTTTAAATAATATTAATTTGTCACAGGACGCAAATAAGAAGTTATGGACTCAAAATATTAGGAATCCTGGTCGATCGTATTGAAAAAACACAAGATAATTGATCATTATGTTGATTGGGTGTTTGTAAAGCTGTTAATCAGTATTGTGGAAACTAGTACTAATGTAGCAATGTTATACATACATCATACGGAATCTAATTGACTTGGTCTTTCTTATGTACACATATGATATCTAATTTGAAATGCATACTAGTAATCAAATGAAGCTCATTATAACTCATCTATATTTTCATGTAATGTTTTATAAGTATTTACAAAAAGTACTATATTTTTTAACTTTTTGTAGAATCATACGCTTTGTAGAATCATACGCTTTTCAATATTTGCTAATGTCCAAAATATCTTTTGTCGAAGATGTGGTGCTAAGAATTTTTGTGTGTGTTCTTTTGGGTCATCAAAATTGGAAATATTGTGTTCTATGAATGAGTAAGGAAGCTAAGGGACCAGTCATTAATTTTATGGGGGTGCGTTTGTCAGAGGGAATCACAAGATTGTGACCAAACAATTTGACAGTTATAAAAAATATTGCACATATTTGGGGAAGGTCATGTATATGTAATATAAAGTGTATATAATGACCTGGGTGAGTGGATGTGTTGTGTTTTACGCCGCTTTTAGCGATATTTCAGCAATATCATGGCGGGGGACACCAGAAATGAGCTTTACAGTACACATTGTACCCAGGGGAATCGAACCCGGGACCTTCGGCGTGACAAGCGAACGCTTTAACCAATAGGCTACCCCACCGCCCCCACAAGGACATGGGGTGGGTCATACCAAAATATAACTCACACTTGGGGGTGTGTCATTATTTTCAGTACATTATTGTGTCATTAACCTCTGACCCAGCACCCAGTAATAAATGATCACTCCCTACCTGGAATGAAATTATGGAATATTTAATCTTCAGAAACTAAGTCTTCACTTTTAGATAGTGAGAGAAACACCTTAATATCAGTATTTTCCAGAACTGGATGGTAATACAAAATGAAACTCTGTTGATTACCAACTTGTTCACGCTCAAATGGCACAGAATCTAGCCTCCCAGTGGAATTTGGAATGCAGTTTGAATGCACACAGATTATTGAGTGATGACATATTAATATTGTCGTCATTATCATAATTGATCAATAGTTATTACTGAACATTAAGTACTTTCACGTATTGACCACACAATCGATGTACTAAAATTGCACAAAAAAGCATTGACCGAATAATGCGATTAGATAATGTCATCTGTATGCATGACCCAGTTGAAACTCAGTTGTCTGGAAACCAAGAATTGCTTGTTTATTGTTGAAACCAGTAATACATTTAGATGTATCACCCAAAAAATCAATGTCCCCTCAATTTGAGGGAGATTCCATGTACCAAGCTCGATGCACATATTTGTCACCGACACAGACTATCCCTTAATTCCAAGGCTTTAAAACCAACAGTTAATCCACCAGTAAATGACTTGTGAAAGAATATGTCATGCATAAATTTGCATATCATTACCAAGACAAAAGGATTATGCGTAATACAGAGAGCACCACCCATTGCAAAAGAAGAATGACAAAAGATAAAAGGTTGATGCACATGGAGGTCCTGTCATAAGAACAACAGCGAGGAGCGAGACCATGTTGACAGTTCCATTGATTCACCGCTATCTCGTTGCTAAAAGAAAACAATTTAACGTGCGATATTGATTCGGCTCCGTAATGTAAACACAGTCGAAAGAAGGGGATCTGTTGACACTTGGACTCGCAGTAAGGGCAATTGGTCTTGTAATCGGATTCCGAAAAAAGATCTTTCTCAAAAAGTCGACTGATAGGGGTCTGTCTACTTTGAATTATGGCGATCAATTCCCTCTTTTTGTTTTGTAAAACTTCCCAGTGACCTCTCACCTCCTGGAACTTCCAGGTAAGACTACGTCCTGGCGCCATGGGAGAATGGATTGATGACTGTAAAGTGTTTTGTCATTGTTCCTGCACGTGGTGCATTGTTTGATGTTTCTTTGATGTGCTTCGATTGGTTGTCAAACGAGCCCTATTTTATGAATATGGGAGAACAAATAATAGGAATGTTTCTGTTTCTTTAAATTGAATCGCAAGTCATCTGTACAAGCATTGTATTCTGGCAATGGAGTTGTCTTTCACGATGTAATGGGTGGTACATGCTTGGTGGTCGCTTATTTTCATCACTAAACATTATTCACCTGCTTATTCAAATCGTCTGCTCAAGCATATGATAAAGGGAGATAACCTAATAGATCTGAATTGCTAACATGCTCCATGTCAGTTGTGTGTTCAAGTACGATCATGACCTATGTATTCATGCATTTGTCTGATGAAAGTGGTTGACCAAACGTTTATCTAAAAACATTTCTGCAGAAATAACAATCAGATCGAATAGTGATAAATAATAAAGTGTGATTAAATACATAAACATATTAACAAAACAAAACCACAATAATTATATAGATAATGATAATGTAAACAATAAAATCCTTTCCATGTTCACAAAAAGAAAAGGGGCGGTGGGGTAGCCTCATGATTAAAGCGTTGGCTCGTCACGCCGAAGACCTGGGTTCGAATCCCGAAATGGGTACAATGTGTGAAGCCCATTTCTGGTGTCCCCCGCCGTGATGTTGCTGGAATATTGCTAAAAGCGGCGTAAAACCAAACTCAGTCAGTCAGTCACCAAAAAAAAGGCCTGAACTTTAGGCCACGGAGCAGATCAAAGCTATGAGAGCCCAATGCGTAAACATGAGTTTACGATTGCTTGATCACCGACCCTCAGACAGGCTAAATGTGTTTATGAACATCGTGAACATCATGAATGTTTATGAATCTGTTTCGAACAGTTAAAACACCTGGTGTTCATATACATGTGAATATATCTTGCCCTACTGTTGGCGCCCATCACAAACATAAGACATTTTCATTTAAAGCATATTTCATTGTACAATTCCGAAAATATCTTATGTTTATGAATCAATCTTCATCTGATGATAAAGATGGGCAAGTCCTACCCCTCCACTGTCCTACAACTGCATTGGAACTTAATTTTATAAATTCAAGTTGACATACCTCTATCCATGAGCGAAATTAAAGATGACAGTCAAGTCATTCTTATAATTATCCTAATGTGTGAATCTACAAACTTCAAGGAAGTTCCTAGATTAAACTGCTATAGCCCGACACATCAAAGACCCAGGACCATTTTTAAGATCTAACTAATATACAGAGTTATTAAGATGTTAAGATGCTATGCAATGTAAAGTATTCTTGAAGTATTCTTGAAGTATTCACTGAAAAGGACATGATCACACAACTGCACGAGTCTCTCTTATTCATTTTCTGGTTAAACTGAATGCTATCCAACTCTTTGTGTAATTTGTCTGCCACCAATACCAAGGCCCTGCGCTATGTATTATCGCAGAAAATTAAAAAGATGCTCAGCACTGGCTACTGTCAGTTCAATTAAATCAGTGTTCATTGTAAAATGCCTTTGATATACCCAAGATCGAAATTCTATACTGCTTAGGCCATACCGTATTTTCTTTCAACACTCCCAAATTGCATATATTGGCTACATTGTGTAATCTTGATTACAGTTTCCGTGGCATTTAGTTTGTTATACTCAGGATGAAGTATGGCTCTCCCCCCGATTAACGGACTCCAAAGGGTCCGCAGAAGCGAAGGCAGTAGTTATGAAAACTACCCATTACTTATGAAGGCATACAGTAGTAAATGATGTTATCAGACATGTTGGATCAAGATTTACATGCGACTATGGCAATTTTATCTTGAATCATATGTTAAAGGTCATTGAAGAAATTAATTCTCTTTCCTATTTCGTAAACCAATAAGAACTTAGAAGCAGGGTGGAATACGAAATTGATGTAATTTAACAGTAGATTTACTTGTATACATCACAGCAGGAGCGTCTCCCTGGAGACTGGTGCTGAGTGTGCTTATGAAAGCAGGAAGTTTGGTTATTAAGTAAGAAAAATATTGCCTGCAGGAGGGATACGTCAGAAAAGAGAGGTTTCAAATGAAATTGTGTACATTATGCTTTCTAATATGGCCGACATAATGCACCGCTGTGCAAGTCGGTATAACAAACGTAGGGCCCCCTGGCGATTCCGGGTTAGAATTAATCCTGGCTCGCCCTGATTATATTTGTAGGTTTGTCAGCGCCATACTTGTGGTTTTTGTTTTGTTTTTGTACCAAAGTGGTAAATGTCTACGACCTGCATGACTTCGGGTTTTCATCCCATGTTTAGAGTCACTGCATTATTCCTCTCAATGGTGTGTCGAACCCATTTGACAAGAAAGCAGCATAATGACATACCCAAATATAACTTGCAATAAATAGTGGTGTTAGGCCTCACTCACTCACTCACTCACTCACTCCTCACTCACTCACTCCTCTCACTCACTCACGCACTCACTCACTCACTCACTCACTCACGCACGCACGCACTCACTCACTCCTCTCACTCTCTCACTCACTCCCCCCACTCCTTTCTCTCACTCTCTTACTCACTCACTCCTCTCTCTCTCTCACTCACTCACTCACTCACTCATCCAACTCCTCTCTTTTTCACTCTCTCACTCACTCACTCAGGTTTAAAATTGGTCCACGAAAGCACGCACTCACTCCACTCCTCTCTCTCTCTCACTCACTCACTCACCCCCACTCCTCTCTCCTCTCTCTCTCTCTCTCACTCACCTCAGGTTAAAAATTGGTCCACGAAAGCAATACTGGTTATATGGTGTGACCAGTTTGGACAAATACAACTGGAGTCTTTGTTTAATACTTAACAGATATGACAGATTAACTCTAATAATATGAAAAAAAATCATGTTGTGAGTGTGTCATGACATGCTAGACAAACCATAATATGGAAAAAATCAGCTGTTGTGAAAATCTTTAAGTAGAATATAATTACGATAAAATAATCAAAGACATACATCTGTCATGTTTCACTGAACCACAAGTAAGTTACTGATCGTTCGTGGGTCGGCCATATCCGGATGTCTTGTAAACAATTCATTGACAACCATGAAAACAGGGACGCACAACATGCAAAGGAAACTGAGCAATAAAACATAAGACTTGTTAGAGAAGGTTCAGCTAAATCACTTAAGTTTGGATGCTAAATAATTCAAATGACTGCCACACAAACTGATTACTTCTCACAAAACATTTATGGCAAACCTGGATTCCGTTTTTCGTGTATGCACCATGGATTTCTCTCGGCATGAGAAATTGTCATGTAAATTACTGGCTAAACATGGTTTTTCAAATGTCAACAGAATTCTACTTACCGCTGTTTGAATCCCAGCTAAATTGTCATTAAGATCAAATATTAGTCTTGATATGTAGTTTCCCTCTTGCATATATAGAAAGCCATGATATGTATCCACTGAAAACAAACAAAAACATCATTAGTGACATCATTCAGATTTGTTGGGTAGAATTGGGAAAAACGTTCAATTGCTAACGGAAAATGTAAACCGAAGAATTCAGGAGTAGGGGAAGGGAAAAAAATAATTGATTTTGAAATTGTTTCTCTTTGAAAGTTTATCTTTATCCGGTGTTGTGAAGTAGGTGCTATCAAATTTAACTGAGCTTGAACCAAGAATTCAATTTAATGAGAGTGATCTTTTTTTAAATCAGCGTTTGACATTGATGCAAGGATACTTGTGTGAAGTTGTATCAGATATGAACCCCGTATTCAGAATACATTTAGGAAAATATCTTATGAGTTTGGAGAGCCAAATATTCTCCAACAAGACACCTCAGATAATCTTCCTTATTGAATAAGATGATAATTTGATGCTTGAATTGTATAAAGGTATTTTTGTCCTATTTTCTCATATTTATCGTTAGTTTGTTCGTTTGATCTTATTTGGGAGTTGTCAAATTGGATAGGCCCAGACAAAAATCCCTAATTGTCTGAGACGCGAGCGATCGGCTGTCATTACGGGTATTGGATCACTGTGCGATGGCTCTTCCAAGACTCAACAACAGTAAAGTGTCAATTAGTTCCCATAGGCGCTTTTTGGTATAGGCTGTGTGCATGCCACTATACCGGCACTCTTTGATATACGCCGAATCTGCGCTGCTGAAAGGGCACTTTGGGTACGCACCTAGTCCACGGTACTGAATGGGCGATTAGATGTATTGTTCGTGTGGTCAGATGTGCAAAAAGTCAATGACAATTTGTGGCGGGTCACTTTGCAGGTGACACCTCGGTGTACATCTAGCGTGTATGTATAGTGGGCCCATTATGGTAAACTGGTTTGGATCAACACAACTCAATTTTAACGTTGGATCCTCGATATTCGATTGGATCATTTCAGAAAACCCTGGAACTTGCAGCTGTGAAAATAATCTGAAATAACAATGTTAACTAAAGTTTTTTGCTCGCCTTTGAGTTTCGCAAACTCTCCGTGGCAGCAGGATAGTACGCAAATATTGAATTTGACCAAGTAGTTCTGTCGATTCAGGCAAATAAAGTTTAGTAAATTTTTCTACAAAATTTGAGTTCTAATTAAAGGGTCCTGGTTGATCGTGGAGAGCCCTCAGCTCCACTTAATCACATACGGCACAAAAAACTTGAATAGGCACAGCTCAGCACACTTAACTCAATCAATCGGTGGTACACCTCTTGCTACTAGCCTAATACAAGGTTTATGTGCAAGGCGCCCTATGGAATTGAACGTTTTGTGTTTCAGCAGAACAGATCTTCACACACAAACATTGAACCTCAGATTTTGATGATCGTGTACAAAACAAATCGGGGTCTTCAATAATGATGAATGATGATAACGATGATGATGATAATAGCAGATGATTAAAAAAAAAATGATGAAGAGGATTTGTATAACTCATTTCAGTTTGTCAGGCTTCATTGGCTGGCTGACCATTTTTATTAATTATATTTTAGCAGCTGCCTCGCAACACTGCATGCGTACATACATACATACATACATACATACATACATACATACATACATACATACATACATACATACATACATACATACATACATACATACATACATACATACATACATACATACATACATACATACATACATACATACATACATACTGATAACTTAAAAATCGTTAATGAACTTGATTGTTCTAAGTACAATTGACCTGAGTTAAACTTTCATGGAATATTTTGTTTTCAGCTTTGTTTTGTTGTTTTACCAGTACAAGATCTAAGAAATCCTTGTACCCACAGTGAGTGTTTTTGACAGTCTGTCAGAAATGAGTGCCTTTTGGAAATATGGCATTTTTACCATTAGACCTTTCTTGATTTTTTTCATCTTTGTGACAAGTCTATGGTTGTGATGTATAGCGGACTGAAAGTAGGCCATTGAGTGCAGGAATGAATAGACACCATATGAATCGGATCCAAGTCGACTGCCATATGACCTCTGCTTTCTGTCTGATACTGTCATCAGTCAGCACACCTTCCTACGACACGGATGTCAAACTGTGCCGTGCTCGGTTAACGTGTTATAATTTTCACTGACAACATTTTCATTGATTCCCATGGTCACGAGTCTGAACCTTTGATCATGACGGCACGACAGGGAAATTACGACAATATCGCGAGGTTTGGCGTAGCCATTTCTCCACTGCCACAACTAGGGAACATATTGTCTTTGTACAAATTTCATTATGATTGAATTAAATGACATGAGTCATTTGTTTTCTGAATTAGTGCAAAAAAATCTCTATCGGTTTGTGATGCAAGGCCTTGATCTGTCTGCTGGTCGTCAAATGGCCTGCAGCGAACTTGTCACAGTTGGTCCCTGTCAAGGCGAGCTTCCCCAGCTACAAAGACCGTCTCTGTCCAGGATAGCTAATCCACAGGACACGGTGCAGTTTTCCAGCTTTGTGGTAGTGTCATTTGCGAATCATCGAGATTAAGGACAGAGGTTCGTTGCTTAGAGTGGACAAAAACCATTAGGTGGTGTGAACTTGCAAATTGACAGATTGTTTGGAATATTTGTTGTAATTTCACTGATCACAGGGCCCGGATTATCCCAGCATTTCAACCTAATTTCCTCACAAAGTCATAAAGGAACCCAGTACTAGGATATCATGCCATGGACATTTTTTGTCTTTTCAGTATTACTCACAATTTCTGCCAATTTCTCAAATTTGGTTCATTACCGAGCTCTAAGCCAGGGCCTCAACAATCACTATTTGTAAGTTTGACAAAAAAAGAAGCCCAGAAGCTAAAGGTGACAGTTTTTTTCCTAATTTTCTTTTATCTTCGCCTGTTGGGTGCAAATGAAGAAGCTTTGTACATGGTGACAATGACACTTAAACTAACAGATTGTTAAAGAGACTGGGGACAGAAATGCCTACAGAGACAGCGGAAGCAGTCAGAGCCTTTTATTTGGAATCCTAATTCTCCATAAATCTTTGCATTTTCAAATAAAATGAGTTTGAGTTACTTAAATAATTAAATTATTACATGTAGTGAGAAAGATGTTTATGTAATCCAGTTAGGATAAATGTTGGAAAAAATCCTTGAATTTAGAAATATCCACAAGGTGGAAGCGAGGGATATAAGGTGATGAGACGTGCACATTGCCCCCACAAATTTCTTTACGTGGAGTACGGTACGTGGTACGTATGTCAAGCTGAGAGAGAAGTTGTCGATAGATTTTGTTGGAGCCACTCTGTAAGTGACGCTCCTGGAGATTCGTTAGAAGCTGATTCATCAATCGCGAAGGATGTACACAACTAATGATGGTCGAAAAGTCTCGTTTCCTTATCTACCAACATTGATTTTTGCACTGGGTCTCGGGGACCTGTCAAATTATTTATGACTCTCACCTGTCGTTGGAGTCATTAGTGTTGAAACAATGTCTCTGACTATAAATTACCTACAAATGACAAATATGTCTGGACGTTGGTAAAATAATGTATAAGACCATAACATCATTATAAATTTCACTTCATCATATTTCTTATGCAACTTAAAGACCGTCATTAGTCTTGCTAACAAATGTATTCTGTTAAACAATGGGCTGGCGGTCAACTTTCTCTCTGTTGAAAGGAATTGAATCTCATTTTCCGATTCAGGCTAATTTTTCGTCATCATAAATGTGGCGATATTTTTCTCCTTAGTGATTTGTTGTGGCTTTTGACTGACTGATTTTTTTCTGATAATATCGTTCATATGAAAAATGTAAAGTATGATTAATGGTATTGGATATTATAAAAATGTGATCAAGATGTTTGGATAATTTCGTTGTTTCTCCTCAATTTATCTCAATACAAAGGGATGTCCACACTCCATGAATCAAGTATTTCCCATCAATGGGTCATATGCACCATCCAAATTGACTTTCATTTTGAAGATAATTACAAATTTCTGAAACGGCTCTAGTATTAGTTGAGCGTCCACCCAGTATTGTGCCAGCTGACCCAAACAGCTGTAGTGAGCCCCACTTTGTCGCTGTTATGGTTTGTGTGAAATCAAGGGACACGACCCTCGTCCCCAACCAAGATTAAATTAAATATGGCCATATCGTCAGTCCATCAGTCCAGAATATCTATCCGCTTCCCGCATGACTGAATCAAGGAAAGCCCAAGGAAGAATCTAATCATCTCATGCATAATTAATGGCAAGAAAATAATTATAACCAAACAGTGAGATTTGGACCCAAGGAACAATGGTACTGTGGGACTAGTGGTGACCCCTGGTGGGCAAGGCAGGAACCTGCCATGCTGATGCCGACTTGTATTTGCAGAAATCAGTGACAGATTTGGAGAGCTTATTACTGTCTGTGAGACATATTTTGTCATAATCGTGTTGAAGATGAATGGACCTCACAAAGGCGTGTTTCAACAGTATTTGAGTCACCCATCTGCCCAGAATATTGTTCATATTCAGACCTCCAAAAAATGATCTGGTGCAATTTAAACAAAATGTCTTTCCCCAAATGAATGGGGTTGTGATCAGGCAGAGCCAACACCTCTCCCTACAAAGACATTAAACAGTTACGAATTTAAAGTCAGATAATTATGAGATATCGAAATAAGAATATTGAAATCGGTTTTGCGTAAATTTAACGATTTATTCAGGGTCCTTATATAAATCGCATTCCACTGTCTATCAAGTAATTGTGGTAAATTCAGGAAATTTACATTTTTTATGCTTGCCTTGTCATTAACCTCTGTATGTTTGAAATTATCAGGATGTTTTTAGAAAATAATATTCATTTTTCTATCTAGTATTAATGTGCCAAATATTTTTTCAGTTGTCTCTTATTTAATGACACACCGACTGTTTGAAATCACCCACCCTCTTTACAACGCCTTATGCTGAAATTAATTCAGCAGGCTAAAGGTTAAACAGTTTCGAAGGGTGTATCTTGTGTATGATGTTACTGAGTCTTTTCAGGATTTTTCAGCTTTGAATTGTTATCCGTTTATAGAGACAATTAAAAAGATTATTAGCAGTAAAATATATTAGATTTAGTTGCTTAGAAATATAGCACATGAAAATATGTTATGATCCCACACATATTTTATTTTTGATTAGAATTACTTACTTTTGTGTCATTTTGTAATTTTATGACATGACAACTGGGGAAAATTGTTTTTCTGAAACACGTCAATATACTTTTTATGATTTCGTGCCTCTTCTTGGGAGACCTTACCATCTTTGAATGGAATTCTTCTGTGTTCGAGAAAACTGAATGTTTGATAGACCTGGAATGGCTGATTCATTGTTCATGGGGGACTCGAGCCGGCGTGATTTGTTGGCAGTGAGAGACATGTCTGCACTCTTTATATCTCACGCTTGATGTTCGATACTGGCTATTGTATGTGTAAAAGCCTGCAGTCATGGGACATGCTTCTTGAGGGAGTGGGGCAACCCCTTCATCCATAGATGATATGGTTCAATTTTCTTTTAAGTCAAAATGGATTCTGTTAGGGAAAATTGCTTTGAAATCAGTTTAGTTTTTGGTTGTTATTCGACTCTTAGATTGTTGGAGAATTATATAGAGAAAAGTTGAGAATTGTGAATGAAAAGGTTTGATTTTCACAAGTGAAAATGCTTGACAATCATGTATTAAAATGCTTGACAATCATGTATTAAAATGCCAGACAATCATGTATTAAAATGCTTGTCAACCATGTATTAAAATGCTTGACAATCATGTATTAAAATGCTTGACAACCATGTATTAAAATGCCTGACAATCATGTATTAAAATGCCTGACAATCATGTATTAAAATGCTTGACAATCATGTATTAAAATGCTTGACAATCATGTATTAAAATGCATGACAACCATGTATTAAAATGCCTGACGATCATGTGTTAAAAGGCTTGAGAATCATATATGATAATGCTTGACAATCATGTATAAAAGTGCTTGACAATCATGTATGTGCAGATAAATATAGGATTTCATTTTGGATGTTTAAAATCATGCATACATGAATTGACTGAAGAAATAAGAATCATAGTTGATTTCCAGAATTCAACAATTTTTCATGACTGGTTAGGGGATGGATTGAAAATGTCAGATATTAGTGGTTACAGCTTAGCAATAATAGCAAATTACCATAACCACTTGTGACAGCCTGACAGACTGTCCTGTACCTGGCAAACAGACTGTCCTGTACCTGGCAAAAAGACTCAGGATGTTATCTATCATTTGACACCTGTGATACCACACCTGACAGACATACTGGCCTACGGCTGGTAACCAGACACAGGGTGTTATCTAACATTTGACACCTGTGACAACAACTGACAGGCAGACAGACTGACATATGCCTGGTAACCAGACACAGGCTGTCATCTATCATTTGACACCTGTGACACAACGACTGACAGGCAGACAGACTGACCTACGCCTGGTAACCAGACACAGGGTGTTATCTATCATTTGACACCTGTGACACAACAACTGACAGGCAGGTAGACTGACATATGCCTGGTAACCAGACACAGGCTGTCATCTATCATTTGACACCTGTGACACAACGACTGACAGGCAGACAGACTGACCTACGCCTGGCATCCAGACACAGGGTGTTATCCATCATTTGACACCTGTGACACAACAACTGACAGGCAGACAGACTGACCTACGCCTGGTAACCAGACACAGGGTGTTATCTATCATTTGACACCTGTGACACAACAACTGACAGGCAGACAGACTGACCTATGCCTGGTAACCAGACACAGGCTGTCATCTATCATTTGACACCTGTGACACAACAACTGACAGGCAGACATGCTTCCCGATGCATTATCTTTGTCAAGTAATGCTCCAAACATCAATATTACATCAGTACGCTGTCCTTGACTGACAGGGACATGTACCCAGATGCATTGTGGGATGCAGACAAAAACATGCAACACAACTTATTGTTCTTTGGCATGAAATATTTATCATTGTTCTGAGTGAACTCTGGTTGTTTTTTGCCTTTGGAGACATCTTTACACACAGTGTGTGTAGAGCTATTTATGGTTTAGATGAATCGAGTTCACGCACATTCAATAGTGCTGTTATAGAAAACAATGCTTAGTGTTTATAGCGTCTATTGCCATGGTTGTTTCATGGTGTTGCAGGTGCACCTGGCTGAATAACAAATACTAATCTGAAATGTATAGAATTCTGAAAATATTTAATTTACGCACAATTTGACAAGAAAGGTAGTGCCAATTAGAAACACTTTTTGGTATGTTGTGTTGCCATACAACTTCTGTTGATTGTTCTGCTTTGGTGCATGCATTTTTGCTTTTGTAGTTGGAAAATTGTTTGAAGATGTCAGCCATTTTAAATTTGATTGTTACTGGGTATCCAGGTGCAGGTCTCAATAGTATATTCCCCCGACAGAAATGTTGAACTGCTACCTTAGAATAACACACTCACTGAATATGGCTTTATGTCGCCTTCAGCAATGTTCCAGCAGTATCACACTAGGCTGACTGAATATGGGCTTCACAGAGATGCCAGCCCGTACGATTTTATCGTATTCGTTACGAAAAAACCCCACAAAATACACGACTACAATAGCAGTAAAATATATACGAATTTTAAAAAATAATACATAAAATTAAATTATCAAATAGCATGCGTACCATACACAATTTTCAACCACATTTTATTCAGTATCAAGCTATATATGGATACTTGCTACTGATTTAGATGAGTACAATGTCACTAACAAGGTCTTAGACTATGTATTTAAATAGTTTATTTAATATGAATTTTTTTTTCGAAAAGTTCATACTAATTTTGGCCAAAAATTACTGTTCTGCATCAGTTTTTGGCCAAAATACTAATTGGGCTAAATTAGGGTTGGCATCTCTGGTTTCATACATTGTACCCTTGTGGGAATTCAAACCAAGGTATTTAAGCATGATAGGTGAACACTTTAACCACTTGGCTACCCCTGACATCTATACGCCTATAAAACAATTTACATTTCAGAACTTATTTTGTTTAAATGTGAAGAATTTAATCTGTCAATTTCACTGCATTTGAAGGTAGTATCATGTGTCAACTCTTGTGTCATTTGTGTTATTTCTTGTGTCAAATGTGTCAATTCTTGTCACTGCAGGAATCACATACCATCAGTTATGAGATATGTGAGAAACGTATCTTCCATATTTTTGTCCGATCTCTTCTGATGAGTTTGTGTCAAATGATCAATGGTAAACAAAGTGTACTATATTAGAATCTGAATCAGTTTCACTGCTTCTGTCTGTTTCAAGTCCAAAACCTTGGGATTACAATTAATTATAAGCAGTGTATAGAATATTTTTGAAATATGGCCTTTCCAAGGGCTGGCTATCCAAAAATGTGATCAGTCCTGAACAAACACAGCCAGTCCCCAAAACTAAAACCCTGAAAAAATAATAGATAAGCTGGAGTTCAAACCAAGTTAAGTATATTTTTTCAAATATTTCCCCCGACCAAAGGACAGCCTTACTTATTTAATAGATCGTCCTTCACAAAAATAGACCGTCAAGGACGTTGGGACGGGCTATATTTTATACACTGAATTAAGGCTTCAAATTAGAACAAGATCAATTTCTTTCTTTGAATAATCCAAAGTTATGGTCATTGGTAATGTTTTGGGGACTCAATTAAAACCTAGAAAGAGCAGTCCACAGTGGCTTTATTCTTGTTCAAATGTCGAGGGGAGGCAGGGTAGCCCAGTAGTTAAAGCATTTGTTTGTCATGTGAAGGCCCAGGTTCGATTCCCAACATGGATGTAATGTGTGAAGCCCATTTCTTGTGTCCAGTATTGCTGGAGTATTGCTAAAAAGCAGCATAAAACTTAACTTACTCACTCACTCTAGCAAATGTCAAACAGGTCACGTACTTGTTACACTGTTAAATAATGGGTTAAAATCTGGTAAGATTTACGATTTTCAAACCATGTAGTATCAGATGTAGGTGTTAATTTCCTGTGAATAATGCAATATTGTGTAGAACAGGACTAAGATAGAGCCCGCCTGCTTGTTATAACAACTTGAAACCCTATCAAACATCATTATCTGGACGGTCAACTTCGTGATGTAGATAATAGATAGATCACTCCCTTGATCTTTACCTCATTTTGTTGTGCATGCCGAAACTCAAACTAGAGTGTGAGTCAGTATTGGGAGGTATAACTTCGCTAGCGGATAACCGTTAAAAAATGAGTAATTGAATAAAGTCAATGGCGAGCTGTCGTCTTTAATCACTGGTAACAGGTCGTATTCAGGCGGTCTCGCTTTGTCTCAGCGGGGAGAGAACCACCAGAAAATTGTCCCTCTTCGCCGATTTGGGATTGACTTCAAAGCGCCCGGAGACATTTTTTCAGTGGCTCCTGGGTAGGCATGGATGGAGTGAAACATAAAGCAGTGGTCTGCTAGTTGTCATTGACTGATTGGTGCTCCAGAAATTGTTTACATCGAGAAGTGCACTGATCCACTCCAAAAGTTTGTGATTTTTTGGTTAAACTGCTGACTGAGTTTGGTTTTACGCCGCTTTTAGCAATATTCCAGCAACATCACGGCGGGGGACACCAGAAATGGGCTTCACACATTGTGCCCATGTGGGGATTCTAACCTGGGTCTTCGGCGTGACGAGCCAACGCTTTAACCATTAGGCTACCCCACCGCCCCTTTTTGGTTAAAGCTGTACTCAGCAATATTTCAGCTTCACGATGGTGGAATGATCTGGACCAGATGATCCTGTGATTGACATCATGAGCGTAAATTCCGGAAATTGTTTACATCTAGAAGACCACTGATCCACTCCCACAGTTTGGAATTTTTTGGTTAAAGGTATACTTAGACCACCACAATGAAGCTGAAATATTGCTAAGTCTGGACCAGATGATCCTGTGACTGACATCATGAGCGTAAATTCCGGAAATTGTTTACATCTAGAAGACCACTGGTCCACTCCCACAGTTTGGGATTTTTTGGTTAAAGCTGTACTTAGACCACCACAATGAAGCTGAAATATTGCTAAGTCTGGACCAGATGATCCTGTGATTGACATCATGAGCATCAATCTGCGTAATGGTTATACCGTGACATGTTTCAACCAAAACATTGGGTCTGACCCCCCAATCCTGTTAGTTGCCTCTGACAAGCCTGGATTGCTGAAAATCAATTCTAACCCAGGTCTTCGCAGATAGTCTAAGCACTAGTTACATTTAGTCACAATATTAAAGCATTGGTTGATGGGGTCCTATTCTTTCCGTTAAACCCAATGAGTCAGTACTCCAGCTATTTGTAATGGAAAATGGTAACATCAGAATTTGTTTATATTTCCAGAGGTTTCTCAATAATAAAAGAGAAGAAGCACAGAACCTGTGTATGTAACAGATAAACAGAATTTGGAATAGGTATATATAGAAACAAGTTGGAAAGCAAGTAAAAGCTTGTGCCATTGGAAAATCTTCCTTTGAAATGTCTTTGACCTTGAAGAAATTTGGCATTGTGATGTAAAAAGAAAAGAACCATCATAAAATCTTTTTGCACCTTGCTTTCTCATTTTACACTGGGAATTTGGAGATGTTTTTGTAAGAAATACTAAATGTATAAGTGTTTACAGCATGTGATGTTGTTTTGGTTATCAGTCATGAGTTTGTCGGGGCGGTGGGGTAGCCTAGTGGTTAAAGCGTTGGCTCGTCACGCCGAAGACCCGGGTTCGATTCCCCACATGGGCAAAATGTGTTAAGCCCATTTCTGGTGTCCCCCCCGTGATATTGCTGGAATATTGCTAAAAGCAGCGTAAAACTAAACTCAGTCAGTCAGTCAGTCATGAGTTTGTCTGGTCCAGATTCAATTTGATCAACAGGCTGCTGTCGTGTACCTGAAATGTTGCTGAATAAGGCTTTTAATAACAACGGCAAACGACGCTTGAAGGTACTGAAGGTCCTAGACTGAGAAGTTCTATACATTGATTATAAGGTGTCAGGTCCCATTAAATGCAGCTCAATATGGCGAACACAAGTTTCATCACGCGAGTCAATTTGCTGAAAATCTGACAACAATTTTTGAGAATTAATGTTTAATGATGCACTTTGGAGCACTAAAAGCGAAGAGAGGTAGACTCCCTGGGGGATTGATCATGAGTGTTCTCTGCATGTCAAAACACAAAAGACACAAGTAACAATCCACTTTCAATTTAACCTGTACCTGTTTCTTTGTCCGAGTATAAATTAATAAATATCTTTCACTCTGTAAACATGGAAGCTCGGGTGGGTATGAGGTACTACAATGGGTTTGCACAAGCATGTACTTTGGTAGAGCCAGAAATATGTGGTCGTGGGTTTAAATTTCAGATTTCCTGTGTTTCTGGGTTTCTTTTTCCCATTTTCATACTTGTGGGTCTCACCAAAGTGATGAACATTTTTTTGTATGGTTGCTGTTTAACACAGCACTCAGCGATATTCCAGCTATATGGCAGTGCCCTGTAAATAATTGAGTCTGGACCAGACAGTACGGTGATCAACAACACGTCGTTCTACACAATTGGGATACAATGACATGGTCAACCAATTCTGCGAGCCTGACCACCCGATCCCGTTAGTCACCTCTTACGACAAGCATGGGTTGCTAAAGACCAATTCGACCCTGGATCTTCTTGGATGCTAGGACCCGTGAAGGTCTGGGTTAGAATATTGATCTTCAGTAACCCATGAGAGGCGACTAACGGGATCGGGTGGTCAGGCTCGCTGACTTGGTTGACACGTCATCGGTTCCCAATTGTGCAGATCGATGCTCATGCTGTTGATCACTGGATTGTCTCGACTCGATTATTTACAGACTGCCGCCATAAAGCTGGAATATTGCTGAGTGCCGCATAAAACTAAACTCACTCACTCACTTGGATCCTAGACCTGAGTCCATATCAAGTTGACACGCTGTGATATAAATAGAATACCATGGAAGCAGTGTCAAACCAGCTCCTTCGATATAACACTGAGTCAAAGAGAATATGTTTTACGAAGTAAGTTAAGGGTAAACATAAAACATTAACTCTAGTCTCGATTAACTTCTAAAACATCTTCCTTCGGATGTCATAGTCAAAATAGCGATGAAAATCATATAAATCATATCATTACATGTCACCGAAAATCAACAATGATGCCAGATTTTTGCGAAAAGAGTAGCACTAGTTTGAAATTGATTGGACTAGTAAACGACATTACTTGTGGATGGTATTTTTGGACCATATCGGTGGCAACTGTTATGGAATGGAAGTCTGTCAATTATGATACCGACCTTTAAGTTAATCAGGTCCATTCTCCAGTCAAGCCTTACTTTGAACACCACGGGTTTGCTGTACATGTCTATAAAAAACTTGGGTGCAATTTTGTGTTTTTTTCCAAAGCATTATCCGACTATATTTTACAGCTATTTTCCGCTGATTTGGGACACACATTTCATAAAATGACAAAATCGGCTATCCATTGAATTTCAACCCAAAGTTGAAGAGCACAAAGGTCATTTGAGATGAGTTGAGGCGGCCATAATTGGTGTGTCTTGGAGGATAATGTAATTTTGAGGTTCAGTTTTATCCAGCGAGACATTAATGCAATCTTTAGGGTGTTGTAAATTACATAATCAATTTCATAAAAGCATTGGTTAGAATTAGTTATGCACTGTTTTGCACTGTGCTATAACATTATTTTAATCTATATTCATTCATAGGATTTACTTTTGTTAGAAACTGCAAAGGATTTTAATGAAAAACATAAAACATGTGTTTGTGAAGTAATAAAACCTAACTTCATTTATTAGATATTTTTTATATAATTTTCATTGATTATAAACCGAAGAATAAAGTTCTGTGATAGTTTAGATGGAATCTTCAGCATCAACGTCGCATTTAAATCAGCAGAAACTGTCTAGCATTTATTTCAATATTTCATTTGAGTAATTGATAAGCAGCTGTGTCAAGAGTCACACATGGGAGTTAAGTATTCAGCAACCTCTTCATAAAATAAATCACGAGAGAAAGTGAGAATATTTCAGTGCCATTTCAGTAATATTTCAGCAATATTACTTCTGGGGACACCAGACATGGGCTTCACATTGTACCGATGTGAGGATTCAAACTCAAGCCTTAAATGTGACAAGCAGCGGCTTTTACCACTAGGACCTGTTAAGGTCCAGGTTAGAATTGATCATCAATAACCCATGCTTGTCGTAAGAGGTGACTAACGGGATCGGGTGGTCAGGCTCGCTGACTGGGTTGAAACATGTCATCGTATCCCAGTTGCGCAGATCGATGTTCATGCTGTTGATCCCTGGATTGTCTGGTCCAGACGCGATTATTAACAGACCGCCCCCATATAGCTGGAATATTGCTGAGTGCGGTGTAAAACTAAACTCACTCACTCCCCCATTTAACCGCTACCCAACTGCCCCTATTCATGTGAGAATTCATCAGAAAAGTGAATCCTCTACTTATGGAGGTGGTTCAGTGGTTAAAGTGTTGGCTTGTCATGCCGATTCCCCATGGTACAAGTTGTGAAGAACATTTCTGGCCTCCCTACAGCGATATTGCCTGATTATAGCTAAAGATGGTGTAAATCCTCTCGGTAAATGTGGCCACCAGACAACGCCATTTCTCATTCACTGACACAGGATCTCCTCACAGAGCTTTCAACAGTTGCAAGTTGAGCAAGCACCGTATGTTCAGAGGATAGAGGAAGTCAACGGTTTCAGCTTCACTTCCTAACCTCTGACCTATGCCATCTCCCAGAGCTCTCCAATTCAACACGTACAATAACTGATAAACCATGCTTGTCGTCTTGTCTGGGAATGACAGGGATTTCACAGTACATACGCACAACAAAAATTAATACGCTGTCAAAGAGCCTGCAAATCCTGTGTGAAAACAACTTTTATGCGTCTTTGCTCAAAGAAACTTTGCCAATAATCTCAGGCAGTGGGTCTATAATACAGTGCAGGAAGTGAGAGACTTTCCGTCACATCTTTTTGTAGATACGTCACCTCAGAACGTGCTTATGTTTGCAAGATTAAGCTTCATTAGGTTCATTCTTACTGGCGCTTTGATGTCGCCGTGGTAACCAGGCTTATTAAGAAAATGGAGGTTTTAAGTTAGATAAGAGTAAAAGAGAGAGCCTACATCCCAGTCTTAGACAGGTGACGCGACCTGAGATTAAAGGGTTGCAGCATTCCACGAGTGTAATTCTGGGTCAGATTTTAGTGTCAAAGGTCACTTTTTGATCACTGAAGGTCACTTTTTGATCACTGGTACAGTCCTCTTTTGTCTTTGTTTGACGTGCCCGAAATGCTACTTGCTACAAATTGCTTGTGATCCCTCTCTAGACTGTCTTTCAATTGTCCCAGCGAGAAAAAAAACACTTCAAAAGAATTGAAGGATCCATTATTGTTCCACGGAATCAGACTCGCCATGAAAGTAATTAAGTCGGTTTGTTATTTTGTGATTACTGCAGCATCATCATTTTGGGGATCATAACATTATCTATCTGTGATGGGGGATCGGACCACTGTAGGTACAGTGATGGAGTGGGTTTAGACTTTGGAAATAGGTTTTTAATGTAATTGGCTCACATGCAAGATAAATGCTTGCAGCAATATCTTGACAGCACTGAAATAGTGGTAATGTATGGAGCTACTCTTAATTTTTTTCCCAGCATGCTTAAAGTAAATAAATGTCATGTCACGTTATGTTTCTTTTCAAATTATGTGTTTATTTTACGCCAGATGTGCTCAGTTGTGGATTTGTCTGCTTTTCCTTTCCAAATGATCAATTTGAATTTAAACCAAATTAGAAGCTGCACTCTGTCATTTTGAATGCATTATTTCAAATTTCGCAGTTTCACACTTTAAAAAGCTTGGATATCACGCATCACACACACACTTTTATCAGCTGGGTCTTCTGCCCAGTGAGTGCATCTTTAGAGCAACATACGAATCTGGTGGCCATCTTGCAATAATTTTCTTTGAAAGTGAAGCAGTGTCACAAAAACAATCTGAACATTTTATTCCGTGTCACTTGTTCACAATAACGCACATTGACATATCTGGGGGTATCTTGTGTCTTGTTCCCATGTTACACGCACATCCAGCCCCTTGTTTTGTTTGATCCCCAATGTAACTAATTTTTAATATGTTGCATTTTTTTTTCGGGGATTAAATCAATTTCTTGTAAACAGGGATGCAGTGTACTTGTAACAGAATTTGTGTTAATTGTTAAAAATACAATTTTTTTCCACCTTGTGTAATGTTAATCAGCATTTTACTTCTAATTTCATGCTCAATAATGTTTCTAATACCTTTTATGCCTTACAAGGGTGTGAAAATTCAGCTCCTGACTTGTTGCGTGTGACTGCTATAGAAACAGATTTGTCCGTGACAAAATTTAGCAGAACTGCGGTCAATTTTGATCAAATTTGTAACAAGAAACTTACTATAGCTTTTAAGAGTCAACATCATGAATATGGCCATTTTTAGGATATTTGAGTCATAGGTTGGACAATGTTTATTTTCCAGAATGCATTAGACTTGTTTAATTCCATCAAAGAAAGTGAAAAAGACAAGTAATGTCAGGGTTTTTTACATATGAGGAAGGAAATTTGGAAGCCTGATTTTCTCAAAACAAATACATTTATAAGTTCTTACTTTTTTATAACAATCGACACAGTCCATACATGTAGGGTCAGTTAAGAAAATCAGTCTCAGTTCATTCTGAAAGTTTATTTTATTTAACACCTATCAGAGTTGTTGCCACTATTGTCAAAAATATCATTTTGAATTAGTCTAGATTTTTTGGCGATTTTTATTTCACCAGTTGCGACTTGAAATAAGGATATTTTAAAGTATTTCAGGTAATTTTTGCATCATATACACAGGAATTCCTTGTCATAGGAAACCCTGTAATATTAAAGTTAATCTATATGCTATTTTTGCCCTCATATTACTTGTTCATACAGGCTTAAAAGCTTGGATCGTAGGGTTAATCTTGAAAAGCCTTGAAAATTACAAAAATAGCTTGAAGAGGTTTGAATGCGTACACAGTGACCTATGTTTCTAAAAGAGCTCTTTAGACTCACGACAGACTCCATTTATTTTATTTGTTGGTTGTGGATTAATGTCTTGTTGGAAAACTTGTGATGTTTATTCTGTCTTTGAGGATGTGTAATATATAGCTGTAACTTGGATCTACATAAAATTGACACACTAAGGCAAATTACTGAAAGAAATTAGCCTTGAAAACGACAATTAGAAGAATTGAAAATCCTTGAAAAGGCCTTGAATTTCAGTGTTCCATATCTACATACCCCTCGACAAGGTGACAGAGTGAAACTAGTGGAAACTGAAGGATTTAGTCTGTCCATGGAAATAATGTTGAATAATGTACGGTACTAAAAAAGTAATGTACATCGTAGACCGATAAGGAAATTAGGAAATACTTATTGGATAGATGCCGTGAATACTTCTGATATTTTCAAGATTAACATGATTCCATTTGACAGCCTTGCCCATTAATCTAATACACAGGATGATTGAACTATTGAAAGACATTACTGTATCACATTTGCCTGGTGTGTAGACTTTTAGGTGACAATAGGTGAGGTTATGTCCCTTCTTCCCACGAACTCTATACCGCTACTATAGATTGCATTTAGTTGTCCGAGACATCCATGTGACATTTTTTGACATTCATCCTCAACCGACCAGCATCATCATTGAGATATCGGTCCAAAATCTGATTATGTGACATCTTCATCAGCAGATGGGGAATTACCGACATGGCGATTTGTTCGCGGTTTTCCTCAGAGATTTGGATCGAGACTGATGACTTTTCTCTCCCTAATGAATATCATTTAAGGAACGGAAGGAAAATTCTTCAGATCCTGTAAATGTGACTGCAATCCATTGTCTCTCATGTATTAATTTATGTGTCACAAATTTCTTTGGAAAGTTGACGGCTTATAATTACAAAGGCTGTAAAGAGGGGGAGAACATGAGCTGGCTTTAGACCACCTAATGTAGCAACTTCAAGCTGACTTCCTGTCTAATGGGTACGTATGGTGAGCATATGAATTATAACGGGAAATACAATATGACAGCAGGATGGCCAGAATACAATGTAAATGATTTGTAATCAATGGCAGTTGTCAATCAAATGTATCACTTGTTCACTCAAGGTCATTCAGATGGTAACATGCTCTCACTAGTCATGGCGATTTAATTAATCAGCCTCATATACTATTCAAAGACTAAACTTCTTTGACTAAGATTACTTTTTATGTCCCAAGCTATTGTTCAGCAGCATATGTCACTGTAGCATTGAGGTGTCACTGTGCAGACATCTGTTCCAAATTTGGTTTCAAGTACAAGTGGTCCGTAATTTATTTGCAGATTTTCCCGAAGTGCAATACAAAACAAGCAAAGAAACGTGGACAAGTATATAGGAACACTTTACTTTCATGTGTTCAATTACTCGTTCCATTCAGTATATTTGAACAAAATTAATTAAGGTCATAATGATTAAAGTCCAAGTTTTCAATGTTATTTTTGTAAAATATTTGATACAGTTAGTATGAAGGGTTAAAAGAGACTTCACAGTATTGCTGACATAAAATATACCCACAAATTCTGGATATTTCATTAATCATTTTCAGTATTGACCACAAATGTATTTTGAGCACTTTGAAACACCGCTTAAAGATCTTTGTGTTGTATTATTCATCCAAATATGCTCATGTCCAATGCACATTCTTGTTGTGTCTTTGATCTGTAAATTAGGTACGTGAGAGGCTTGCAGTAAACTATAGTGATACATGGTCCGTCCTCTGTTGAAATGATTCAGCTTCTGAACCACAGTACCGTCTCACGATCACATTGGATGAAAAAGTATCACAGAGAATGATTATGCCCTATCACCATTGATAGAACATAATTGTTTTGTCTTGGCAAATAGCAATGCACACTTCCCAAAGTCTGAGTACTGTGCACCCTGACCTAATTTAACCTTTTCTCCAATTTTACGCCCTTTGTGAAAAAGTAGCACTATTTGCTGAACAGTTATCGGCAAGTTGACTATTTCCAATCCTTTCAATTTGGTCCCTCATCAGACCCTCTCATTTCCGTCATAATTGATTTGTTTGTTCTTCAAGGCATGGGTGTGTGATGCTCTTCGATTTAATCTTTAACTGATGAAAAAATCTAGTCGGGTGGGTAGGGGGAGAAGATAATGAAGCATATTCGCCAGTGTCACAGTTTCTTTGTTTATCACACGGCGGCCATTTTTATGCCCAAGGGAAACGACTCCCACCTTCCAGTTCTTCGTTTTCAAATTATGCCCTATTCCTCGACCCCTGCTACCTTTTAATTAATGAATTTAATTGACCTTTAATTAACATGTCTCTAGTAAGGTTTCATGAAGATTGAATGTCAGGGGCAATAAATTCTATTTTCCTGATCACTACTTCTAAATTTCGGAAGTGGTGATGTTTTGCTAATGAATATTCTAAAATGAATACATTCACCCTTGGAAAATTTCAACTGTCAATATCGCCACTCTGGCAAGTATTTGTCTCACAAGTTCCTGTCGCCCGAGTTGCAGAGCAACGACAAAAGTCCATACCTTTCAGTCCCAAATTTATGTCAACTCTTTGTAATGACAAGTTCCGGACTCAAATATCTGAAGTAGTAATTTTGGGGAATTAAGAGGTGTCAAAACTGGAAGATGGCTGCGATTAGTTGTGGAACAATCAGTATTTCCTGGAGCTGTCCCCCTGGGCCTCAACCAGAGCAAGATGGCGCTGGACTCTGATTGAATAAAATGGTCCAACTTCAGATACTCGGAGCCAGAGTTTCAGATAAAATAGTTGCCGTAATCGTCGACTGGGGTTAAGGTATTGTGGGGAACTTAATACATTACGTTACAAGATACACTATCGGGAATGTGTATCGGTGAAAATATTGCAAAAGGTCAATCATCCAAGCTAATAACCATGTGAGTCATGCTTTTAAGTACATTCAGTGCCATTGAAATTTAAAGTGTACCATTTAAGAAAGGTTTAATACTTGACAAGGGAGTTCACATTTCACCCCCTTAATTCAAATAAATCAAGTTTGGAGATCCACTTGTTGTGATAAATTATAAACAAACTGCAGGTAAATGTTATCTGACTGAAAGTTTTAAGTTCAGTTCTGATTTAAGACAGACTATTGAAATCTATTAAATTTGATTTCATTGTCATTATAATTAAACTGACAATCAATATGTTTCACAGCATGCATTTATTGGAAAGAATGTCCACTGCTTTAACAGAAAACACAAAATATACTATACTATGTCCGTTAAAAAGCATTAAATCAAGTTGAGGCACTTTCAAATTGCAGACTTTCCCAAAAAATGTTTATTCCCTTTTAAATTCAGGGATAAGTTTGATGATTTATCTGATATAGGACCAGAATCTTTTGTCGACAAACAGCTCGAGTGATATAATTCCTGCATCGCAGCGCTGTTGGTGTTTGTACAGGTCCCCCTTTTATTACTATTTCAATACGAAGGATAATCTTCCCACCCATCTCCTCACATACATAAGACAGGACTGAATTAAAACAGTCGTAATCAATATGACAGTGAGGAATAAGGACCGCCATTACCTATAAGTGCTCAATTCAGGAGAACAAGCAAGTAAGAAAATAACAGACGGATATTATGGATCGTATGAGGTATAGAAACAGAACCAGCGTGGAGGTTATACGAGTTGTGTGTATTGAGGGGGTTTGCACCGACTGAACTCTGTTGTGTCAACTATGGAGACAATAGGTCTTATTGACTAGAAACCCATGCAGTATGTTTGTGTACTGCTGGTTGTCGTCTTGTCAGGGTGGACGTCTGCCACCGGGTGGCGTTGAATTGATACAAACTTGCCGCATCGTGGGACTGACTTTAAAATATGATTTTAAACTTTATGTCATAACTTTTCCAGTTTTTAAGTTTTAACAAGTATTTTTCTTAATAGTGAAACAACTTGTCAATACTTGTGAAGCTAATTTTGAAATTTATCAGTCAGACAGACTATTTGGTGTTGGTCTTCCCATTTGCCAGGGCTTAAATTCTGAAAGTTCATAATGAATGTTTTCCCACCTAAATACAACAATTCAACAGAATGTCATTTTTTCTTCGAACATGCGAGAATAGACTAAGAGGTTAGCAGTTGTCTTGTATGTACATAACGTTCAAACTTAAAGGGAGCATTCATTTTAGTTCATACCATTATTACCATAATATATTGTATACATTTTGACTGAAATATGCAGGA